>NC_088607.1:30711136-31014166 GCF_036013475.1 Columba livia | reverse complement strand
TGCTTTGTGGCCATCATTAAAGTGGCCTTGTTAGTAATAATGCTAGGAAATATTTAGAAGAAAAATGGAGCAAAGTGCAATGAAGGGTGGAATTCTTGTATAGAGAAAGAGCTCTGGAAATCATGTAAATGTCTTAGGACTGTTTTCTGTTCTTTGGTGATAGGATGTTTGGGCTGAAGTGATTCCTAGTGGCTTATGATGCTTTCTGGGTCATCGTGCTGTCAGGATCTCTGTTACTATCTTGACAGATTCTCACATAACTGAGAACGCTTCTAATTTCAATGACCTTGGACTTCTGTGTGTGTGGAAGGGGAAATGTGCTCAGTCAAACTCAAGCACTTATGCTACAATATTTCTAGGTAAAAGCCCAAGATGTCGAAGCCTAATTGTAGTACTCAGGATACAGTTTTCATGAAGATCTTATTATAAGTTGCTTTTTCTTAGAAATAAATAGCATTTATTGCCTATTCTCTGTGCTTCTTCTTCACAAATGCTTTGTATGCACTATTTTCTGTGTAATTTAGACAGTAGGCACTTATTTTACCTTTTTCCAGTACTATTCTCAAAAAAAAAAAACCAAACCCTAAAACTTGTGATTTAGGCTCGTGCTTGGAGCGTGATCCTCCTTAATAAGAATGAAAAATGAGATTGAAGGCAGCCAAGACAAAGACCTTGCTTCCCAGAGAGTCTACTTTAGAAGTATAAGGATACTTAAGAATAGCAGATAGTTGAAATCTGCATTTAAATAGACTCATGATGAATGACAGCTTGTATCCATTTTCCTCTGTGAAATATTTGATGTTAGTTTGGGTTTATCATAGCTTAAATCATGCAGTTTTGTGATGAAGTATTAATGAATACCTGCAGGAATGCTGATTTGTGTTATTTACTTGGTTATGTACAGACTATTTACATTGCTAAGGGAGAGTGAGAGGACCAAGGAAGCTGGACTGTGCTAAAGCCCTAAAATTAAATCAAACACAGCTCTCTAGTCCTCTTTTAGTTGAGAAGATCCTAAGCAAAGCGGATTGAAGGTTGTTAGAATCAGACCACGTAGATATAGATAGCTGAATTATGTGTCATTTGGAGATTTTTTTTAAGTCACTGCCTGTGTATATTTAATTTGTGTAATTAGGGTTCAAGTGGGCATGTTTTCAGACAGGAGACTCTCCAAACAACATTACTCTTTTGTGACCCTGGTAAAAGTGAACTGTGATATCACTGGGGAGGTCAGCACCCTGTGGGCCTAGAAACAGCTAAGAGAAAAAGAAATATTTTGTGTTGCATCTTCTTGGGTAAGGTGAGCTGAATCTGCCACTATGGCCACCTCTATTGTCCCTAAACCAGGGACAAGCCAAATTGTAGCACACAGAGATGAGATATTGTTTATTGGAGTTGCACAAGCCTGGATGCTGGAATAAAGGCAGCATGCCAGCAAGAAAAGTAAGTAATTACATAGAAAAATTTACCACTACTCAGGGCAGTCCTAAAAAGCCAATGGGTAGCACATTTGCATATTGCTAGCATAGTCATTTTAGTGTATAGTGAGCAACATTCAGCTAAAGGCCACTTTATCCAGCGTCCTCAAGATAAATGTTAAAGCAAGACTCAACTAATTGTGAGGGCTTCAAAATGCCTAAAGCTACAAGGTTAGCAGTCTCTGTAGGTGTTTTACAGGTCACTCTTTGTTAGATGAGCAGACTGACCTAAAACTGAAGGGATTTACATATCTTTACATCAGTAATTCCCAACAAGATTCATTCTTTTAAGCTGTAATGGCTATGCCTCCTTTACCTGTGTCTGTCCCTGTGTGGTCACAGGCTCCTGGCAATGCAGCCGCTGGGGCTTCAGTGAGTGTGTGTTTTCTTTTGTCCCAGCAGCTGACATGGTGATCAGAGGTGTGAGGTAGCTGGCAATAAATCAGATGAAATAACCGTTCTCCTGGTGGAGACAGTTCTGCCTGTGGCAGTGAAGGACGGAGGACATGGGGAATGCCTGGCCTGGCAAGGCTGTGGCAGGGGGAGCTGCTGTCGCTGTTGGGCTCTGGGGGTTGTGGTGGTGGAAAAAAGGCTGTGGTGGCTCTCTGCGGGGGCACTTCAAGCAGTGTGGAAAGAAGGAGCAGGCTGGGGTCAAGGGCACAGACCCAAGGCTGTCAATTCTGGCAGAGTCCAGGAGTGCTGGTGGCAGCCGCGAAGCCCTGGGCTGGCTGGAGCATTGCTCCCTGTCCTGGTTTCAGCTGGGATAGAGTTAATTTCCTTCTGAGCGGCTGGCATGGTGCTGTGGTTTGGATTTAGTATGAGGATAACATTGAAAATGCACTGATGTTTTGGCTGTTGCTAAGCAATGTTTATACTAAGTCAAGGACTTTTCAGTAAGGAGGCTGGCAGTGCAGAGGCAGCTGGGAGGGTCAGGACATCTGACCCAGGCTGGCCACAGAGATGCTCCATGCCATGTGGTGTCATGCTCAGTGTATAATCTTGGGGATTTGGCTGGGAAGGTGTGATTGTTGTTTAGGGATGGGCTGGGAATTGGTCAGTGAGTGTTGAGTGATTGCATCGTGTGTCACTTGTTTTGTATATTCTTTTATCACTATTATTATTATTTTATCTTCTTTTGCTGTCATGCTAAACCATCTTTATCTCAACCCACAAGTTTTACTTTTTTTTCCCCACAGTGAATGGCTGTGTGGTGTTGAGCTGCCTGCTGGCTCAATCATGACAGTCCCTGGGAGCAGCTGTGGTGGTGGGTGCTGCTGGCAGAGTGGGGCTCTGGGGAGGTGGGCTGGGGCCCAGCCACTGAGTGTAGCAGCTTTTGAGCCTGAACTGATTCAAGCAGTTCCTTTTATTGTTTACCTCAGTTAACATTTCCTTATAGGCTCCTCAGACGCTACTGAGGAAGTTAGTCATGATTAAATGCTACAAGGCATAGAAATGGTTTCTGTGACAGAAGGGGGACATAAAGCACTGAAAACTTAAAAGGGAAGGGTAGCTTCAGTTTTGGTGGAAAGAAGGCATCTGGATTCTTAAAATGGTATCAAGTGTCAGCATTAATATTCCTTTGAGCTTTACAGCCTGAGAAACTCCTCTTCTGTAATTCAAAGATCATGAACTGTTATTCTCAGTACTGCAGAGACCAGTGTCACACTCATATCACAATTTTGATATTTGAAGACTGTCATGCATCAGAAAGCAAACGCAATTACACACATAACAAGAATACCTCAGAGCTGTTTAAGAAATCAAGTTTAGTCACAGGGTGCTTCTGATCTTCCTCTTTTCCCTCATGACTGTGGAGTTTTACATTAAGTTTAATCCTTAACTAGAACTTCTTCACTTAAGAGGTGGTTGTTGGAGAAACAGGACAAACATTTCATCTTGCATCTCTAGCAGATGACACAGTTGGTGACCTCTTGTCAAACCGTGGAAAGATGATCAGTAGTACTGTGAGCTCTGGGAATCTAAGGTGAAAAGGTAACATTTCATTTTGGAAAAAGTATAGGGTCTTTTGTTTTTGTGGGTTTTTTGAGTTTTTTTGTTATTGTTTGTTTTGTTGTTTGTTTGTTTTAAATGAGCCTTATGCTGTTTAGGTCGTGTTCCTCTGTTACCATTCATCAAAACACACTGGTCTGGATTTTGTCCCAGTAATTGAGCCTATTTCAAGAGATGCTTCTTCACCACAGCAATTTTGTTTTGTGGCTCAAAGGAAAACAGTTCTACAGTGTTAAAACATCTTCCATACAAGCTAACCTACATGTACTGATATAAAGTAGGACTAAAACTGCTCTTTCATCTTCATTTCTCAGTGTGAACAGTAAGAGCGTGTGTGCAACAGGTGCACCATGTTGTACCCAGTCTAATGTTTTAAAATTCATGGGGTCAGAAGAGGCAAGGACAGTGATAAGTCTGTTTTCTGAATGGTTATCTGTTGTGTGTTGTTAAGGATCATGGCTAAAAACGTAGTGGCGAAACTAGTTCATCCAGCCACAGGAGATGACACGTTCAGTATAGGGTGAACTGTGATTTCCATATCAATGACAAGCTAACGAGCCACAGCCCAGGCCTGCCACCAGAGGGGTGGGATGAGCCGCAGGGCACATAGCTCCATCTTCTGATATGCCCAGCTTGCCACACAAAGGGGAAAAGCTGAGACCCTTCAACATGGTCTGGGACTTGTCAATCTTTCACAATCACCCCTTCCCCCCAGACCTTCCTTTACTCGGGGAGATATAAAAAAAGCTCACCTAAAACAGCACTGGGAGGGAACCCACCCTCAGGACACTCCACATACCAGCCTCGCCACGGGAACCAGACCAGACACCGGGGGCGCTGCGCTCCTAAAATACAAACCCCAGCACACTCCCTGCAGGACATCGGAGGCCATACATCATTGTACAAGTCCTGTCATCCACGCTGCAAAACAGCATGAGTGGCTGGCTGCCTCACCTTTTTCTTTCTTCTTCTCTCTCTGCTCTTTCCTTCTCTTTTTTTCTATATCCCTATTTTTGTGTCTCTCCTTTTGTGAGTGGTGATATATTCCTTTCTTTCTCTCTCTTATACCTTAGTTTTCTTCCCTCTCTACCGCTCTTTCTCTCTCTCTTCCTTTTGATTATGTAAGAGTAACATTATCTTAAGCTCTGCTGTTGGATTCTTGTTAAATATTGTATTATAGCTACTAATGGTTGCCAATACATTGCTCATAGTAGGACTTTTGCTGTTAATGTATTGATAAATTCTGTGAAAATACTTTTGCCAAGCCACTATTCGCTGTAACTAGTATTGCAACACATAATTTTAGTAAAACTCATAATTGAATTGGACCCCGGAGTGATTGTCTGTCATTCACTTTGCATAACCATTCAGAATTAACCCAGAGTTAACTCACACCTCATCTCATCTGTTGGGATGGGACATTATCAAGACACAGTTGTTTCAAAGGGGCACAATACTTTTGAGGACTTGGATGTGTTGAAAATCTTATAAAAGTCTACAGTAATCCTTTGTGGATTTTCCCCCACCTCTTTTCTGCACTCCCCTCAAAACAAAGTCCTATATCTTAATGTTAAGATCATCAGGGATATAGTGGTATTGCTTTTATTGGTGCTGTAGTTTGTTCTGTAAGATGATGTTTCATCAGTGTGTAAAATAAGGCCAGTGCCTTGCAAATGTTTTCAGCTGCTTATTTTTGTGCACAAGAGTCCCTTCAGAGACAACTGAGTCCCTTAAGTCCCTTAAGAGTCCCTTAAGAGACAGCTTAGCAAAGGTAGTCCAGTACGCTTACAGGATGACTATTTAAGTCTGATTAATATGCAAGGTGGAAAAACAGATCATGCAGATCAATGCAAAAAGAAATATCTTTGTGATGAGAAATATTTCATACATAAGAAACAATGTTCTATGAAGAAAAAGCCTGAGACACTAAAAATAAGGCTTCAGAAGTGCAATTACCAGACATTTGGAGAAACTGCTAATCCTTAACAGTTCTACAAAGACAACAAAATTTCATTTGCAATGTTATGTTTTCAAACTGTGGTGTGATGAATCATTTACAGTGCAAGTTTGGCAAACTACATTTATTTGAACAAGCTGGAATCAGAAGTGTTGATCTAGATCTTTTTGTTCTCCTGGGTTTAATACTGTGTAGAGATGAAATAATAATTATCTGGGTGCTAAAAGAATTTAACTACGAGGATGACTTTTTGGGCAAGTGTTGAGACAGGGAGCCAACTGGCTTATTCAGCTGAAAGTAAAAGATCAAAAAACAGTGAGAGCAGCCTGCCAGCGGAATTAATTGAGAAGGAACAGGAGGATGCATTGCAATTGGAACACTAAGTTTTTAACGCTGAGTGTAATTGAGGCTTCCTGATTTAGTTTTGATAGGTTTCTTGTACCTGTAGATGTCTCCTTCCTTCTTGTTACTCCTTTATTTTTATTCACTTTTTATATGAAAGTCTTCCTTTTGAAGTAGCAGTAGTCCAAAGACTCCAATGCTGTTGTCAGGTAACTGTGGGATTCACTTTGGTCTTTAATATTTTGTAACCATTGTAATCTTTTTAAAAATAGATTTAATAATAGGAAGGAGAGTCAGTGTACCATGAGGCATTTCCGAGAAGGAAGTAATAACCAATAATGGTTTCTGTCGTAAACCTGGAAATGCCATTATATGCCAGTATGCTGCCATAGTATGTCAACTCACTTCAATTGTTATATTACTCACGTAAGTAGCAATAAAGGAAGATATTTTCCCTGCTGTAAATTGCATGTTTACAAGCAAAATATAATAATACAGATGACTGATATTTTGGACACAGCTTCTGTTATGCTGCTAAAAAAAAAAAAGCCAAAGAAGCAAAACTAAGCCCAGTCAGATTTACCTGCTTATTCTTGTAGCTGACAGGGACTATGAACTTTATATACCACCATTCAGCAAACTTTCTAGTCAACCCCAAAAAGAGTTGAATCAGCTATGGATGGACTCCTTCAAGACCAGATAAAAAGCAGTTTTTCACCCCGCAGCATGTTATAAGTTGGACAGCTGTAAGCTTATCTGTTCCACCAAACACGAACAGAGGTGTTGTGAAATGGGGTAAGAAGGTTTCTATTCTCTGTTTGATCCCCCAGATGTTAATGACCGCACAACAGTAAAGATCAGCTACCAATTAAACCGTGTTAAAATTGGAAATCTCACCTCACCAAAATGACTTTTATTTTTGTAGCAGGGAGCACGAAAAAAAAAAATCCAGAAAAAATTTAATTTCAAATAAATATTTTTTTTTGTCTGGAATGATACAGGTAATACAGGAGATAAATACAAAAGGGTTAATCAGCATGCTGCAGACACTGTTGATAAAACAGACCTACAATCAGCAGGACTAGTTAAGTCAGATTTTCATATGGAGTATGTATTGTAGTTTGAATTTTCTAGTAATAACATAAGTTTTTATTATTTGGATTGTCAGTAATGTCTTTACTTTGCATGTACTCCAGGTTCTGCCTGTAATGAATGGGGCTCACATTACAGAATTTCAGGAGGTAATTGGTAGGAATTACCTCCTTTGCTGGCTGTAGTTCTGTTGAATGTATAAGTGTTTAACCTTTGTGACTTCTTCCATGTCTTCAGATTTAACCAAAATTGGCTATTGGATTCAAATTTACTAAAAAGCACTGACTGACAGACGTGCTCTCATGCGCGGTGTGAGTTGATTCACCTTGTTCCTGTAGGAAACCAGGCTCCAAATCGTTCTTGAACTGCACAGCATCACTACTGCTGTGGGGAGAGGCTGCCCAGGGATGAGACTCCTCCTGTGCGCTGCAACCCAGAATGAGCGCGGTGCAGCATCCTGCCCTTGGTCTTGCTCTGGAGGGGCTGAAAGCACTTGATTTCTCTCTCTCTTTTTTTTTTTTTTTTTTTTTTTTTTTAGTATTTGTAGCAATATTCTGCGGCAGGTAACTTAAGGTGCCAAAAATAACAGGCTCCATTGTGACCACAATTATCACTACCTGTGACCTCTGCTATACTCCACATATGGAGGGGCATGCATAATAGGATGCAAGTTATTGTTCCCAACACAATACCTGCAAGCTGTTTTGTTCTGCTGCAATTTGACAGCTTCTAATTTTGAATGCTGGAAGAGCTTGTTGAGATATTTTCTGGTTTTGTGAAGATCCCAGGGAATGGCAGCTGTACAATATCACTTGTCATACTTAAGCATGATGAAATGTTGGCTGGAGTGCTGCAGTGACAAGGATAGAGCAGCCAACTGCATTGTCTGTTCCTTTCTGGAAAGGCCATTCCAGTCTGTGACCTGCTTCTCCTTCTGTAAGAGTGGAAACTACTGTTGTAAAAGCAGCCAAATTCTTTCAAAGTGCAATCTGATTCTCCTGTGGTGGGATGCACATAATCTGTATTATGAAGATGGTTGCTGATATGTCATGGGGGGTGGAGGAGAAAGAAAAAGGTTGGAGGTGTTTTGTTTGGTGTGGTTTGTTCTGTGTTGTGGGGGTTATTTTGTTTGTTTAATAAATAATTCAACACCAAACCCCACAAGAAAAAACAACAAACCCATAACCCTCAGATGTTTTCAGGGCCATTTTGTTGTGATAGTTCCACACAACACATAGTATTGAGAGAAGCTGAGTAGACACGGTGGGTAAAATTAAAGAGCTGGAGAAAATCCATGCAAGCTGCTCGGCTGAATGTGGACGCAAACCTAATTTTGCACTGCAGAGGACTGTTATATTGAACAACAGCAATTTGTCCAGTCCTGAGTCTGAAGAGCACAGAGAACTGCAAAGACTCCTGCCATTTATCTCTGATGTACCTCGTGGGATTGTCTGGTTTATGCCACCAGATGGTGACTTTGTTGTGAGTGTGATGAGGGGAAAATTTAATTCTACACAAGTGTCTTCATAACTATCTAGATGTAAAACATGTATATGCCAAGAAAGGGTGAGGGACTGAAAGGTAAAATCTTTACAAAGCCAGAGGAAAATTGAGATAGCAGTACAACTTGAGACCTTGATCCTGATTTGGTAAACAAATATTTGCTTTATGTTGATTCTCTCTTGGGATATTTTTGCTGATTAAAGAGATGCTGAAGTGTTTTGATGGACCAGGGAACTGTGTAAGAAGTAATTTACTCAATATCTAGCTTGATGTTGAGGTTCTACCTGCTGTCTGATGAGGCTCAACAGTTGTTAGTACAGCTTGGGGGAAAAAAACAAAAAGGAAACAAGCCCTCTATATTTTTAATAGTAGGCTAAGGATCTAATGCATCTCAGAACCAGGTTTAAGCCACATCCAGGGCCATATGAAACAGTTCATTTGTGCATTTAGTAAACAAAAGGAACAACAAGAGCTCAGTTATCCTGATTATAGATGCAGTAGATGGTGAGACTTGAATCTATGATGATAACTTGCTTTTAAAAACAAAGCTGTGTTTTCATAACCTAGACATTTCCTATTAACCATGCAAAGCTTGCTGAAACAAAAGCCACTTGATATAAAATGCTTATCTTTTATTTCAATCTAGCATAAGAAAAGTTAATTTAGAATCACTTTTATTGTTTCAGACAAATCACACAGCAGGTTTAAGCAGGAGAGTAAGAAATTAATTAACTTGATTAATAGGGAAATATGCACAGACAGTTTTAATGTACTTAGGTTTTGGCCTCTGGAAAATATTCAGTCTTTTCATTTTATGAGTGTTCTGCCTTAGGGTCTGGATGACTCATAGACTGACAGTAAAATGCATGAACCTTTCACCTTAAGTCACTAGTTCAAATGTTTCAGGTCAGTAGTAACTGAAAGTCATATTTTGTAACATATGCTCAGTGATCTGAAATATGATTCTCAGGGTCAGAGCCAACAAATGACTGAGGTGTCTAGAAACTAGGGACTTGTAGGTCTAGACTTGAAGCACTTGGCCTTCAAACATCAGTTGCTGCTCCTGGAACAGGGCACAGGGAGGATGGGGCACCTCAACACATGGTTCTGTGGGCCAGTGTGCAGAGAGATGAGCATGCACAAACCTGCTGAGAAATAAGAACCTACCAGTAATAAGTAGGATGTATTGTCAGGGAGAGTGTTACTGAAAGGTTGTCCCATTCCAGGGGTCTGGTGCTTGGCTGCAGTGCCAGCTTAAATGTTTGCTGGTAATAATGAGAAAGGCTTGCCTCCTTTCCCAGATGAGAATTCCAACTATATATATATATTTTTTTATATTATTTTTTTTTGCATATCCTGAGTCTTCTGCCACGTAGATTACCAAATTCTTTCCTGAAATGGTTTCAACAGCATGTGAATCTGCCCTATCTCTCAATTTTCCCCTCTTCTGTCTGACATATATCTTGGGATTAATACAAGCCTGCTGCGAGATGTGGGTTTGCAGTCTCTCAGTGAGTGTAGAGAGCTGTACCAATACAAAGATAATCTTTTTTCCAAATGAAGTGCTCTAGTATCTATGAAGAGTAGATTATAGATAGAGGGGATAGTAGTTCATGCTTGCCATATTGCCGTTTGCCTGGGCTGTTAGAATGGAGTGTAAATACTGCATCTAGGTTTTTAGAATTAGTCAAGAATTTCTATAGCAATGTTAAACCATTTAGGGGCAATCACAGCATTATGGCTTGAATTTCCAACTTCTTCTGGAAAGCAGCTTTGAAATGAGAATGCTCCTAGAATCTTAGGTTAGGACTTGCTTTCCACCAGATTTTGTGCTAAATAAACTTCAGCATGCACATTTGTTGCAAGTGAGCGCATGTTCACTAATCACATTTGTAGCAACCATGTGCCAAAATACATTCAGTCAAGAAATGTTTCTGCACCACTTTCCAGGCAAAAACTCTTCAACTCTGAGAGATGTTTCAGCCCCTTTTAGGGGATGACATGGAGTTTTGTCATGGCTGGAAACCAATACAGATAGTTGCACTTTGTCCATCTCTGTTTTTTTCTGGGTACTCTTTTCTTTGTCATTCCTGAAAGCACCATATGGGGCTTTAAATGGCTTCAGGCCAGTTGTGATTAGTGAGGGAACTGCTCAGTGCTTAAGTGTTTCAGGTCACTCATGGAGTCATTTATCAAGCTGGCCAGGGCTTGTGGTGCTCAGTGCTTTCTTCCCAAGTCTTGAAAACCCTGAGAGTTCCCTTCTCAATTAGAAACTCTAGCCTGAAGAAGAAATAGTGGCTACTGACTTCATGGCTATGGTAATTTCATGATTGCTTGAGGAAATTGTTGGCCAGGTGGGGAGAGGATAAATCAACCTGTCTTCCTGTCTTTCAGGTAAAGGGTCTATTGATCTCCTACTAATAGTCTTGTTGAACTAAGTCAAGGATTTGAGCTGTAGCACTCTATGAAAATGGCAATTCATCCTGCAGCTATAGAAATGCTAATGATGACCAAAATGGAAAGGGATATGAACAAACAGGTTGATGTTTGGTTTGATTTTGGTGGTGTGGTGTGTGGCTTTTTTTGTTTGTTTTTTACAAAGCAGAGAGGGAATGCATTCTTTAGAAAGCAATTTTGTTTTGATAACTTTTCTTCTCCATAGCAAACCTCTGATACAGGATTACTTAGTCCTGCAAGAAGGTGTAAAAATGCATTCTGTAAACATGCATCTCTTCCACTTTTTTCCTAGGCAAAACAGTGAGTTTGTTTTTAATCCAAAGCTGTTACAATTTTGTTACTTTTCCCCTTTCAGTCTAGGAGCTTTTTTGATTGTATATTCTTTAAACTATTTCAGTTCCGAAACAAGAGATGTTACTCTTGGTTGCTATTTGGACAGTATCTCTTGAAGCTGCAGGAAGCCTCCTTTAAAGCTAAGAATTGCTAAACCTTTCCCCCTTAGAAAATGTCTGCTCATCTGAAAAAGCCATTTCAAAAGATGCAGAATGCACTAAAAAGCAGGCTTTCCTGTCTGGAGGAGAGTGGCTTACAGAAAGGCTGTATGTAAGACTTAAATGTAGGGCAAGGATCAACAATTTCACCTAAGGAGTTTTCAATGCAGATATTCACAGACCTGTTCTTACACTGTGTGATTGGCCTTGCCATTAAATCAGATCAATACTTGGATTCTTTCCCAAGGTACTATCATACTCTGCTGAAAAGATCTTTTCTGTGATCCATAATTAGCATTATTGCTATTCCGATACTAATCACTGCTGAATATCAGCCAGGTAACAGAAAAAGCAGGACTTTGGTAGTCTGAGTTGGACTAGTCTGGGCCTGAAGGGTTTGTCCCAAGTTATTATGACTTCGTCTCATACTGAAGATTGTAGAACTTTGTGGTGAGGAAAGAATTATTAGGGTCTGCTTAAAAAAAAAAAAAAAGTTCAGTAGCTTAACTAATTTTGAGGGAGATGAAAAATGGTACACTGTGAAAAATAAGGGAGGGGGAAGGAGATATTTTCAAAGAAAAATAAATAGCTCCACAGGTAAGGCATTTTGTTCAAGGTAGGGGAGAGACAGTGATCCCTTACAGTGCTTGTACGGATTGTCTCTTGTTACAACGGTATTGTTGGGAAACAGCTGCTGGGACTTGCAAGGTACCTTTCCTTTTTTCCTCTCTGTATCTCATCTTTTTTCCTCCCTTCATGACAAAATTTCTTCCCTTTATTCATTTTTTACATTGAAAGCAGGTGCTGTAGATTTGAACAACTTTTGTCTTTTTTTTTAATATGTAACTATGTTTTTCAAGTACTTCTAAGCATATGAGTCACTGACCCTTCTCTTAGTTGGGAAGGAAATTGTCAGTCAAAGTCAATCATTGTGTATATTTCATTCTAGTGTCCTTTTCTCAAGTGTAAAGTACAAGCTTTTAAGACAAACTCATCTTGTTTGTTATTTAGAACAATCATTTAATGAGTGTTTTGCTCAGATGTATTAAGGCAGTTATTAGTAACAAAGCATTGAAGTCTAACAGCATACTGAACTTTTGTAAGTAAAAAGGAGCTAGGTATCATATTATCTTGAATATTACTGAATTGTTGAGCACACAATTACTGTATTATTAGGGTAATAAAGTTGAAAGAACTGTTTAGACATTTAATTGTTATCAAACAACATGTGATTGCATGTTGATTAGATATCAATTACAACAAAGTACGAACTGACATTTGAAAAGCATGGTAACTGATAGCTTGCTTTTGTTATGCAAATTAAATGGCTAACTATCTCCTGGAAGGAATTACAAATCATTAGATGAGCACTAACATGTTTGGCAGCTGGTCAAGTGAACTGTAAACTTGGGGGCTTCTGGCTGCCTTTGTGGAACTTGGGCGTTTTCTCACAAATTAAGTTCTGTCCTCAGCATAGAAACTTTGGATAACCAAATGCTCAAGTTCTTGAGAGTTATGCCTTTCCTTGATAGCAAATTAATTTGATGAACTGGAGGTATAAATACTTAATGATTTGGGTTAAACACAGTAAAGCCAAATAATTCACAAGATCTTACCTGGTTTTACCAGCAGGCATCCTATCTGAGAGCTGTGCCTGGTCAGGATTTAATCTATGTCCATCCATACATGTATCTGTCAACACGTTGACTTACATTTCTCCATGTAAATCAAGGTTTCTACCTTTGTTGACTAGTGCCTTAAGACAGAGTACAACCGAAATCTTGGATGAGAGCAAGAATGTAATTTTCTTCTGCAGTGCCGGCAGTATGTTGTTTTTCCCACACGATCTGTAGAACAAGGAATTTTATTTGAACCTAAAAACAATTCAGAGGATGTTGTTACTGTGATGAGAGTTTAATATTAAAAATAAATTAATGAGCATTAGGAAAGGGAATACCTGAGGGAAGAAGAGAGACCTGTATGTGTACCTTGGTAAGGTTTATCATCAACTGGTATAACTGAATAAGTTTTAGGAGTTGTTGTTAACTAAACCCAAGGCTTAATTAGATCAGTTGCTCTTTCACCCTGTAGCCCAGAAAGCTAAGGGATGGGTGTTCTTGGAAAGCTTAACAGAAGACTCAATGTCTTGCTACCTCTGTATCTTTCAGCAGTTATGTTTTCATATGCACACATTAGACTCTTCCTATTTTGAATGAAGCTTCAAAGGGAATATTCCTATTCAGACCAAGTTCCAGTACAGAATTCTTCTGAATCCCCTATACCATTATGTTCCCTGAATACAAAGAAAGCAGCTCTCAGTTCTGTGGCTGACATTTGGCAGCCTTTCCTCTGTGTTGAGCCAGGAGACAACAAGAGGAAGTGCCAGTGATCCACAGGGACTGGTTTCCCCATTCCGTCCATCTGTCCAGAACCCTTTCTTACTGCCTTGGGTCTCTTAAAACAGCTGATTGTTGATTTGGAGTGCCTTTCCCCCTTTATGTTTGCTAGCCTGCAATGGCTCTGGCTTTTTTGTATTTGCAGCAAAGAATAAACATGGCTTATAATAATATTTCTGAGATAGCTCACAGGTAACAAAGGAAGCATTTCTCTTGAGTGACAGACGATGGTGGTATTTGTCTGAATTCACAGGTTCCCTGTATGTGCAGCTATGCATAGCTGTCTTTCAAATGCCTCCTCTTATTAACTTCTCAAGTTCCTGAAGGTTGTGTCTTATGGCATATTTGCTCAGTCATTTCATCTTGCATATAGCAGTGAGAATAGCTGTGTGTTTAGCATTTGGGGCTTTTTCCTTTATGAACTGAAATTATACTTATTGCTTATAGAATTGAATTCATCACAATGCAAGAAGGCTTGTCACTGAAATGCTGTAAATGTCAGCAAGTGTTGTTATCATGATGTAATGAGAAAAGTGACTTAAAATAGCTCTATTACAAGAAAATGAAAGGTTTATTTGGGAAATGTTCCATTCTGTGTCAACTTCATCACCTGAACTGCTTTTGATTACTTTGTGTAATGTCTCTCTGTAATTCAAATACCTTAAATGAGTGCTATATAATCATTGCTGTGTTTTCAGCAAAGGGATGATAGATGATTATGTACTGCAACCTATACAATGTATCAGGAAGATCTCAGATATTGTTTGCATAGCTGGGTTTTTTCATTTGTTTAAAACAATCTTGCTAGAGGAGTAGTCCTGTGGCTTTGAATAAGTTTAGAGTTTTTTAAAAAGTTGTCCCTGATCACTTTGTACAAACTATTCCAAGCTCTACTGAAGTCAAAAGCATTCTTGCTCTTAGAACACTGAATAGAAAGGTTGTTCTTTTCATGTGTTTCAGATGCTAAATATGTCATCTTCCAGCTCTTCTGTGCGGAATGTTCCTTCCTGGTGAGATAAATTTACCAGATGGAACATCAAAAAGTTGTTGTTTGGTTGGTGTGTGTTTGTTTCTTTTTATTTTATTTTTAATTAAAAAAAAATAATAATAGTCTAATCAGGCAGGAATCCTTTGACTTGGTTTTTCATCAGAGAAGCTTGCATGGAGTCCAGGCTCAGCCTGTGTAGCTTCGTCTACAGTGGAATGCTCTGTGAACTAGTGTTGATTCACTGGTATGTCACTTCAGAAGAGAAGAAATAAAAACAATCTGATGTTGCAACATTCTATTTCAATGTTTCCCAAATTGTGGTTTATTTTCTTTTGGCTGTGATTCAAGTGTTTTGTCTTTAGATATATTGATACAGAGTGGCAAAGTAAAAAATCAAAATAAGGCTTTCCAGTTCTCTGGCACAAATGTTTTGATTAGTCAAAAATGAGTAAAAATAATTCCTCCTTGCCTTCCCACATACAATTTGTCTTCAAAATGTTTTGTTTTCCTGTATGACATGAAGCAAGAGATTTGAGATAGAGAAAACTTCTGATACCTAACTGCTGCTTTCTGCATTGCTTCAGCTGTGCTCTTCTGATATTTACCTTTTTGCGTTGAGTACTTTGTTACACAGACATATTTAAAATAAATACATAATTGCTGTTAATCTTACAATGAAATACAGCGTATAAGCGCAAATAGAGAATGTAAGTATAAAGGAATCACAAAAGTGTGTTGCTTCTGTCATTTTACGGCATTATAGTGGGTTGGTATGCAGTCCTTCATGTCTGCGCACAGACCTCTTGCAGGCCAGATTTTCACAATGCTGCCTCCAATTGTAAGTTTCCTGAGTATTTTAAGGATGTTACGGTTCTTTTGAGCAAGGAATAATCCAAAATGGAGGAAAGATGTTAGAGCCCCTCGCTGAATCTTCACTATCCTAGAGAAAAATAGTCCCCTCAGAAAACTTCAGAGAAGCACTTCTGCTTGCAGCAAACATACCACTTCAGTTAATTAGCTTATGTTCCTTGATATTACTGTAGCTTTGAGCAATCAGTCCCATGTCTACACTGTTGGAGCGTGCATCTGAGAATCTCTTGTGGCTTGGCAGGAATTGTTGGGGAGGCGAGAGGTCTCATTGTGAGCTGCTGAAGGTAATCAGAAGGTTGGCAAGGGTAATAATTCTTCAACTGGAGAGTAAAGATGGTGTGAATGGGTGGAATTCTGCACCCATTTGAATCACGTACTTCTATAACCATCACAACTGTAGCCCTACAGAAAGTGAAGGCGAGGAGACAGAAGCAAGTGCCGCTTCAAACAGCTTTGCTGACTACAAGAAGAGACAGCCATACAGTGTGGCACTTTGTTAGCATGCTTTTCCTTTCTGATTTAGATGGAGACGATGAGAACAAACAGAGGGATTTTAAGAGCTTTCTACTTTGTCATTCTTCCTAACCTATTGCATCCTGATCCACCTCAGGAAGGAAACTGTTTTTCCATTGTGTTAAGAGATGAATGGAGCTGGATGCTGTTGGGATCTTGGCTTATCTGTTGTTTCCATTTGTTGTCTGCAGCACTCTCTTTCCATGGAAACTAGTGCAGAAATGCAATTTGCCAGTGAGTTTATTTTTATTTTCATTCTTTTCATTATAGTACATGATATACGTCAATGAAATAGCAATGTGGTTCTCAAAATACATAAAATTGAGCTCTTTTGGGGTGGGGAAAGAACAAAATGTCTTTTCTTGAGCAGCTCAGCTGCTGATCATTTTGCTTTACCAGAAGTCACTGTTTGAGATCATATCCTGCCAGCAGTTTTTCTTATCTGGATGTAAATGTTCTTGTGTAATACCACTGTAAATAAGCTGCATAGGGCATACTGCTTTAAAAGCACTCTGTCCCACTTATTAATGTAAAACATGGAGTGGGGATGACATGGTGGCATTAAGAGCCCCTAATTTCTCAGTTCGTACTTTGAGGAACATGTTAAGCTTGTGTTCCTGCTCTCAGTAGGAGGGACCTTGACACTCTTCCTACTACAGATCACTTATTCACAACCCAAATGCCCTTTCTTCCTGACAGAGGTTTTGACCATACCCTTTTCCCTGACCAGTTCACAGGAAAGAGGCTGCTGGTGTACTGCAAGGGGCAAACAAAAAGCTGAGAAGAGTGAGAAAAGCAAAGCTGTAGCTTTCAAAATGTGTGTTGGACTATAGGCTCTGTTACTAGCTTCTGTGGCTCTTAGATCAAAGGTGCAACTCCGTATTTATGTTCTTTTAGTTCAGTAGTAGCAGCAATATCTTAACAGCAACAGAGGGAAGAAGTAAGTAATAAAAGATGTGGTGATGCTGTGTCAGGGTAGATTGTTTATTTTAATGATCTATCATAACAAAGAATGATTGTTAGAAGATTCAAGTTAATTGTAGTATGTTGAGGTGCTGAAATCTACCTGTCAACAAAAATCTTTCCTTTTATGCAAGCTTCTTAAACAGAAAGAAGGGCAGAGAGTGGGGGAACAAGAAGTCAGCTAGGCCCATTAATTCCTTTAGGTGATAAAGATAAAGATGAAATTACCATTTACTTCCGTGGGATCTGTTTGTATGATACAAAGTGACGCTATAAAACACATTAGGCAGATCTGCTAGAAGACAAAACCACTTTGGTAAAAGCTAGACATCATTATTTTCCTGACAACAGGATTTTTAAATTTTTGATTTTTAAATTTTTGATTTTTAAATTTTTGATTTTTAAATTTTTGATTTTTAAATTTTTGATTTTTAAATTTTTGATTTTTAAATTTTTGATTTTTAAATTTTTGATTTTTAAATTTTTGATTTTTAAATTTTTGATTTTTAAATTTTTGATTTTTCCTCCAAAACCTGCTGCCCCAAAAGTGAAGTTCAGAGCAATTACTCAGGAGACTGTGAGATTGTGACAGCTCTGTTTAATTTTATAACAGAGTAAAAAAACCTGAACATCCAAATTTGCCACATTTCTTGATGCCTTAATTTTACTGGAGTTGAGTGGAATTAGCTATTTAAGATCTGTTAAACACAGAATTACATTCTGATAAGCATGTAAGAAGCACTCCTTCTTCAATACAATCTAATTATGATATCTTTTCCAAGAGCAAAATAGCCCATGTCTAATATTTCCTTGTTCTTCATCTTCTAGATTCCAGCAAAAGAATAAACAGCTATATAAAACCAGAGGAAAGGATTGAAAGGTTTTCCATCTGAAAAGTGTATTTGAATAATGAATGAACTTTTTTGTCAGTTGTCTCAAATGCAGTAGGAAGTAGTCTTTCTAAATAAGTTTGCCCTTGAGCTGAGAGTAAAGATGATGAATTACATAAACAATATCTTTTCACTTTTAAGTATTTGAAGATAGACTTTTGAAAAAATTAAGACTAAATTCCTGAAAACAAACCAGGAAAAAACAAACAATCTTCAATATGAACAAACAAGGTCTAGGACAGAAGTTTGCTTTTTTTTTTTTTTTGCTGTTCTTCTCCAGACTCTGTTTTAGTACACTGATTATAAATTTGTGTATTGTATGTGTCAGCTGAGAGACTATGAACCAGAAGCACCCTGATCTACTGTTTGCACTCCTTTACCTTTTCCCTGGGAAGTGAAGTGCATGACCTTCAGCTTTTCTATACATGTAAACAAGGATTTCTTAAAGAAACTAAAACCTCAGCTTATAAAAAACACCTGCAGAAATTGTTCTCCAGAAGCATCCACAAAACGGAATGCCCAGTACTTTTCTTCTCTGAGTAGAATCACTGGACTAGCTTTATGAAGTCTTTTTCTGGTGAACAAGGAGTCATCTGATTTTGTGGCATTTAATTGATTTGACAGTGCTTGTTGCAGCATGGGGACCCAGTTGAAATACCTTGTGATTTCCATCTGGCCACACTGCTGGATCTTTCTTTGGAAACTAGAGTATGGATTTTGAGGGTGGAGAAAGCTGGTGCACATTCAGGTTTTGTCTTTATGTGGAATATGATCATACCTAAGGAAGTTTAATCATAACCCTTGTCGTAAAGCTGCCTTAAACCTTAAATCTGAACTTGAATGCACAATGTCTGGGTGTACTTTGTTGTCTGCATAGTAATGTGTTTAGTTTTGTTATGAAAATACGTACATTTTTCAGTGTAGTCCTATTAGACATTATTCCATGGATAAAATGTTGACCTTATTGAAACTAGTAGCAAAGCACCTACTAATTTTATTCAGACATGATCCATTCTGTATTTTACTGGCACTAGATAGCATTTAAGTCTTTTATACTATACTAGCTGGAAATTTGTTCAATGTCTGTCAATTCTTCTCCATAGTGGCTCTGTTTCAGGGAAAGTGTGGTCTGCCCTTCAGTGCCTTTTTTGCTAGTAGTAGTTGAAATTACAAATGTATGGTTATTCACTGGATTTAACACTACTTCCTGGAATCCAGAGGTTTTCTCTGCTTCATTCCTCTTTGTCATCCTATATACTATGAAAATATTTAACCTGCCATGTCCTTTGCTGTGTATAGACAGTCCTGTGTTCTTTCAGCAGTCCTTACAAAACACATGTAACTGTAACAGAGGATAACAACTATTTTTGTTTTTTCTTCTTGA
Source organism: Columba livia (assembly GCF_036013475.1). Lineage (NCBI taxonomy): Eukaryota > Metazoa > Chordata > Aves > Columbiformes > Columbidae > Columba > Columba livia. The sequence continues at coordinate 30,994,832 of NC_088607.1, read as the reverse complement.
GTTCAAAATAGTGTCTGTTGTGGAAGTGGGGTGTTATATGGACAATTATCACATTTATTAAAGAAAAAATGGTAGTATTGAGGCTGCAGGGATTGGTGGAAAATGGAGCTTATGTGTAAATTCATGAAGCCTATATTTATTATTTCTAGGCCTTGACTTTTAATTTGAGACACAATTTCTTTCCCTGCTGTGCTTTGGAAGCAGTCTTCCATTGATCTGATACTGTCTCTTTTGTTGACTGTCTGCCTCCATCTCAGTCTGATGTGAAAAATGCACCTGAGCTGCAAAACTTCTCTTGAAACTTGATTTTTTTTTTTTTTTTTCCCTAGAAAAAGTCCTAAGGCATGTATTATTCATATTCTTTCAAGATTAGTCATGATGAAGTTGAAGTCTGAAAGATGAAGGCTTTCTACAGATTTGTCTTCTAATAGTCCTCAGTACAACATGAGTAGTTTGCAAATACAGCTCTCCCGCACAAATGATTCTGATTCAAGTTATGGGTATCTCCTCAAGCCCAACACAACTAATAAGCTTCTGTTCTGACAGCCTCCCTGTCCAAATTCCTAACTTCTCTGTGACTGTGATAGCTATTTGTACAAGCATTTTTAATAATACAAGCCAAATAATGAAACAGTGTCAAGCTGGAGAACAGGAGAAAATTTTGTTTTTCTAGTCTCATGTTAGTGCTTTTGTTCAATGAGGTTATTATTTCCCTGCACTGTGCAGCAGGTTGAAGGTACGTAGGAAGAAACCCCAATGTTTCTGTTGGGCAGTTTAACCCCAGCTAGCAATCAAAACCACGACAGCCAATTGCTCTGTTCCCCACCTCCCCAAGTAGGGAAAAGAATTTAAAAGGAAGAGAGAACACATGGACTGAGATAAAAACAGTTAAATATATATATACATTAATATGCTGCTACTAACAATATAAAATGGAAATAAAATATACAAATGAATGATGCTCAATGCAATTCCTTAGGAACTTTAGCCAGTTCTAGGAAGAGAGCACCCAGGTCCTGAACAGACTACCCCAGAGAGAGAGAATAAAGGCTAAAAAAGCAGAAAGGCCTGGAGGCCAACTGCCTATTTACTTTCAGTTCTGAGATCATAAGAGAGGGGCTTGTTGCTCACTGTGTACTGTAATCACCTTCTCTTGTTGCAGCCTGACATTTGAACCAGCCCCGCAGCCTTGAATTTAATTCATAAAAAAGCTTCTGAGTTGTGCTGTGTCCCTTTTTATTTTAAAAAAAGTCCAAAGGTTTCAGACTTCTCCAAGGGCACAATCAGGGCGGTAATTCAGCTGAGGGTTGGTGCTGTCTGCTGACCTAAGCTCTGTCCCAGGCCTGTGTCTTGTCTCTGATTCCAACCAAAATGTTTTCTTCCCAGTCAGCATCTGTGGTGTTGCTGGGGTGCTGAGCAGCCTCCTATTCCTCCACTTATTTGCTTAGTTGTTGGCTTTTATATGTTCAGGTCATTTAAATATCTTCACAAGGGGCTCTGAAAGCATTCAAATTCTCAGATGCCTCTGAAGTCAAGACATGCATGTAGACACTTAAGCACATCAGGCAGTAGTATATCAGACTATGATCAATTCCTAAATGTCATGAAAGGGGAGTGTGCTTCTGAGTGGTTTATAAATGCAAGAAGCCAAAGATTGAATTACAACCTAGAGCTTCAATCTTCCATCAGTGTGTTTGTGCTTAAATACGTGTAAGTAGCTTACATAACTATTTACTGATACAATAAAGGCTGCTGCAACTTATTCTTGAGTTAGTCTTGACATTTACAGATAGAAATTTGCTTCTGACATAGCAAGGAGATTACAGTGTTTGTGTGACATGGGAGGAAAAGGATTACAGTAATCTTTTCTTGTTTTACAGCCTTATGTAGGAGGAAAAAGATTGTAGCATGCTGCCATAGGAACATGGAAATGATGGGGAAATTATTTACAACATTTTGAATAATGACCTGGCATACTTTATAATATTTTTGCACTTTGGCTTTTGCTGTGGAACCAAGTCCATTGTGAACAAGTGGGTAGGCACGGTTCTTAAAAGGAAGGAGAGTTATCACTTATTTGTTTGCCTCTGTGTGTGTATAGACAGTAGCGGTTTGAGTAAAATCAGGCATTCCAGTGGCGTGAAGGAAAAGGCTTGGCTGTTTAATAGAAATGCACATTTTGAATGAACTGACAAAGGCATCCTATTACTTGAATGTGTACATTCCTTGTTTTTTTTCACTTAAAGAAGTCAGTCAGGAAACAGGGACACATTAGCATTAAAATGCTATTGGCAAGGAAGGAACAGGGCCAGAATGATTTATTTTAAACTTTTTAGTTAGTGAAAAGCTGTTGATATAATAATAAATATAGGTTTGTTTTTATTTTTTTCTTTTATTGAGATTTAGTGTTGTTTTTACCAGGAGCTTCAAATTAAGAGTACAAGGTCTTTGATTTGATCAATGGATCAGGAAAAGGTGTGTGGTTTCAGAGCAGAAAGCTCTTTTATATATATATATATAAATATTTATATATTTATATATATATTTATATATATATATATTTATATATATAAATATATATTTATATATATATAAAATATATATATAAATATATATATTTATATATATAAATATATATTTTTATATATATATGTGTGTGTATATTTTTTTTTTTAGGGATCACCTAGGCTTTGTTGCAATTACATTAACAAAACTAGTACTGAGAGTTTCCTCCAAACCTGCAGGATTGTTGCCTTACAAGTGTCTCAGGTTACTTCTCTGAACAAAGCCTCCCTTCCTTGCTCTGACTCAAAAGCAAGGCAGAGATACCCAGAGCCAGAGGGTGGCAGGCAAAGCCCTTGTGTCCTGCATGCCTGACAGGGAACCAAGCATTGTAAAAGTGGTTGTTTGCTAAAGTCAAAGCATAAATTTCCCCTAGGGTGTAGAGGGTATGGGTGTGTTTTCTGTCTTTGTTCTTAGCTGGAAAGATCTTTGAAAACTTCTGTAAAATTCAACACAATGGCAGGAGTCCCAGCCAGCGAATCCCCAAAGTTGTGAGCCAACTGACACAGACATTGCATGGAGGTTTTGGTGTCAACTTGGTTTTAAGCTAGTACTTCTTGCCTGGTGCCCTCCCAGGAGGCTATTTTTTTCCTGGGGAAGGGAGGTATTTTTTTTTGGTTGCAGTCACCTACAAGACTTGTTCCTTGTGAGACTGGAGTACAACAGTGTATTATTGCAATATGTTTACTGGGGTCTGGTTACTTCAGTGATCAAGCAATGTGGACAATGCTACCTCTGCTTTTGGAGCTGGAAAAAACATTCTGGGGTTCTTTCATTAACACTATAAAACATTTGATAGCTCTGCTATGTGGATCATGCAATTTTTCTCAGTATTTTTCTCTTTGATATCTATAAAAAAAATTGGTACAGAAGAGAAGATGGAAATAGGAGTATTAGTGAGAAGGCCAAGAGACTGATGGCAGGAATGACAAAGACTGTAACAATTGGTGGAAACAAATTGTGAATACTAAAGAATCCTGTTACCTTGGTAATTTAGCAACAGTGAACAGCAGTGTGGAGATGAGAATAAAAGTAGCTTGTAAATATGAATAGGTCAAGTCAAATCTGAAGCAAAGGAAACCTGTCCATAAATTTGCTCTACCCCAGGGGAGCTTTACAATCTCCCTTAACAAAATGGTTAATAAAAATCCCAGGCAGCACAACCCGAGGACTGACATGACACAAGTTTCCCTCCTGTAGCTACAATGCCATCTCTGTTGCAGAAGAACTTGTTAAACATGTTAAGTGCCTGGTGCTACTGGGTGGTTATGTGGTTCCTAACGTTTGCCCATAGCTGGTTCCTGTTTTGTGTGAAACTGAGGATGAGGACCTTTAATTCTCCAGGTGTCACAGGTGTCATGTTTGCTCTTTGTTTCCTTTCATAGGTATTTATTAAGTCTTTTGCATTATAGAATGCAGACACATTTTTTCTTCCTTTCTTAATTTTCCACATTATTTCTTTAATTCTTGTCCCTCCTCACTATCTTGCAGTACAGGTAAATTAGTATTTTGCTCTCTAGTGAAGATCTAGTTAGTTCAGACACTTAAGGGACTGAGAGCCTTGAGATTATCCTGGAACAGAAGCCTTCCATGGAAAAATTGTTCATGGCTCAGAAAATTGCAGGTCAATTGTATTCAGTAAATTAGACTGTTTTGCAGTAATTCTTATCTGACAAATATACCACTAGCAGAGAATCTGATCAGAGGTGTTTTGCCTTCTCTATTCTGCTTTTGCTTTCATGTTGTGTTCTACTTCTGTCAGGAATAAATAAGATCTGTGGCTGAGCCATTCAAGCAGCAGAAGTAATAGATTCTCACTAGAATTAGGGACATTTTGTGGAAGTTTCACTAAGGGATGTAAACTTGACTTTTTCCTTGAAGGATGTTTGTCTGCAGATTTTTAAGAGTTTCTGAGACTGCCTTTTTGCTTCCACTTGTTACAACCTGTTTTGGAATAAAAAGCAGGCACCTTTGAAGTGCAGAAGATCCTCAGCTGCAGAAGTGTTCCTATCACTTCGATGTCACAGTTAACAGCATCAGGCCAGGCAGCAGTGATACTAGATGTTGCTTCTCTTGTCAGTTACCCAAGCCAGACATCTCAGAAACTTTCCTTGGAGTGTAGTGGAAAGAAATTATTTTCATTCAATTTATTTGAAGGAGGAAGTTATTTTTACCAAATGCTCTGAAATGTATTTCTTCTACTTCACGGAACTTTCTGTGATGCAAATGTGTTTTAACTCAGTCCCAGTGGAAAGAATATTTCCTCTACTGAAGAAGATGGGAAGATCAGTGTGCTATTTCCACTCTCACAGCCAAAAGATACTGAGTTGATTAAAGTTTCCTTGTGCACACTGCTAAAGCTGAAGAAAAACACTATCTCCTTTTAATTTGGAGATACCAGAGGCTACATCATCTGGGATGGACAAAGGATAGTCTCAGAAGCTCTGATTACAAAATGTGAAAGTTGTATCATTGCATTCATGTTTGCTTTTGCCCTTCAAAATCCCCAAAATAACAAAACAAGTTCATTGAAGATGCCATATGAGTCACAAAACATCATGTGTAATTTAAGTTACAACAGGCATCTCCATTATGCTGTAATTATTTAATGATTTTTCTATATTAATAGCATGACCATTACACACAGCACTCATTGAACTGATGTGGTACTCAGCAAATTTTAAAATCCTCTTATCTGACCTATTTTCATCAGCAGAAGCCAATTGTATAGTAATAATGAGATTCTAAATTGTTATAAATGAAAATCAAAATGAGGAAGAGTGGGTAGAAATTATTGGTAGTGTGTTATTTTTCTCCTGCACTCTAAAAAAGCATATGTAAGCCAAGCTCTATCAAGAGGCCTCCATAATATTTCTATTTCTTCACAATTGCTCCAGTTTCCCAGTAGCCCAACTAATGTGTTATCCTGTTGCACAGAATGGCCATGGCACAAAATCATTGGAGGACAATTCAGAATCTGTGTAATGGAGATAACCAGTTTGTAGCAGCTTTTCTTCTTGTTCAAAGGCAACTAGCACTGAGGAACAGTAATTTTTTTTTGCAGTCCCACAGGCTGAATGTGCAGTACAGCCTGGAAAAGGGAGAAGAGCTGATTTATTAATACTTATTAGTCTGTGGGGTACATAGGTTACCACTACCTGAGTAGTGCTTATGCACCATTTGAGTCTGACCCCAGGATTTTCACCCATTCTTGCTTCTCTCATTTGTGCCATGACACCTATCATGTCATCAAAACAAAGAAGAAAACCTTGGAGAGATATTTGAAGGGCTGGCACTTTTAAAAATAAATAATGAGAAAATAAGGCAATTTTGAAAATATGTTATGTGTGTGTGTGGTGGTGGTTGTTTGTTTGCTTTTTATTCAGGGGTGTTAGCGCAACCATTTTTCCCTACTGGGTGGGAGATTTTGCAGTATTTCACATATGTATGCACACAAACGTACAGAAGAATTTTATGGACTGTTCAACCAAAGAAAGCATGGGTTCACTTTTAGAAATCTTAGGTTAATAAGAAATTGTGGGTTTGGTATCTAAAATGATATTGGGAAACCATGGAATAGAATTGAATGTTTATGCAAAATAAAATGTGTTGAAAAATTCCAATCACCACAAGTTTGGGTGGGCAATGATCCTTTCTGAAGTTCCAATAGCCCTTGTTCATTGCTCTCACAAGGCTCCTGAGGGATCATGTGGTTTTATAGAAACAAAACTTGCTCCACCTGTCTGTCTCTTTCAGTGATGATTAATCAAATGAAAGGACTTGAGGAACTTGCAGATGTTAGGCTTGCGGGCTTGTTTTCTTTCTCTTTAGGGTAATAGTGCAGTGACTAAAGCGACCCTATTGTTCTCTGAGGAGCCTGCGCAGCAAGTACAGCTGCGTGACTTCTAATGTAACTGTCATACATGCTGACTTTTGATGCATCTCTCTTATAAAAAGTGCTGACAGGTCCTTTGGGGATCTAAGAATCCTCAAAATAGAAGCAGAGAAGTAAAGTACTGTCAGGGCAAAGGTCAAAGCCTTGCCTCTTTCCTTCTACCATGTGTATAGGCAAATATATGTTTCTTTATGTTCTCTGAAAACTCAAATTCTCTGCTAGGTGAATGCTACAGCAATATCTTTGCAGGCTCTTTCCTTCCAGAAGCTGTCATTGAAGACAAATATACAGGCCATGAAAGAGAGAGCACAGGATCAGCCAGCCGGTGTCCTTGGGAATGACAAATATATTTTGCTGAGGTGGAAAGGGAGGAGGAGGACAGGGATTGCCAGAAAGCATGGTTTTATGGTAACTGAAGTAATGACTCAAATGAAAGGAATAAAACAGAGGTTTAGAGTGGAAGTGCCATTTTGGTTTTAACTACAGTGATGCTATGACAAAACTATAAATTAGAACAGGGTGGTTAGATAGGAAGAAATAAAGCAAGAAAGGCAGGGTCTTTAGTAATAAGAAACTCAGAGGAGCCCAGCCTCTAATAACACTGGAGTTAACTCACCTCTGCTCACAGCTGGCAATTAACAGGGTTCACAGAAAGATGCGAGGAGCAACTTGCGCAGGAAGGGGTGTGCACTCTCTTAGCTCAGAAGGAAACTTATTTTTGGTAATGTTTGAATGTCTTGGTCTCCAATCTTGGACTGGAAATCTGCAGCTGATTACTGTGGTGTGTTTTTCTGAGAGTGATACTTGGAGAAATCCATAGGTCACCATGCAGTTTTCTCTCCAATATACATATTTCATGTTTTTTTACCTATGTGTTGTTGGTGTTTTTTGTTTTGTTTTGTTTTTACCTTTAGCTAGCCCATGCCCCTCTAGCCACCTTGACAACCCAAAGTTGTTGAGACCCTGAAATTCTACTACCTTGCGCTGTCCAGACAGTAAGAACTCTGTGGAACTCATTGGGCTAATTAGTCTAATGTCATGCAGTTTATTCCCTTTCTGTTTAATTTTCTTGTGGATAGGGGCTCCTTTTCATGGAAGGCTCTGGGGCATGGAGAGAGAGAGAGACTAAAGACAGAAACTTTTCAAAAAAAAAAAAAAAAGACTAAAAAGAGAGAAATTAATATGGGTCAATTGGTGTTTTTACTAATGGCTTAGGCAAAGGATAAATGGTGGGCAAGTCATACTGAACAGAAAGAGAATCCAATTCTTTTGATTTAGTATTGTAGTAGGTGGAACTGCAAGAGATTCAAACATAACCTCACTGACTTTTTGTTGCTCTGTAGTTCATTACCACTGCTTCATTTCTTGTGCTCAGAAGTGCCTACTCTGGCCAAGAGGATACCTATAAATGTTAAAAAGAAGCTGAGTTAAGGAGCTGTTAAATTCCAGGCAGTAATGCACATCATTAGTTTAGAGCTTGCTCTGCTCTAGTATCTAAGAAAATGCTCTATTTTCTCCGGAAACCACCTTTCATCTCAAAGCACCCTCATGTATTTCAATTGCTTTGGAGGCTATAGGCTAGACTTCCAGCTTGTGTGAGTTCATGTAAGTCTCTCAAATGAGAGCACTATAGTGATTTACACTTGGTGAGAATGTGTTCCTGTATATGAAATACCAGCTGTGTATAGTCTTACAACTGATTTGTGGCTAATATGCAACAGATGGAAGAATGAAAGTGGAACAAACTGTGATAGGCAGTATTATCTGAATATCTGTAGTGCTATAGGTAAAATTCAATGAGCTGAACTTGATCAGCTTTTGGCTGTTTTGTTGTGTGGCTCAAACCCTGAAGCATAACAATATGAATGTCTACCAGACCTGCTTCCTTCCTGTGCTGAAACAGAAAGACTACTATAGTTCTGATGTCACAAACAAAGCATGAGCTGCTCAAGGTCAAGTCATTATTGTCACAGAAAACTACGAAGTGTCTTGTAAGTGGATGCAATTGTAGAATTGATTACAAATAACTTCCTAAAATCACTTTCATTTTGAAAAAATGCGAGGTCACTCTGCAGACAGAAGTCTAAACTTTTTGAAGGAACAATGAGGGAACTACAGTGAGATTCTGGCTAGAATTTGTCATCTGCTGATTGATTCAGGAAAGATGTCTCTGAATAACTTGTGGTCACCTCATGATACAGAGCTTACTTTGTTTGTGTGGGAAGGGTTGCAACACTGCTCCACTGAACCATGCACCAGTTCTCAGCACAGCTCTATCTCTACTTTTAAAGTAACTAAATGCAGTGACACAAAATAAGCATTTATAGTTTTAGACTTTTCCCCTTTCCTTTCCCCAACCTGCTGTAATGTCCCTGCCTAGTAATTCTGTCCAAATATGGCCTGAGATTTATGAACATGATTCATAATAGCTATTCAGCTTTATCCTGCAACACATCATGATAGAGGAATAAATAAGGAACATTTATTGTATTGAAAGGGACATTTTGGAGACAGAACTTCTTTTCTAAAAGTTGAGTAGGACAGATAGTTCTTTCCTAATAATTCCTACAGATTGTGGGTGCTAATGATTTCCATATCTCTTTGCAAATACTGCGTCTACTCCATAGCAACATTTTCCACTTATTTATTCAGCATAGCCCTCAAGACACGTCCATGTGTCGTGTCATCCCAATACACTTGCCTGCAGCGGAGAGAGATTTCTTAGAAACCCCACACACAGACAGTGATGGGGCCTCACTGTCTTTCCTTTGCGAGAGCTAACGGGATTGGAGCCTGGGATCAAAAAGCTACAGTAAATCAATAGTCACAAACCTGCACTCATAAATTTCTGTGGAGAAGAACTACATAGGGGCCTCTGTGCAGGGTCTTGTAGACAGGTCATTCATAAAAGATTTTGATGACTTATTGTGGTAGAGATATTATTTATTTTGACAGAATATCAATGCTGTGGTGAGCATCCTTTATCAAGATATTTGTGCTGAGCTTTCTGGAGATCAGGCATGTGCACCTGCCCATCACATTGCCACAACTTCTCCTCCCACCAGCTTCTTATGATGTAGTCTTCATATTAGTTCTCATACAGTAAAACAAAAGGGGGAAAAACCCCCATCTGTCATTACAGTGGAGGGAATTTGTGAAGAAAATGAGAGAATAGTTTATTTTGCATTATCTCCTTGAAGAATTCAGATAGCAATGCATATCTCTCCTCAGTGGATGAAGACCTATGTGTGAATGCCTTTTTATTTTTTCTTCCTCTGGAACTTCATCTTTTATGGTAGAGGGAACAGACTTACATGACAACTCACACATAGATTAGTTTCACTCTTGGAAGTAAGCAAATATCTTGTGCTCAAATATTAGGTGCCTCTTCATATACTCACTTCTCTTGTCTTCTTAAGGGGAAAAGGACTGTACTCATAAAGGGATAGGACAATACCATGCCCTTGATTTGTTATTGAATGTGGAAGTGATTTTAAGTGGGATAAAAGATGCATTATGAAGTGTGAAGCTACAATGCTTAAGCTAGTGTGTTTTAAAACCAGAACGTATTTAGAGCAAGTTGTACTTCATCACATGTTACTGTGATTGTAAGCCCTTGACTTGGGTCCCTTTACAACTCACTTACATGCATGAAACATACAAATTTTTACTTAAGACTGTTTGCCCGGAAGACAAAAAACAATAAGTCACAGCAAATGGAACTTCATTTGGGTTGCTTTGGAAATTTTTGTGTAAGTGTAACCTTTGAGGTTCCAGAAGTTTATCTCTCACTGTGACTTCATCACTGGATCTCTCCAAAGACTTGGGCTGAGATCATCTGGTAACCTCAGGCTGAATAGCTGGTGAGCACTAGGTGACAAAATCCAAAGCATCTAAAACACTCTGGTGCTGTAGTCATTAATAAGATAATGTACATTAATTAAAAAAAAAAAAAGTTATCACAGGTGTTACCTAGGTTCCTGGTAAATAAAGGGTTTCTCTATAAATTGAAATGTAACCTCTGTGTTCTCAGCAGGTTTGCTTTTTGTGTGTGTGTTTTGGTGGTGTTTTTTTTTTTTTTTTTTTTCTCCCCTCTATTGAAAGCATTTTTACAACATTGTAAGCGGATACATTTGTTCCAAATTATCTGAGTCTGACTAGCCTCTCTTGGACAGACTTTCATTACTGCTCCAGATTTGCCATGTGTTTCTAGTATGTGCAACTCAGAGTTGTGTTTCCTTTTCAAATTAAGCACTGTACTCAAATGTTCTATAATACACTAGAAACATCAAATTTCTAGGATTAATTTTTTGATTTTGCTTTTATATTATTTTCTACAAACTCATACGGGGATTGTTCTTATTCCACAGTAAATCAAGTGATCCCCACCTGAACAGGTTCCTCATTATCTTAATGCTGCTTATAGATGGTTTCGTTTTTCAAGTTAGTGTAGCTTCTTCTTGATACTTTTTTAATTTTGTCACTTAAAATCATTGTTTATTACTACAGAAATAACTTTTTCAGCTTAAAATGCTGTTATCTGTTAAATTTGGTTTTTACCTCTTAATTTTTATTTTATTTATTTATTCTTTTTTCCCTCCACATGTACCTTTCAGCACATGAAGTCTGCTTTCAGTGCCTTTAGAGCAGCTGGAGGTTTCCTATGAAATTTCTGATTACTATGCCTAGATTAATCATGAACTCATGGCAACCAACACAACTAACTAAAACAGTAAAGGAGATTTAAGGATGAGAATGAAAGATGCTCAGTACTACAGTGTCTAATGCTGAGCGACTTGACTCCTCAGCTAAACCAACAATCTAGGTGTTGGTATGCAAGTTCCCTGGAGGCGAACTGGAGCATGTCTGTATCCCAGTGCAAAGTTGTGTTTCAGACATGAGGATAAGTTGTGCACTTGTTCTTGGTGGAGCAGGAGTCAACTTGGGCCCCAAAGGTTATGACTGTTTTATTGGAAAAATTCTACTTGAGTGGTGGGGCTCACTAGTATGGCAGTCACAGCAGTCTGGGATGCGGTTTCAAATACCATGTTTGGAGCTGGTCATGAATCTTCATGTGAATTTAACCCTTGTGATCCTCCAAAAATCTGGTTTTGTGCCTACTCATTTCAATATGTATATTTTTCTTTAACTGATCTTTGGTCTTTTACTTGCTTTTCAATATTGGTCAGAAGAGGAAGGAACAATTACAACTTGCTGAAAATCTACTGTAATTTTTTTTTTTAAAGTAAAATTATTAAACTTTAAGTGCTCTTCTAATAATGTTGCTTGTGTTGTTTTTACAAATCAGAAAATTTTAGAAGTCAAGGTAGTAAAATTATAACAAACAGCTATTTCCTGTGGTTGCATTGTTACATCATCGGGACATAGTTTGCAAAGCCAAGCACTGCATGGTTTAGCTTTGCTGACCCTAAAAGGCAGAGCAGGCTGCTCAAAGGGTCTGCTGGATGTAAGCAAATTGGGTGATGATAGGCAGTTTTCAGAAGTGCCATTTATGCCAATTAATTGGCTATAAATAGTTCTTTGTTTCAACAGGTAAGGATGAGTTGAAGTGATTTAGTGCCTTTTTTTTTTTTTGATGGACTCTTCTCTGAAAAAACAGGTGAAATCCATGTTGTTTTAACTGCAGAGCCTAACAGACTTCTATAGCTGTTCTAGTTTCAAATTTTCTTTACTGTTTAACTAAATCTTTTTGTGTGTTTTTACTATGCCACGGCTTATGCTGTGGAGTTTAATTACCTCTGTATTTATCTCCATGCCAGTGTGTCACTGATTTGGAGTCTACATTACCTTGTAGGATTACTGTTTCTGATACCTAACAAGCCCTCTCCATTTACTTTTTCAGATGTCTTATTTATAATAAGTGAATAAAAAAAAAACAGAAAGTGTGAAATAGTTAAAATTGAGCTTCTTCAAGAAGTACAGGGAAGGGAATGAAAAAGCTGCTTGTATTCAAATGCTTGAGGTAGTGCAAGTTTTATGTTGGTATATCTGCATACATACAATATTTGAAATACTGCTCTGTGTTTATCTTGGGTTCTTCTTATAACACGAGGAACACTCTTGTATACCTCTATTTCTGTCTTGACATTTAGGACTAAATTAGGTTTTATTGTGCTTTTTCGGAGAGTTAGCATGACTAACATGTATTTTAAAGGACGAAAGAGCCAAGACATTTCACTAGGCAAACAAATATTATTCATTTTATTAAAGAAAGACTAGTAAATAAGTAAATGAATGTTTCTGAAAGAATTAATTTATTAAAGGACAGCTATGAAATTGATCAGTCTAAGTGCTAGTGACAGCTGTCTTATGCATTCACTCTGGGTTGGCTGGCTCATGTTTGAAAGTGTTGCAGCTTCACTTGGGATAGTATTTTTCAGTCAAGAATATTTTACAGTGAAATAGGCTATTTTTAAGAAAAAAAAAAAAGCTCCCCCAACTTGATTAGTCTGGGAAATAGTTTTTTTTTTTTATGAGTGTCTGGTACTGAGGGTCCCTTTGTACAGCTAAAGGCTGGTCCACTGTTTTGAGTTATCCCGTAGCCATCATAAACGTGTCCAGCTCCTTTCAAACCTTTTCTGCAAACTATTCTTTCTGGATTTTTATCCTTTTCAGTGTTTTTATCTGAACTCCTTCTGGTCCATAGCTATCTTTCTAGTTAGACTTCTAAAAATTAATTCACTAATAAGCATGTAGCTTCATTGATGGAGGCTGAAAATTTAACTGAATTGAGACACAAATTGGGACCTTAACATAAACTCGTGGGTGAAGTTCAGTCTTTATGATGAAGCTGATTGTGCTACATAACTTTCCTTCAACATTAAAGGCAAATTAAATTTTATCTTTAAGGAACAAAATCAGTGTCGAGAAATTTCCAAAGGCTTACTTGGAAATGCCCATCTTTTCCTGTCAGCTGTAGTCAGACAAGAATTCCTGCCTGTATCTGGTTCATATATATATATATGTAGCATGCACATGTATGTGTCTCTATATAGGAATACATACATACATGTACATATACTGTTTTATTACCAAGTTTCAGTTATCCCTACTACTGAAAATGTGTGGGTCAGATATTTGGATTATTTTGTTCCAGATGTCTTAGTATGTGACTTTCCAAATTGCATTTTGCTGGTAATATCTGCTCATGTTTTTAATCTTTCTAAACTGGAGATTTCATTACCATGTTGTTTACTGTCTTCCTGATCATTATTAGAAGTATTAAATGGGACTAACAATGATGCCTCCAAACCTCATACATTTGTAATTTAATATTATCTTTTGTTTGCACTTCTTAAGCCATCTTTTACTCTGTAGGCTAGATCTTATCTCCAGCCTGAGAAGAATTAATTGAGAGTTAATTTATGCAACATAGTTTAAAATCTCTAAAAGTCACATTTTAAATCTGTTCAGGGCCTCCATCTACTTTTTTTTGTTTGTTTGTTTTGGCAATAAAAATAGTAATGCAATCAACTCTGTCTCAAAGAATCTGCCTGTTACAAGCTCACACTATTCTAGAATTTGAGTTTTATGGATTCTGCTACTTCATAGACATTTGTATGTTTGTGGCACACTGCTCGAATTGAAAATGCAAAGCTATGCATCAGTTCTCTACTAACAGAATTCTGATCTCAGAAAAATGTATTAATATGTTCTAAAGCTAAACTATAACTATTAGCTGTGCCAGCACATCAAATGGCATGTTGGCAGATTTCTGGACTTGTCAGGAGAGTTACATGGAGGGAACAGAGGCCTCTGCAAGGAACACATGAATGTGACTGTCTTCCCTTCTGGTGAAACAAGAGAATCCTGGTCTCTTGCGAGTGTTCTTTCCAAAGCAGTAGGTTAATTTCAGCAATAGTTGTGAGTTGTCAAGAACAATGTGAAATGTTCAGAAACAATTGTGAGAAGGTCATAGGGAAAATCTTATTCCTACTTGTGGGGAGTGACACCCTCAGCTTCCAGCTGTGTTTGCCAGAATTATCCTGTGCCACTGGCTCTTACGGGTTTCTGATCTGACTAACAGAAGGCTGGTCTTTATTTTTGACACCTCTTGCCGATGGTCAGAGGGGTTATTCTCTGTTCATGCAGTGGATGGCTTGTGTACTTTGACTCCTTCAGTAGGAAGAATTTCAGAACTGCTGGAGTATGTGAATATACTGATTGGGATTTCAGTTTTTCCTGCCTCCTTGCTTAAGATGTAGCTATCACAGTGTTGCCTCTTTCAGAGAAAAATGACACAAAGCAGCACGATTTTTATTTATTTATTTATTTATTTTTCTGCAGTGGGCAGATTTTTGAATTCTTGATCAAATATAAAAAGGCAGCTCAATTCTGACTGGCTTTACTTTGCACTGAAAAGCATTTGCATTGCTATAAGACCACATTTATCAGGACAAAGATTTCATCAGCAGTATCTATCATAAGTCAGGAAGAAATGTAGCACTGAGTTAGTGGGGATTTTTGTCTCCTTTTCCAAGTCTGGGAGTCTGTGTTGGATGACTCAGAGACCTGGAAGCAGCCAGTCAGGACAAGACAAAATTATTGCTTTCTTTGTTAGGGCCATTCAGTTCCAGTTAGGTACTTCTGAGGCCCGTTCCCCTTCTCACAGTCACAGGCATCCGTTGCTAAACTGGAGGGGGATCTGGATATTTTGTAGTAGTATACACATCTTTCACATTGAATGGCCAGGGAAGTGGTAAGACAATGGTAACTGGTTCACAAGACTGAACAGAACACATAGCACATATCCTCAGGGTTGTAATTAATCTTAAATATTACCTCATTTGCTTTTCACTGCCTGTTTGTTTAGACATTTCATCTTGTACAGAGACTCTAGTTTCTATTATTTTCATTTGTAAATTTGGAGAAGAGGTGAGCATTGTGAATAGCCAGTGTGTTACTTTACTGTAAAATTAAAATTATAGAAGTGCTTTTTTTTCATATCTTTGTAGACTGGTTTTAACTAAAGCTTATTAGTGCTAATAGAAGAGAAAGAAAAATCTGGTTTAATTAAACTAATGATAATAATATGCAGCTAGTTATTGACCTTTTGGAATAGCAGTAATTTCAGAAGATAATAGATTAATTTTTAAAGAGTTTCTCGTACCCTGCCGTACACAATTTTGTTTCAGGCTCTATATCTGCCTGAATTTGTTCTTGCTTTTGTTAACACAATTACAATGCTATACTCAAATAAGGAATTCTCTTTCTCTAGCTGCTATTGTAGCATATTCCTATTCTTAAATTCTTCTGGACAGGAAAGTGAATGACAATGTATGCCTGCATTCTTGTAGAAGCACTGTGCAAGGCTTTCAAAACTTTCCCTTTAATGAAATTACTCACCAGCTAACTTTTTTCAAGTTTCTTTTATGCTTATTTGCAGCTTTTGAAGTATAGATGCTGGTGTTCTCAACAATTCAAATAAAATTGTGGGAAAAAAACAGTGTATGGAAGAGTCAACCAAAGACTGACTGACTTCAGCTCAAACAAGGTACTACTTTGTGACTTACATGAGTTAAAACCATAGGATAATTCCATTTTAGATATGCTACTGGATTTTGTGTGTTTGAAAACAGTTCATATATATTTCTGATATTTTTTTTTATTTCACTGTTCCAAGTGAAATTTGATGAGATTTCTGTTTATTTTTACATATGTGTTGCAAATATGTCTGCCTTAAAGGTAAGCATTCTACTAATGAAAACAAAACTGCCGATTGCAAATAATTCTGAAATGCACAGATTCAAAGTCTTCCTACAGACCTCAACATTCTGCCATGTGTAGGATAACAGATAAAATATCATTTTGTCATGATTCAATAGTCACATAAAAAGGCCTCGATTACCATAATCCAAAGGAATTTGACTCAGAGTGTCTTTCTCAGAGAGTGTTGTATCAATGTTACATTTAGTTAATTTGACTTTATACTTTGAAACTTTTCCTGTAAATGCTAATATGACCAGGATAATTAGTTATACTGTGTGTTTTTTGAATCCAACTTTATTTTGTTAAATTGAAGGGTACCAGTAGGAGAAAAAGCACTACAGAGGTGATGCCATAAAACATGATGCTGAGGGCTTGGTAAAAACACAAGATAGTCTTTGAAATGTGTTGTTTTCACAGATCCCCTCTTTCTGCCTTTGTCTGTTTTCATCATCAGAGCTTGAGCTAGCTCCGTAGATTTTAAGCATGGGAATACATCTTTTGGTTTCGCACTCTGAATACTCTTACTGTCTTAATTCAGCCTTCCTAATCTTTAAAATTAACTTATTCCTCAATAATTCCAAGCCCTTAAATGGTTAATTAAATAGGTCTGCACCTTTTGACAGGTTTGTTTTGTGTGTGGGGGATTGTAGTTTTGGTTTGGTTTGGGTTTTTTTTATTAACCTGTTTTTAGACAGTACTGACTTGGAGTGGATGTTAGTCTCTGTAGACCTAGAGATTATGGATCTGCATGAAGACATGGGAAAACCTGCAATTCAATATGAGTGGATATTGAGTCAGGCTTAATTTCATTCTCTCTGTGTTCAGAATAAGTACAATGCCAGCATTTAGTTGAAAAAGAAAAGAGAAAAATCATGGTTGATATTCCCTTTACAGAATTTTCCAAAGTTCTGATGCAAATCTGTAGACATGGTCTAGAGAAGCAATCAGTGGATATATTCCTTTATTTCATTATTCATTTGTTTCAGAAGCATTTTTTTTCAATGCTAAAACCCACTGAGTCTTCACTACAAAATATGTTAAGATGAGCTGTGTGTCTTGGTTATTTTGGCCTTTCTTAACAGGTAAATGAAAAATAGCCTTTAAAAACCTTGTTATGCCCCTATTTAATAAATAAATAAATAATCCTTATTTACTTTGTCTTGATATATGCTTCTTATAGGTATAATATATGTGTATATATTTTAGCAAGTCTTGATGTGGTCCCTATGATAATTACCCAAGTAAATGGAAAAGTAAATGGAAAAGTAACTCATAGGAAACATGAAAAAAAAACCAACATGTAAATAGCTGCTGAAAATGTTTGCAAATGCTAAGAAGGATAGAGCAATAACACTACAAAATATATCTATGGCTATATCACAGTATCACAGTATGTTTGGGATTGGAAGGGACCTCAAAAGATCATTTAGTCCAATCCCCCTGCTGGAGCAGGAACACCTAGGTGTCCAGGCGGGTTTTGAATGTCTCCAGAGAAGGAGACTCCACAACCCCCCTGGGCAGCCTGTTCCAGTGTCTGTCACCCTCACTGAGAAGAAGTAGATCACCTCATCAAGATATTTGAGCATAAGAATGTATAGAGTAAAACCAGAGATCCAGCTAGCTTAATAGCCTTTTTCTCAAAGAGAAACCGGTACCACCAGTATCAAATGGGTGCAAGAACAAAGCAAATCTATAATAGTGGTTTCCAAGGATGGTCACTCAAACTCCAACCACCTGAAAAACAGTGATTTGGGATTTCAGTTTCTCAGTGGATTTTTCTTCCATGAATTTCTACCTGGTTGCCTAAAATATGTAATTTAAAATTAAGAAAGGCTTGTGAGATTTGTGTTAGAGTATATGCACGCTTGAAAGAGAAAGGAGCAATTCACTGCAGTATATATCTATTTACCATGTTTTTTCCAAACTTCTTTTTATGAATAGTTAATCCTTGCATTTATACTTTAGGAATGGTCAATGAGCAGGTAATGATGAATGAAATTATTTCTTTCTCCAGGTCAGAATTATGTTCTAGTTTTCCTAGACTTGTTGTTTTCCTCATATCTTATGCCTGTTTTCAGATCATGATGGTCATGCATGGATTTTATTTTGTGTATAGACCATGTACTGTGGTGTTAATTGAAATGAACACATACAGCAAGAAGTTTAATTTAGCTTGTATGTATAGTTTGAAAGCAGATTTTTAAGCAAATGACTGCACTTTTTGGCATGGAAAGCATAGGAACATATGGTCATGTGACTGAATGTAAAAGAGCTAATTTATTCTGTAACTTTTCTGACCTTGTCTTATAATTAATGTGAGAAATAGGTCATAGATTTGTATATATTAAGGCCACAAATTACTACTATGATTATCTAGTCTGACATCTCATGTTACTGTGAGCTATTGAACTCCCCTGTGTACTGGCTTTAAATCTAACACTTTTGTTTGACTTAGACTAGGTATTGTGGTTAAAACTTCCCAATCATGATTTTAAAGTGTGCAGTGTTGGAGAATCCCAGGTAATCTTACGAATGCCTCTTACTATAACAAAAGTATCATTTATCTGAATATGTCTCGCTTCAGGTTCAGTTATTTTAGCCTTGTTGTGTCTTTACTTACCACATTGAAGAGCTTTCTCTGCCGTCAAATTCTGTTCTTCCTGCAGGTCTCTATACACCCTGATGAAATTGTGCCTTAGATACATCTGTAGAATAAAAATTCTTTATTCAAAATCCTAAGTAATTATTTTAATTCCTCTCTAAATATTTTCATTTTTCCACATTCTTATTAAAAACTGGGCATCAAATTTGTATGTGACATTCCAGAAATCTTTCTTGTAGACAAGTACAAAAGTGAAATACCTCTTTACATCTTAATATTTCTCTGCTGTGAGTAGCTCTTTCATGCTGTCACAGTGAGTCTGCATTCAATCGTCTGTTTTCTGTCTGATACATGCAAATGGGTATGAAAATTCCTCTCTTGGTTGCAGCTTCCCTGATAAAGAAAGACAGGCACAATTCATTGCCTTTATCAGAAACTTCAAGACATTGGATACCTGTACCAACATCTGAAAAGTTTTAGGATTTACTGTATCTACGTTTTTGGTCTCAGGTCTACAACAGTATTATGAAAGATATAACCTTGTCAGACTGTTTTGAAAGAAGGTAAGAAGTGAACTAAAGTAAAGGGAAGGAGAGGTGAAAAAAGATTGGTAGCAGGGATGTGAGTTTCATACAATCATTAAAGTTTGGCAAAATGTGATGGAAATCATAACATCTTCTCTCTATGTCTCTATTTGTTTACATCTTCTAAGGATTAGTGAAAGTTTGATATCCTGGTGGACTGAGACAGCACTAGATGGTACATTATGGGCTCTGATGGTAAATTTTACTTCTTTCAGTCCTATTCTTCTCATCTTTAGTGTCAGATTAAGAATTGCAAAGCAAGGATAAGACACGAAAAAACCCACTTTCTCCATATTTTGTTCACACGTTGAGCTTCATCTGTGCCTGACTGGTGTTTCTATATTGACTTGTATCCCTCTCCTCTGTCATATGCTGTTCAGAGTCTGATAGGCTGGAGTCCTTGACCGACATCAGCTGTTAAGGGGCAAGGCTAGCTCCAACTCTGTCTTAGGGTTTGCTGACTTTAAATAACATGCTGAATAACAGACAACAGCAGTCTTTCAGCATGTTATGTCATGTGGAATAGGGCTCTACATCGGCAGGCCTGTGTGGTTGCTCTGAGAGTTATTTTTCTGACTCTCATCTTGAGTGTAAAAGCTGCCCTTTCACAGCAGTTTTCTACTCAGTCTGTCCCATAGTGTTTTGTTTAACTATGTTTCACCATTGTCTGAAGTCTGTATTGTCCTGCTCTGATTCCTCTCTCTGTGATGTTTCATCATTTACCCCTCCATGTTTTTGTCACCTATTGTCTTCATGGTAACAAGTTTATGGATGGCATTTTCTTAAGCTATTGATAAAATAACAGGTGATTGTAAAGTAATCTTTGGCATCTGCACTTGAAGCTCAGCCTCTTGACAATTATAATTCAACAGTTAAAATGCTACTTTTAGACTGGGTTCTGGCTATATGCAGCTACTCTTGCAATCTAGAGAAAAGCTTATATTGGATACAGCAGAAGGAAAGTAGGCTTATGACAAGGGCTTCTGAAAACCCTCCATCATAAAGGAAAAGTGGCTAGAACTGTTGTTTCATTTGAATGGAGAACACAAGAAACTGTAATAAATAGAGATTGCCCAAATAAATCATAGTCAGGATGTTTTTGTTGAAGAGCAAATCTGTTTTCATAAACAATTCCTACAAAATTTTCTAATTTCCATAAACATCTTTTCTGTTGGTTAATGATTTATTCATCTAATGTTTCTACAGAGATCTTTGCTAGCTGTAAGAGTAGACCTCTTGATTAAAAAGAAATCCTTGTTAGTTTTAGTTTCTGCAAAACAGGTTAGTATTCTCCAAAGTTATGAGAATATATGTTTTTTATTGTACTTTTGTTTTGGAAAAAAAAAAAAAAAAAGAAATGTTGGAGGCATTGAACTCAGTTTGTTCAGCTATGTGGTCTACAGGTCATTTGCTGTTGTATATTTATTTATGTAATTGTTTAATCTCTCCAGGCTGTGAGAAAAGGACTTTATAGATGTTTTGTAAAACATTCAGTTATAACTGTATTCCTGTAAAACCATCAGACTGAATAGGAACTGGTCTTTTCTTTCAGTCTACTGTTTTCTCCTGTAAAGAAGAATATGATGCAAAATAAGGAGCAGGTAGTTGTTTGGGTTTGCTACTTGAAACTGTGAGTTTAATTCTGCAAGTTCACGTCATTCTTACTGAGTGAGAGAGGGAAGCACAGAAAGGTATGTTGAAATGAACTTGCTGAAAGTGCAACTAATAGCTGTGTTTAGGAAAAAAGTGTGATTGTAGGCTTGAGCTGTCTCTGCTATTGCCTGCAACAAAAACAAAGGACAGGGTTTTTTTTAATTTGTTTTGCATTCGATGGTTTTGCCTCTCTATTATTCTTTTGGCGTTGACAGTGTATATTGTAATCTTTTTAGTAGACTTCTGACTAAATGTAAAAGCTTTTACAATCTGTAAGTGGAGTCACGAATGAGTTAAGATATTCCACCTCTCAGCGAAGCAGTAGGTATTCTTCAAATCAGTTATGAGGAATATTGGTGACATGTTAAGTTTTCATGCTTTTGAAAAGAGAGAAGGAAACTTGAAGATTCTGATGAAAGCACTAGGTGTCATCCTGACATTTTATTCAACAAGTTGCAAACAACATGTTAAATGCAGAGGTTAGCTGGGATGTTATTCAGTTCTGTTTGCAGGCAGAGTATCACTCCAGTATTTTCAGCTGCCTGAAAAAAAAGCAGAAGCATATCCATACGTCTACTTCTTCAGGATGAGATAATGCACTTTCTTGTTCTTAAAGCCACAAGTTTTTTTCAGAGGACTGTTCTGGAAAGTGGCACACAGTTACAACAGGTGGTAGGACTGAATAACTGTTTTTGCCATTAAAGCACCAGCAACAGGTGGAGTATGATACGAGTATATGTGGTCTCTGAATTGTGCAGTGCAACCTACATCAGCTGAGGTAACCAAGACAGTGAATGGTATAACTACTTAAGAAAAAATTCAAAGCTGCTGCAGATAATGTTATGACCATGCTATGAATATGGCAGAACATCAATAGTAATTGCTGCAACAAGGCTTCAAATAAGATGAGCTTGAGGCTTTATGTACACATTGTAATGGTCACCTCAAGTTTGGCATCTCAAAAAGTTATTGCAAATATTTTCCTAAGTAAGCCCATTGGCTAAGTGGTATCAGGCAGTGCAACACTCCTACAACACAATCCAGCTCAACTATGACAAGAATGCTTCAGACTGCTGTGTCTTAACTCAAATTAATGACCAAACTCTTTTTTGGAATGTTCTGTCCAGAAAATGTTACTTGATGAAACTTTGTTTCCACAGAATGTTTGGATATCTTGCCAAAGTAGCGGTCTTGCTACTGTAAGCAGTGAAACCCCAAGTGACTAATAGAGTCAGCTTTTTGTTCTAGGAAATGGCAGAGAAGCCATCTGAAAACCTGTGCCAGGCATTCAAGGACCTGCTTGTGAAAACCAGCTTCTCCCTCTGAAATCTCTGCATAGTGAGAAACATTTGTAAACTCTGTACTGATAGGGATAATTCTTTTTCCTTTTTTGTGCGTTTTTAGGTGTTGCAGCTTCAAAACTTTTGTTACAGATTTTTAGATGCTTTTGAAAGCCAAGTGTGGAATGTTTCATGTAATTGCTTATTGTTTCAAAGGCAATATCCAGGTCTATGTGGAAAGGTTAATTGACTGCCTACATTCTAGTTATGCAATGGCAGTGGGTCTAAATGATGCACATGCAATTGCTTGAGCATTGACAACTACTAAAAAACATAGCAGAATTATTTTCTTCTTACTGTAAGTTTCAGAGGCACCTGGATCTTAACGACAGGAAGACATTGAGATGGATAGCTTGCTGCTAAGGAACATTAGACTGTTAGGTCATAAATATATTCTTTTTTCAAATTATTTCTTAAAAAAAAAAGGTGTTGTATAAATCGTTTAAAAGAAAAGAAATGGAGCATGATTAGGCTTCATGGTTGGAATGCTATGAAAAAAAAGCCCAAGTGATATTTGTAGAGTTATACTAAACTTAGAATATGATTTGTGTGTGTATGTATATTTGGTGCTCAATGGATACAGTAGGAAGCTTCCGACATTATATAGATTTAAACAGGGAGACAATAGTGGAGTGAAGGTACCAGTTGTTTCGCCCTCCATATTTTCTTATTAATTGAATAAGGGCATTGTTATGAGGCATTGTATAAAATGGGAAATATCATTTAAATGGTGTGCTTTCTATTGTGAAAATAAAAACATTAATGCTATATACATGACTGACCCTAATAAAACTTGAACCAATTCCATCTCTAAAATTTAATTTCTTAGTATCTTTTATGTTTTCACTAAAAAAGAGCTTGTACAAAAAAATCTTTGTTTCATCTGTAGGATTTTCTGGGGTTTTGTGTTTCTTAGAACATGTAGACTCAAAGTCATTGTATCTGGCTCAGCAATACAATTTCTCTTTTACCATCTACATCACCTTCATGGCGTGTTAGTGCATTAGCTAACTGGCAGTTTAGTGATTTTTACTGTGCTCAAATGGAGGCAAATGCTTTTTGTGTTCATTTGCAGCCAGTGCCAACTCTGAGTTGTGTGCTAAAGAAATTTGATGAGCCAAAAGTTGTGTACCAGGAGTGACTGCTGCAAGGTGAATTCCAGCTCACGGTGCAGGCCATGATTCTGATTTCTAGGAATGAGCTTGAAACAGATGCAAGTATTGGGGACATTCAAAAACTGTTTTAACATGTTTGTGTGACCCCAAAATGAATCAGTTTTCTGTGGATGGACAGTATTCTGATTGGCTGAAGTCACCATTCTGTTCCAAAAGCTTCAGTTTCTTCCCATGAAAAGTAATAATGACCCAAATTTGCCATGAAATTTGGGTACAGTGAGAAAGGCCTGATTTACTCAGTAGATTTTAGACACAGTTTTTAGAACAGAACTTATGCCATACATCTGATTGTGTGTGTGCAGTACACAGCTGAAGGGCCTCTATTGATTTAGCAGCATTATGGAAAAAAAAAAAAAAAAACCAAAAATCAATCTTCCAGTAATAGCAATACATTTTATCAAATCATACAAAATGGAAACAGATCTAAGGTGGTCATGTATAAAATGTAACTTTGCCCTAACTAGTTTTGTAAGTCAGTTTTATTATTAATGTTCTCTATTATTGAAAAGGGTGAATATTAGCTAAGCCTGTTGCATAAATATCTTCACAATAAGCACCCTTTCTGTTAATTTTAAATTGTCTTTGTATTGGTCTGTGTCTCTGGTGAATTAGCCTGTGGGGAAAAAGGAAATATTCTGTTCTCCAGCTGGTGTGTGCATAGCTGGGTCAAAGCAGGTAGCTGGAGATGGCATGCATGGGGATGGCAGCAAGAGTTGACTGAGCAGTCGCACTCTGGGCATGTGGCAGAAGGGCTGCCGGACACACTGGCCTGTGCTACAGCTCCTCAGAGGGCAAAGATTGGGTCCCTTGGGCACAGATGGGCACCTTTGCCATGCCAGAGTCACCACTGCCCTGTGGAAACGTGTGCAGGGAGCCTTTTTGCTGTACGGTGTAAAGAGCACTGATACAGTAGAAAGAGGCTAAATACTCCTGTCCAGTTGCTGAACAGGACAGTAAGCAATGCAATTTCAGCTGTTCTGAAACAAAAATGTCATTTTTTATTCAACTATATGTCAGTATTCTTTTCACTGTGCTACTAGTTTTGAGAAGGAAAGACACTGGAATGGGCGCTGATTTCTAACAGGCTGAAATACCAGAAAGGGGTTGGATTAGTTGTGTTAAGTTGGTGCCAGAAGAGGTTTGGTTCTAGTTCTTGCTTTTTTTTTTCTTCAAAAATGTATAAGGCTATCTGCCTAGCTTGTCTTTTTTTTAAAAAAAAAGTCATTAAACTGTAGACATAACAGCATTTAGTGAAATTATCCTCTGTAGAGCTAGATATCCTAGATATAATGAAATATAAATCTATTATCTTTACACCAAGTAGGATAATCACATACAGAACTAGTCTCCTGTGTGCAGTACTAAATAAAATGAACAGTGTATATTGGTTGCTGGAAGAAAAAGCACAGGAAAAGAAAGTTTGAGATACTGATTTTAATCCTGTGATATACTTTGTTTTTATCAAAAAGCATTTACCGTCTCCATCTCTGGATATATCATATCTTAAAGATAGGTGCCATCCACCTAATAAGTTTTAACTAGTCACTACCAAATTTTAGGCCCTGCTTTTCACCAGTTTTTTTAAAACCCCTTACATTGTTTTCAGAAAATATGTAGAACATTGTTTAATTGACTGCAGTGTTTAAAGAGTTCACAGCTTCTCCTAAATTGATTTTACTCTTTTAATTTAACCTGCTTCTGAAATCTACTCTATTAGTACAGTTCACACAGAAATGAGAACCTCTGAATAATGCTTCTTTCATACCTCTTGTTCTGGTAAATAAAGGCTCAGACTAAGGTGTGACTATGGATGACTCAGAGCCAGGTTATGTGACAATGAACACTGCTCTCTACTTTGCTTCACTTGTCCTGCAGGTCAGTGGTGAACAGATCCACAACAATCTCTCTGCTGGCTTGAGAACTGGTGTATTCCCATTACCATAGTCATACATGAGCTGCCATAATGCACAGATTCCTTGGTGAATCTCTGTTTTCTGTCAAATTGTTCCCAGAAGTGCCAAATTGTAACAGTGATGGGGCAATCTAAGAGAAATATTATGGTTTTGATGATAAATTCTTATCTTTTTTTTTTTTTTTTTGGCGTGCCTTTTAAAACTGTAGGGTAAACAGTATGGAAACTGCTATTTTGGAGGACATATTGAGTGTGTAGTCTGTTGGCTTAGCAAGCAAGAGATGATCTGGTACAAGATACCTCTGAGAGAGATGCACTAGGCAATGATGAAAGAATCCAGCCCAAGAGAAAATGTTCTTCAGAGTCCTGTGGTTCAAATAAGTAACACCAAACACTTGCGCAAACCTTGCTGTATTCTAACTGTCCACAAAAGTTTGCAGTAATGAGTTGGTTAACTGTGAATGGTATGTGAACATTACAGAAAGCAAAAACAGTAGGAGGAGAGGTGTTTGCTCCTGCTTCACTGAAAGTACTGATGAGGACAGTGGCAATGTTAGTAACGGTGCAGCATTGGTCAGAAGGAGAAAAAGAGATATCTGTTACAACCTGTTTGGAACTGATGAGATAACAGGTAGGAAAATGCATTATTAAATACCATTTTCAGTAAACACCTTTTGGGGCTAGTTTTACTGCTGCAAAGTTGGCTTTTATTTTGTAAACATGCCTTCCCTATAACCTAGAATTAATCATCTGTTCCTTGGAGCTATTGCACTAAGTACAAAAATTACTACACATCACCAGATAAAGAAATGTTGGCATTCACAACTAATGTGTTGTGCAGTTCTTAAGCAGCACCAGTGGCAAAATTCCAGCAACAAAAGCTTTGGTGCCTCTGAGCTTCCTGTTGTCTCTGAGGGAAAAATAATTGTGGTTATTTAGTGTAGGAGACATATTTAAAGACTGCAATAGCCATGAGGGTTGTGTGAAGCATGTGGGAGTAGGAAGTATGTGTCTACTAAGCCTATAGGCTGTTACTCATGGCATGCACACAAGATGATCTTTAGACTATCAGGCTCACATTTTCTATTAAATGTTTTGATTGCTCATTGGGTGTGTGTGAGTAGAAATGTGATTTGTGTCCTCTAATTCATACATCCTATCAGAAGTGCAGATTGATGGTGCCCTACAGGAGCCTGTGTCTTTATCTCCCTGCAGAAATACCATCACACTCCAATTGTCCTTTAAATCCTCAAGTCTGTGCTATTTAGAGTTGCGGGTGTCTCTGCCTGCTGTTCCAGTGCTAGAATGGTGCCTTAGTTGTCTGTTGCCTTTTAGCGCTATGCAGAAATGCACCACGTGTGTAGTAGTGATAGAGGACTCTAATTCGAGAAAGACCTGAAGGACACATTCTTCTTTAACTGGCTTAGCTATCAGAAATGGTTACGTGGTTAGTAAAAGAAGACATGAGTTCCAGAACACTCATCTTCTACAGCAGCCACTGCAGGAAACCAATGTTACTGTTCAGTACACAGACACCTACACTGAGCCAGGACACCGTCCTTGTCTGCAAAACAATGTTGAACTCATGGGTTTCAAAGCATTCAGGGGACATGCCAGTTGGACCCCAGTGCTGACAGCTTTTTTCAACCCTTATGTACTACCCACACAGCTGAGAAGGAGTCAGGGAGTCTGGAGAGGCAGTCTAATCTCCTCTGTGTGTGTATGCAGAACAAACTACTGAAAGACGATGAGTCCTAGTACTGCTGAGAGAACTCGCAAAGTGAAAAAGACTGCTTTTCTCTTTTATTTTTAGAATCAGTTTGAGTCTGGTAGCAGTAAGACAAGCTTGCTTAATAGACTTCTATGCTTGTCTGTGGTGAAAGGGCAATTAATTTAGTGCAGACCATATCTGGTGGGACTGTCACTTGGACAGCCGAATTTGGCATTTGTAATGGGATCTCTTCCTATGTCACAGAAGCTCCTTAAGTGGAAGGGCTTTTCCTGCTACTGTTGATCTGGGGTAAGTCTGAACTCAGGTGGCAGGTCTAAGAGGCTCCTCTGGGAATCTGTAGTTCCTTATCCGGTTATCTTTTTCATCTGAGAATGGATGGAAATGTCAAAAGAGAGGAAAAATAGTGGCAGTACAGTGAACTGAATTGTTGGCACAGATTGGAGCACAGAAGAAATAGTAAACAACTTGTTAAACATGGAGATAGAGATCAAAACAAATTAGTCAGGCATCTTTCTAGGATGGGATGTTAAATAGATTATAGATACAGCATTATTAGTTAGTATCAAATTGGCTTTAGCTCTTTGTGCCATACAGATCACGGTACTTTTTCCCTTTGTCTCTTCTAATCAGTATCTCTCAATTTCCCTTTCCCTTCCTAATGTTTACAAATGATAGTGCTCCTCTGAAAAGATTAAAAATGGCTTAATCATATTGAAGGAAAATAGTATGAATCCTCTTCACTTTAATAGCAGTAAAATCTAAATATAGGAAATTGCTTTAATTGGCAAGTAAACATTTTTTCGGTCAAATAATCTTTATCTGATGGAGGAAAGATCAGTAAAGTGGTCCTAATGAGATCTATGGATGCTCCATTTAATCAGATCAGCAAAGTAGTGCTTTATTTGTATCTTAATTAGCATTTTATGTTCTACAGAAACATGCAGAAATGTGTTTTAATACATATATTTTTTTTTTAAAAAAAACAATCTCCCACAAAAAATACAGAAGCGTAGTGGAGGAGTTCAGAGTAAAGCAATCTGAGTTTGTTAAAGCAATAAAACTTGTGTTTTGGCTTTGGAAAAACTTGCTTAATTCGTCTGTGTCCCCATTTTTCAAACCGCACAACTGTTTAATTGTACAGTGTGGTAGCAATTGAGCTCAATGCTAGAAATATTTATGTATAAATAGATTCTGTCTATTTAAAAACAAAATCAGAAAACCCCAAACAAAATTTCTTTTATAGATTAAAGGAGCAAATTTTGAACAAATTACTAAAACTTTGATTTTGAAGAATATGCACAGAAAGAGGCATCCTTTACTCACCAGTATGAATTTTCCGTCTGATTGGAAATTGACAGCATCCTTTGTATTTTACTGTTTGACAGATAATCCTCTTACAGCTGCTCTTCCATGGAAAGCTAGACATCAAGCTTCCATCTTTACCCATTCCACCAGCATTTTTACCCTCTATAACAGACATGAGATTTTCAAGAGTTAAGAAAGATATTTGGAACCATATAGAATGAAACACAGTCAAATTACCAGAGTTGGTAGACATGCAGCTGTTGCTTGTTGCAAAATGTTTTTTTCATTTTTATAAAACAAATATGTACATTTAATTCTGGAGGACAGACAAGAAGACGATTAACAGAACAACATGTGCACTTATAGGATACTTATATATGTAAACAGATGTGCAAGGTCTCATTATATTAAAATATTACAGACACTGAAATCTACACCACTAATAACTTTTGTCTGTTTCTGTGCATAGTCTGTGCACTCATAATGAAAATTAGCAGACTAGGATTTGATTTTCATTAACAATTTCCTCAGTAAGCAGAAGACCAGAAGTGATGTGGAGAAAAGTACATGCTGAAATACAAAAAATTATCCTCTTTATTCTAAGTGAAAAGCCATACCTTCCCAAATCTTGCAATGCTCAGGGAAGCAGCAGCTTCTGTGAGGTGAGATGATGTCAGGTATGTACCAAGGCAGTTAAATAATCGAAAGGATAAGGAATATTTTTGAAGGAGAGTTCTACATGGAAATAGAGAACCAAGTGCTAAAGTCGTGTTTGGCACTACTGTGCAGAACAGATTGAGTTTTGGAATGATACCAGAGGGTCTTCCCAAACTGCTACACAACTAACTTCTATTAACCATGTGACAGAGAAGCATGCTGCAGATATGGGAAACCAGAGAAAGTTAAGACCATAGAAGACATTATGCTTCTGTTTACCTTACACTATGGTTTGCATTCCACTGTGGCATTTGAGGCTTGGGATTTAGAAGCTGTAGTGCCCAGGACTATTTTATCTTAGTAAGTTTTCTATATGAATATGGTATATATTTTTTAATTGAGATCAATAGGTTGCTGATGGCAAGTGCAGGTTGAAGTGCTCAGGTGGGTTTTTAAAATTTGTCATATAGGTTAAATACAAATATATATCTATAAAACAACATTCAAATAGGGGTTGCAAAGAACTTATAAACCACTTTATCTTGTGATATTTTTCAACATGGTTTAGATCTATCTATGTGTGTAAATTATTATTTTACTTCACACTGAAGCAGTATCTTTTTGCATTAATTTAACAGGCTCTAAAACTGGATTTTTGAACATAAGTAGACCAGCACATCAATAGCATCAGAAGTACTTATTGATCTGGAAAGATCCTCATCAGTCTAGAGGCTGATCATTTTTTTATGCTTCAAGAATCTTTTTCTGCCTGTTATTTCATTCACTGGAGCTTTGGAACATTATCAGCATGAATAAATGTCCAAATTCCTGTTCTACCTTTGAAATTTTTTTTATTTCTCTCATCCCACCAATTTTGAGAGAAGATGGTAAAATGACATGAAGGTTTCTCACACTTTTTCTTGTTTAGCTTAAGCAAAAGCCTTTGGCCACTGCTAAATAGGAATCATGTTCTGGTAGTTGGTTGCTCCTTCACATCAGATCTTGATGATATGAAAGCCTGCATTATTCTTCACACTTCTATGGTTTGCCCTAAAAATACACAGACGATAAATATTACATAATGCTTGTCTTCTTTCAAGCAAAGCAAATGCTAATTAAAAGCAGGAAAGTACACCTTACATTAGTCGAAAATATAAGCTTTTAAGATTTCTTTTTGCTGGTTTAATTTTAAAAACCAGAAAGGAAACATGGGAATTGCATGTCCAATGTAAATGTAAGGAAAATAATTATATTACATATTTGTTTCTACTTCAGTACACTTCAGTCCATCAGAAATGCTTTTAGTATAAGTGAATGTACATAATTACTGCTCTGCTGTTCTGATTACTCGTTATACCACAGACTGTTATGAGAAGAGGAGATCATTTGGCTGTCAAGATTTAGTCATAGTCGTTAGTACATCACCTTTATCTTCATACAGAATGAGATGTTTTACTGCAATCTGCTAGTGGTACATTACATGCACCACTGCATTTTCTAAACAGGGAATCAGTTATAACTGCCGTTATCTTGTCCCTTACCTGGTGTAAGTGGACACTAATTTTACTTCACTGAGTGATATATTTTTATTATTCATCCTTTGTCACATCTAGATATGCACAAGCACAACATAATGGGAAGGTCACAAGTACTATGTCAGAGTAAGAATTGAGACAAGGGGTAAAGCACAGGTGTTCACTTCTGATTCACTTTGGTAACATAATTTCATAGCGACTGCACAGTGTTAGAACTACATTGCAAAGAATTCAGACTGTGTATAAACTATATAGAAAGGTAGACTTCTCCCCCCCCTGACCCCCCAAATATGTACGTGTTTTTGGTTCTTATCAGGTGTTTTGTTTATGCTTTAAGTTGTTCTTGAGTGTAAAGGTGCCAAAGGTTTACATGAGCAACATTGTTCACAATTCCATGATTTCTTTTGGATGGAAGTAACTGTAATGCACTTGAGTGCTCTTTCAGAATTCACTGATACCAGCTATGCTCAAACAACCTCGATCTGTAAATTCATAATAGATTTTGGTTGGTATAAACTAACAGAGCTCTAGTGGTTCAAAATGTTGATTTGAGTCTGAGTTATTCAAATTAAACAGCTATATTTTTCCACATTAGGAAATGTAATTCTCCAGTACCCTTATTAATTTAACAGGAGTAAAGTCCATTGTGTTAAATTTAGGTCAACACTGTGAATAGAGCGTGTGTGTTCTCTCTCATTCCTGACTTGGGGGAACTAGAATTATTACGTCAGGAACACGTTCCTTCCTCCTCATATGTGTTCATATCTTCCTTTTTCTGTTGACGTTAGTACTGAAAGTGCCAGCAATAGTGCTTTATTTAGTCTGGGCTTTTTTAGGATAGCCTGCCAATAAAGACAGTTCTACATGAAAGAGCTGTCTTAATGGGAAAGAGTTCTAGTCTAAGAGAAGGGATATGTGATCATACTGGACTGTGCTTATGAAAAACAGGATAGAAAAATGTGAATACATTTGGAAATTGTCATCTAGTGCTGTGCTACACTGAACTAAAAGCTGTTGTTAAATCTGTCTCTCCAGAATATGCTGTTCAGTTTATCCAGTGAGGTGGCCTCTCAGGACTGCTCAACAAACTGCAGTGCCTTACATTTGGGCTGGTTTTGAGTTGTAATGCTGGAATGAAGAGAAGAATGGGATTAGCTAATGGTATTTGCCACAAATAAACATATGGGAAATCCAGCACTTATTACTGAGGCTGCTATGGTGAACAAGGAACTGTCTGGGCAGGAGATGTGCAGGAGAGCAAGTTGCTGCACTGCTGGGTACCTGTGTGGGTTAGTGATGGAACTGAAAAGGTGATGGGAGGGCAGGGAGCATTGTTTTCCTGTGTTCTGGGCTTTGGAGTGATGCAGGTCCTTGTTATATCAGCATCTATGGGTCTTCATGCAATTTCAGAGGTATTTTAAGTCTTCCATGCGGTGCACTTTCTGCTCAATATGAGTTTGGCCAAGATGTCTGTTTTCCTTCAAGACTCCTCATAGTTTCATCTAAGGTAGAGTTGAGGCTTTTCTTTAATTTTTTTTGGTGTCAGGAATGAGCTGGGACAAGGCAATATACACAACATATAGAACTGGGTGACCTCTTCAATAAAATATTTTCAGGATTTCATTGGCATAATACCAGTGAATTCAATTCGGCTTTGGTGTGGTTGCTTTGTTGTGGGTTTTTTTTTTTTTTGTTGTGTTTGTGGGGCTTTTTTGTGTGTGTTTTTTTTGTGTGTGTGTGTGTCCAATCAGTATCTAGGAACAGAAATACATCATTTCCAAGTATGGGAGAATGTTCACAGAAACTGAAAGTCTTCAAAAACTGCGGGAATAGTTGTTTGTGAGAGTGTCTGGGGAAGGAATGAAATGGCTGCAGTGTGTCATTGGTACTGTCTTTTTCTTTAGAGAACTACAGCTAGCCAGTTAAGAAGCAGAAGCAATAAGGCAGCTCAGGTTATCAGTCTGAAAAATGGGTTACAAATAGCATGAATAGCAGTTGTCTGACATATTAGTTGCAGTGGATTGCTTCTGCAAATTTTTATGTCTGCATTGAGTGTCAGTGGAATAACTCTGGGTATCAAATTTGTTAATAACATGGTTTGCACAACATTAATTTGTGAGCAGAAAAATGACATTAACATTAGTTATGTAAATGGTGAATATTTCTGACAGAGACACTTTGTCAAACTGCTTTACCATTTCTCAGGTGTTAGTCAAAGTGGTATATGATCAGAGTATGTGTGCAGCTCCTTATGGCAGTAAGAGAACTGATGCCTTCTTGTTCTGTAGGTGGGATGAAAAGATGCTTAAGTCCACTTAAGGATTCAGCATCCTCAGTCACATCTAACATTTTTGTGGTGGCCTTGTTAAACTTTATCATGATCTTCCAAGATTATGTTCAGTTTTATCTTGAAATAATATTCATTTTAGATTGAAGTTAAAGAGGGGTTGGTTAGTACTTAACATCTGTACTAAATTTGTTTCTTATCAGTCATACTAGAACTACTACAGGAAGCCACAGCACACCTGCTGCAGGAAGAGAGAGCATCCTTTATTGCTAAAACCAGAACAGCTGTCTGTCTTGTTTATTTAAATGTGGCCAGGTAAAACAAGGGTAGTATGGTTCCTAGAAACATCACCCTAACAAAAGCTCCAAGGAGCCGTCCTCTTTTGCTTGTGTGCTCTACCTTCGTTTATGTGCTCTGCATTACCCTTGCTGCTGCTGCTGTGGTTAACACTGTGGCATATGCAGTTCCTATTTACCACACAAACTCTACAGTACTTTTGTTGTTTCCTACCCTCACATGTGATTGGTAAGAGCAGACTGGAGAGCCTAGTGGGGAGAGTGACACGACTGATCAAGCTTGTAGCATAATACCTTCTTGAACCTGATTCACAGACTGCCAGGTGCAAATCTCCAGGGAAAATAGAACAGGATTTTTAAAAATTTCAATCTGTACATGCTGAACTCTTAGTGGTGTGTTTTTCTTGTCTTCAAAGCAAGAGACTCTTTAATCAGAGCAATAGTAACACCTTTGCACAAGTGAAAGTTAGGACTCCTCAAACAAAATAGCAGTATTCTACAAAAATGCCCTGGTGCTGGGCAAAAATGCAGATGTTATTTGCACAGTAACTGTTGAGCACTAGGAGTGTGCATAGTTTTCTGTAATCTTTTCCTTTCCATTTTTCTACTACTTCTAAAGCTGCCAGTGCACAACTGAACACTTCTTTTTAGCTGTTCACGTTGGATAAGAGGACAAATCTTATTATGCACGCTTAACTTGTTGTGGTTTGTGATTAAGCCAGAAAGCACTGTTTTTTCTCTCTAAAACATTCACTATCAAATGAGATTTAAAATGCAATGCATGTAAAGCAATTCGCATAGCCTAGATGATTATCCTGGGAAATTTCATCTGATGCTGGAACCCTTTAGGCTTCGTAACAGCAACAGTACTAGCATCTTAAAAGGCTATTTGCAACTTTTAGTAACAGCATACCTACATTAAGCAAAACAGAAACAGTGGTCTAAACAGAAAAAAACACTATATCCAAGTGGCTGTGCTATAAAGTGTTATTAATCCAGGAATGTTTCATACCTCCTGTGGCAAAAATGACATTACTGATATATTCTGTGGAATGTTTTCTCAAAGCGATGTTTAAGGCAAGTAACAATTGCAAACAGATCCAGTTGGTAGCATAATTTGATTGTTTATTAATTATAGTTGCCATTTCTGCTTAAATCTTCTGCTTCTGTGCTCCAAAACACTAATGCTAATGGTTTAAAAATAGATTTTGGACTGGAATAAAGGTACTATTAGGAAAAAGGGTTTATTTTGCTTTCTGAATTCTATAAGAGAGATCAGTGGTGTTCTGTGATGAGCTCTACAGATAGTGAATCTTTCAGAACAATGTGCCTTGATTTTGTGTTGTGTGATACTACCTGCACACTCTGATACACAGTCAAAAATAACTGCCCTATTGTAAGTGCATCCTCTGAGTTCTCATTTTTAAAAAATCAGATTTGAAGTGGAATAAACAAGGTTGCACTTCCTCAGCAGTCTAAATTTACGAGTCCATTGAAATGTAATCCAGCATGAGGAAAGAAGCTCTGAGAGTTAAAAGGTGTGCCACACTGAACTGTGACTTCTTTTTCAACTTGCTTACGGAATAACAGTCACGAAAAAAAAATAGTATTCTCAAGAAAGATATAAAGTGTTTTAGTAAGTTCTTACCCTTTATGGCAGAGCTGTAAAATATGAATTGCTCTGGATCCAACAGGATACAATACAGGAGAGCATCCTATAACATATATAAAAGGCAGTACAATGTCTGCTCAGATAATAGAAGGCATTGACTGTGTCAGCAAATGAGCACAGAGACATTTCAAAAACAGTAGGTGAAACAAGGAAGTGTAACTAAGCCTTCCACTATAAATAGTCTAAATTCAGAGGAGAGAATTTGGAAAGAAAGATCAAAATCAGTTTTGACAAGCAAAAAGAGACTTCATAATTATAAAAAAAAAAAAAAAAAGAAAATGAAGGGATTTTGTAGGTCTGTTATATAACAGAAGAGAGGGATAAATTATGGTCTCAGAACAGCATTCAGAAGAACTGTACTGCTAACAGATTTTGGTGCTTCTTGTTTTAAAGGAGAGTGGCAATGTAACCTGGTCGGCACAGTCTTAGACACCAAGACTTGATAGGATCAAACCCGTTGCTTTCCTCCCATAGGCACATCAGCTGAGGCTTCATCTTCAACACACTCATTCTCAGCCCTGACATAGTAGTAGCTCTGTCAGTGCAGGAGCACTAATCTGTCTGACAGCTCTCATGCAGGACAGTTGGCACATCTGAATTTTGCATCAGTATGACCTGGAATGAAATACCAAAAATGGGCAAATGTCTGATGCAAATAAATTAATTGAGACTGACTTTGCAATCTGTTTTCCTTGGGAAAGAGTTTTTATGACTGCAAATATTAATAGTCAAATATGATTAAAAAAAAAATATATGTAACTAATGAACTTGCGTATGATATCCCTGTAAAACTTTGCCGTTACAGAGCTCATTATTAATACCAAAGCAGATCACACAGTTCCTATCAGACTCATAACAATTGAAGAGATGCTTTCTTAGTGTCTCCATGAAATTTCAAAAGCAGGTTTACCACTTTCATTTTAAATAAAGTTCTCAACAACTCACAATAAGATTTGCAGTCAACACTTTGTAAATATGAGCATGATATAAAGTGAAAAATTAACAAAATGTCAGAGAAATTGTGCAGAAGAGGCTCTCCAGCTTCTTTCTGTCCCAGTCATATCTCCACACTTCTATTTTAAACCCAAAGCAATATCTTTTCCATCTTTCATGCTGTTATTTTTCCTGTTTAAAGATACTGTTTACTGAAAATAAATAAAAGGATAAAGAATAAGGATTGAGTGTTTATTAAAAAAAGAAGAGATAGTGAAACATTATCCCAAAGAGGAGGGTATTTTAGGAGACCGATGTGACTGCACCAGATGCTTTTCAGATAAAATGTCTACATGGTCAGATGCTCTTGATATGTCAGTTTTCTGCTCATGCTCTGAACTAAGAAAGAGTAAGTCAGCTCCCACTAGGAAACCATGCTATTCTGCTATCTGGTGTGAAATATGAGTGTCAGACTAACACTAGTGCTGGTT
This sequence comes from Columba livia, assembly GCF_036013475.1. Classification (NCBI taxonomy): domain Eukaryota; kingdom Metazoa; phylum Chordata; class Aves; order Columbiformes; family Columbidae; genus Columba; species Columba livia. Next base: position 30,958,472 of record NC_088607.1, on the reverse strand, counting down.
TGTGTTCAGTCTGCCAAGGATGCAGGGGGCAGAACGAGACCCAGCAGCCAGCTCATGCATGGGGCTGTGGAGATGAGTCTTAAACACAAAAGTTGAACTGGAGGCATGGAACAGTGAAAACAAGAATGCATAACTAAGAGTGCTCAGGAGTCATAAAAGCTGGTGGGGAGAAAGTAAGAAAGGCAAGACTAAAGAAAATTTCTAAAAAAAAAAACAACCAACCAAAAACAACCCCAAAGAGATTCTATCGACATACTTAAAGAAAGAAGGAAAACAGAGGTAAATGCAAATCCAGGTAAGCACTATAAAAGAACGAGTGACAAGAAGACTGACTGAGTCAATACTATTTTCATGCAAGTCCTCACAACGTATATTGGTGTTATAATTAGTGAAAATGGGGTTAATGAGGAGATAGAAGTGTGCAGGTCAATATATGAAATATTAAAGAATGGTAAAGTTTAAGTCAGCAGAGACAGGACCAAGAAACTCACCCTAAAGCACTTGAGAATGGGCCAATCTCTACTGAACTCCCAAAGGAAACATGGTATCTAATTGTTTAAGGGGACTTGAGTAAATTTGCAGTGGGTCACCTTAACTGATTCCCAGGAAGGTCCTGTACTGATTTATTACCCAGTCAGTTGTTACGTAGCTTCAGGATAGTAACACAGTAGAGTTAAATCCAGGCAAGGTAAATATGTGAACATCAGATCACACTAAGTTAATTTATTCCTCTCTCTGCCTCCCCTTTTTTTCCCCTTTGGTTCTTGTGGTCTTGTCTCTGAAGTGTATATATATATATAAAATATATATATATATATAAATATATAAGATAGGGAAAAAAGACAGTCATAAATGGCCATTTTAGCAAATTTTAGCATGGGGTAAAGTTACTAGAAGAGCCCTATGAGAATATGTTCTGGGAAATGTGTTGTTCAATGCTTTTATAACTGAACTAAAAATGAGGTTTAGGAGAAAAGTAACAATATTTGCAATTGAAAAATAAGGTCAGGATAGCCCAATGTAAAGATGCTTAGGGAGAACTGCAGAACTGTTTTTCAGTACTGAATGACTACATGATAAAATGGCAGATAAAATCCCGTATGATAAATGCAAAATGATGATCCCAGGAAAAATATCTTCTAATGCACACACCATGGTAAATTTTACATTAGCTATTCCCATTCAGAAGCGAGATCTTTAAGGTCACTGAGAGTGGTTCACTGCAAATATCATCTGTGAGCTCAGCCACACTGAAAAGGCAAACAGACTCATAAAAACTAATAGGGGAAAAAAAAGAACAAAATATAAAATATCTTTATGCCGCCTATAAATCTAGGCTTTGCTTTTGCACATTGAATACAATGTACAGTTCTAGTCACCCCTTGAAAAAGGACAAGGAAAGAAAACATGGAGAAGGGCAGCAAAGATGATGAGAGGTAGGGGATGACTTCTGTGTACAGATCTAATTACTCTGGGATATACAGAACACAGAAAGCACATAGGTAATATCTCTTCACTGATTCTCATGGTGATCAGTAGTGCTGAGCACTGTTGTACTCAGTTATAGCTTTCTCTTTAGTTGGAATTTAGTATGGATATGATCTTTATGAATATGCATGTCTTGGTCCGTACTTTTAAGCATCGTTATATTTGGGTAGGTTTATAATTTTAAAGAAATATCTGTTATAGTACTTAATAAATGTCTTTATTAAAAGTGAACTCTGAACTATGTCAAGTTAGATATTTTAATAGTGCTCTTAGTGCTCCTCACCCATGACTCACAAATCTCTATGTGAATCTCAGTGCTGTGGTCAATGTGGTTTTGCAGTACGATCACACCATCCCTCGAAAGAGGACTGAGTCAAAGAAGACATTAACTAATTTGTGAGTTCTATTCTGTCAAATGTCTCTCTATCCTTACTAGTAAGCTCTGTTTTATTACTTTCTCCAATGTGAGTTATTTATTTTTGTTTGCAATAAAACCAAAATTGTATTATTTTTGGTATCAGAGATCATAGTGATTAGAACAGGGAAGACTAATGTCCTACAGGAATAGAAGAAAATGTTTCTCACGGGTTAAATAATTAGCTGAATTAGTATGGGGGATTTAATAACCTAAATACATTTTACAAGGGATAAAGATAATTGTTTTTGCTTCATCTCCTGGGATAATAGTGACTGACTGCAGATCTGTGCTTTACAGTTTAGTTAGCTATAATGATGCTATTAATAAAATATTTTTACTCATTATATAAGTGGCACAGCCCTGCCCTGCAAAACCTTCTGCCTTCCCCACTGCTTCCCCAACTTTGCTCCCTGGATATAGCGGCCATCTGAGAACTGCGGATTGCACAGATCTGTGCACAAGCCTGTTTCAGTGTTTATCGCACCGCACTGCAAAGGTGTTGGCCTCCACCATTAGTGCAAAATAGGCACTGAATACTTCAGACTTCTCTGCCTCACTCACAATTTGGCCTCTTTTTCCCTGAAACATAGTTTGTGCTAAATTTCTGTGACTTAATTTTGGACAGAACAATTCTGTGCTCCATTAATTGAATAAGTATGGAAATTGTGTGGTTTTTCTCAGGTTAGAAAGCAAAATATGACAGTAGGTTTTGCATTTCTGTGCTTGGGATGGAGGTTTGGCAGAATCGTTGTTTTGGAAGTATACCTTTTTAACAGTAAGGTCTGCATGCACACGCTGGAAGTCGAATAATTGCCCGTTTCGTGTTCTGAAGAGGAATGGGATCTCTCAGAAGAAAAAAAAAAGCACCACACAGTTGTCACCATATGATTAAAGTTTCAGTTTAGGCTGAAATGGTGAACATGAGGGAAAAGTGGAACTTTCTACTTAGAGAACTCAGCTGTACCTTACTACTTCAGAAGATTTGATTAGGCTTAACTTGTTTAATTTTAGTATAATACTAATTAACATTAAATAACAGGAAACAGGTGAAGTGAGTACAACAAACCTCTCTGACAGCTGATTCATTGCCTTTCACCTTTTACAACCATGGATGTATAAACTGTGATCATATATCTTTATTTTTTCCTGTTTAGTTTTGTTTCTATGACGTTTAGGTTAATTACTCTTATTCAGCCAGTATGTGTGCAAAATGCTTTGATCCACATATTTTTTCATTTAGCCGAGCAACAAGCAATGTCCCATGCAAAGTCAAGTGAGAGAAAAAAGAAAATAGGTTTCTCAATTAAAAAAAAAAATCCCGTGGATTTCAAGGGCATTTGAGCTTACAGCTTCCAATGGCAAAGTCAGGCAGTGAAATCCTCGGGACTGAGCCATCTCTGAAACAGGCAGCTGCAACATAGAGTTGTTGGAATTGTTGTCACAGGAGCCTACTGACACCAGAGACCTGGATGACAGATCTTAAAACAGGCATAATCCCAGTTCAAAAAAGGCTGTCTCCAGTCAGAAAAAAAAGCCAGAAAAAATTAGGCTTTGTCCAGACTGCTTTTAATCAGCTTAATCAGTGGTATGTGATCATGTGGCACTTCATTTATTTTAAACCCAAATTAACCTCTGTTACAGAGCCTCTGCTTAGTTTCTCTAAATTAACAATGGGTTATGACTTTTTGCAGCTGAAGTTGCATTAAAAAAGTACACGTGTGCAGAAAATAATAGCCAAGTATAATAAATGGGAAGTTTGTTATGCTTCTTTTGCAATTATGTTCTTTATTACTTATTTTAAAGAATAAATAATGTTACATATTTTCTGTTGCATTTGGTTAAAGCAATTGTCACATTGCCTATTGCTGCATATTTTTTATACATGTTTTCTGCTTCTTCCCCAAAAGCAAACACTGGACACACAGCAGCAGGACACCATTGTCTCCTCTGCAGTCACTGGGAGACACTGCAGGTGAAGTCACAGTCAGAATCTTGCAGAGGCAGGAATATTTCCTCAGTACTGTTCCTCCCCAGTGCTGGTGTGCTCTCTGCTCCAAGTCTTCCTCTGCCCCTTATTTATCTCACCTTGACTCCAAATGTGGCTGCCTTTTATCTCTTCTGTCAGCTTGTCTCCCAACTACTTTCCCTTGAGTGTTCTCTCTACCCATCACTTTTCAGTTAGCTAATCCCCTTCCAATTTATCTGCCATTTGCAGCCCTCTGGTGACCTGTGCTTTCCATCCCTTGAATGCTGCCTTTTGTCTGGTTCAGTCGGTGGGTGTCCTGTCCCTCTAGAGCAAGTGCAGCAAGATGAGTTCAGGGGCTCAGCTCCTGAAAGGAAGTGCTGCAGTTCACAGAGAGTTACTAAACCACGCTCTGACCTCTGCCCATGTGGGGTTTGGGCATGACATAGATAAGACACTGTATGGGAAGGCTTTGAATCGCAGCGTGGTTGTTTCTTGATATAACAGTTATTTCTAGTGCTGACTTCAGTTTTGAAATGGCTGTTTGCTGTGATGAATTCTTGTCATCCTGTTGCACACAGAGATGTTTCTGCTTCCCCCAGCATTCAGTTCAGTACATATGCTGCTCTTAGAATTGGTCCATCTGTTACTTGTTCCGCGGTCATTAACAGAGAGTATAGAAATGGGCAAGGAAAGGTCTTCTACTGTTGCTGTTTGGAGTAAACTGAGGTAGCTATCAGCAATACATGTTAAGAGTCTTTGCTTTGACCTTGTGAAGTAGAGGACAATGCATTTGAAAATCAGAAAGCAGACTAGGAGAGAACAGAATATAAATAGATTTATGGAAGCGTCACTGAGTGAAGATGAAAGATGAAGTGCTGTTACAGTTGCTGTTCTCAAGATGAAACCTATTAGGCAATGTGAGTACTTTGCTGGCTGTCTCAGGAAGGTGATGCTGTCAGAACAGAGTTGGTAGCAACACCAGCTTGTAATTTGAAACGCAGAAGCATTGGAAAAGATAATTTACCCATTCTTGTGCGCACTTCAGAGCAGGTTAACCGTGTGGGTAGGTAAATGAATCCTTATGCTGGTATCAAGACTTAATGAATCCAACTGTTTCTATTCAATCTGTTATTATTGGCCTTTCTTAATATGCCTGTATTGCAACTGGTTTCCAGCTTTGCCTTGTGGATCTGTGGCTGCATGGTGATATACAAACTGGCTTATGGCACAGCAGTCACTCCTAAACTTATGCCTAGAAGTCACATTTGAGAGTGCAGAACTCCATCAATTGTAATTCCAAAGAAAGTTTGTAGTGGTATAACGGGCAGTATCATCACCAATGAATAGTAATCTTGAATGCAAAAAGCCACAAAACTTTGGTTTCATTTCATTAGGGAATCTTTAAGGAGTGAACTAGTTACCAGTTCCAGCCACCTGTTTTCTATGATCATATCAATAAATAGAAGAAATCTTAATCTGCTGCTGATCACTGGAATTTACCAGCATCTGAATTTTATGTAAATATCTGAAGGGCAGCACTTCAGCTTGTGTGAAAAGTTGGAGTATTAAAGACAACTTCCCTTACCTCTAAGTCCCTCAAGATTCTCTTTAAGCTCCAGTTATGAAAAATAAAAGCAAACAAAAAAAACTCAACGGAAGAGGTGAAGGGAAATATGTACTGGCTACTATTGCTTTCCATCTTTGAGTGAGATTTATATGTACCACTAGTGATGTGAGGTAGCATATGCATTTAGATCTCATGGTGTGTTATACTCTTTTGCACTGAAGTAAAAAACAACAACAACAACAACAACAAAAACAACAAAAAAACAACTATGCAGGGATGGTAGAAAGCCAAGAATCCTGTAGGTTGAGCTTCGCCACTGTTCATGTGATATTTTTCGACTCTGCTTTTTCTTTGAGCCATAGGACTTTCCCGCTTGCCACCTGGAGAACCTGGTCAGTGAGGTTACACAGAGAATCTTAAGCCTGGCTCTGGAAACACAGGAGACAGGACATCCAGAAGAGCTGAGGTTGTAGGGCTGCAGTGGTGCTGTGAGACTTTTTCAAAAGAGCCAGATTTTAGACAGGAGAAGGCTCCAAGGAAAGCTAGCAATGGGGGGATGCTTGTCTGGTTTGTTGAAGAAGAAAGCAAGAACGGAAGGAATGGAGGCAATGCAGCTTTATAATTGCCCTTTCCACCGAGATTTCTTTAATGATTCAAGCCTCATCTCTCTGCTGTACTGACAGAATGGGATTAGATACAAGGTGGGTGGGAAGGGAGGAGGAAAGCACATTCACTAGATTTTAATCAGGGCAGCTTCAAAGTTTGGAACAGAAAGCTGCTATGAGTACACGTGCCTAAGCATTAAGCTTTTCATTAATAATATTGATAGATTGCATCTTTTCTGCTGAGTTTTGCTACTGAAGTAAGAAATGGCATTTAAGTCACTTAACAGCATGTCAGTGATAGCACACGTTGTAATATCTGAGTCTTGATGTCACGTGCGTGACTGAAGGCTGGGAGTCATTAAACTCTCTGAGAAAGTGAGGGTTGTATACCCACACTTTCTCTGTGTTATTATTATTAATCACCTGCTTGTAACAAAGGACTACGTGTGTCTAAATGTTTTTATTATGCAGATACAGAATATGTTTTTGGTTTGCTTCCTTTGTAATAAAAACAATGCTTCAGAACAGCAATGAAAAAACTAAAGACAAAAGCATGTTCAGAGTCCAGTTGTGCCAGCTCATTTAGTCACACCAAAGCTTCCTTGTAGCAAGAAAGCACTGTAGCTGGTGAAAAGACTGCAAGGTAGCAGTCTGTGCCAATTTGTACCTTTCTGTAAGCACTGGGGTGGCGTAGGGTAAGTGGGAATTTGTTGTGAACCTCCATTTAGTGGCATCTGTCCTGAGTACTGGAGGGAAACAGAATGGTAATAATTCGTTTCGAGTAAAAACTGAGGAATTAAGGTTACAGTTGGCCTGCTGCCAACAGCTGCTGAGTGTGACAGAGAACCATTTTACAAGATGATGTTGGGAGGTTTTCATAGTGATGTCGACATGACTCTGAATCAGCGGGTGCTGAGATTTGTTGGATTTGTTACATGTTACTCATTAAAGGAGAATTGCAATCAAAACAAGTCAAGCATTCCTGAAGAAATGTGGGACTCCACTCAGACAGCTGAAGTAAGATAAAATCCACAGGAGCTCAACACTCCTCACTGGGATGCCAAATCTGAAATAAAACTGTATGAAGTGTAAGATTAGATCATTAGATTCAGACAGTGGTTTATGGTACAATAAAAACACTTATGTCCTTAAGTACAGCAGAAGCAACAGGCGTGAGAAAGACCCTATGTCTTCCTTAGTGCAATCCATAAGAGACAGGGTGAATTATATGGTTTAGCAGATGAGAAGTTCACAGAGATGGTCAAGGTCTGTGAACTTTGCAATGTGCTGCTAGAAGGGTAAATGGATTTCCCTGTGTGTTAGAGAGGAGACACAGTGAGTATGGATACTTAGTGACTATTTTTGTTGTTCTAGTTCATTTCCTTCACATCACTGTCAAATTTTTCAGCTGCTGTAAAAACGTTTTTAACTGGAGTGCTGAACACTAACGAGGTAGTGTCTGTGCTTCTGATGTTATAAACTGTTAATATTTATAATTTTTGGCTGTTTTTACATCCTTTATACCATAAAATAGTCAGAGGAGGGGCATCATTTTGTATTTGGATAATACCAGTAAAATGTTTTGAGTATAGTCAAAGTATTCATTTAATTACTTTGTACAATTGAGACTGAGATCTCATTAAGTCAAGAGAATTAAATAGTTGTTTTCAAGCCCAAATTCAGGTCTGTTTGGCAGTAAATAAAAATGAATGTGATTGTCTTGATCTAGTTCTCTTTTGTAGCTGTTAAAGGACCATTTTTTATTGGCTACAAACTGTAAGGAAAATATACAGTATATATTCAGAGTAGAAAGATGTATTGTTAGGATATTTGAGGAATACTTCCTTATCTCTGTTAAAACTGTTGAGGTTAAAGTAGAGTCAAAGGGAAGTAAGTATGCTTGGAAATTTAGCATGCTTACTGTGTTCTTTAATGATGGATAAAACAGTCAAGAATGAAAAAATCCCTCTCTGTTCTTTCCCTCTAGGAAAGTAAATGGAAATAAAGTACTAAATCTAAATGGAGAGGTTATAAGTAAAAACTGGGGAAAATCAATTATGAAAGAATAATTTTTTTTCCTTAACTTTTTTTTTCTATTTAGTCTATAAAAATTCTATGAATAAAAACTTTTCTAAACTTTTTAAAATATTTTGACATTTTTAATTGCTGCAGTTTACAAACACCAAAGCTATTTTTTTTTTTTTTTTTTTTTTTTTGGCAAATGCTCAATGTGAAGGCTGATTTTTCTGGAAGATAAGAGGAGAACAATTTCCATCAAAGGCAAGGCCTATTTGCCATAAGCTATTTCATTTCTTAATAATCATTCAGAAAGATTCAGAAAGACAAGACTGAGATTTTTAAGGCCAAGGATACACTTTTGGAGAAACTTCAGTGGAGTAAAACTATAAATGCCTGATTGGGGTTAGTGTATGAAAAAATCAGTAGCAGAATTTTCCATCACATTCTCTGGGCAGAGGTTATGTTTTATGTTTTTGTTGCTGTTTTTTAGATGTGCCTAAAACATTTTACTTCTGTGTTTATAGGTGAATTGGATCTTTAGTCTCCTACAAGAGAAGGTCATGTCATTTATCTGCTGACGGAGACGTTCCTAAAACCTTAATATCTATAAAGTGTCTCTTCCAGTGCAGATCAATCCAATGCAGAGGAGGATGAAGTTCTATGTCTTCTGTCTAGTGCACGCTGTGATTGAATAGATCAGATGTTGTCCAGGGAATCCTGAACTTTAACTTGATTTTGCTTCTGTGGTATGACAGGCAACTTGGCAAGTGTGTTAATTTGGTTTTAATTTTTCCTCACTAGAAAAGTAGGTTAAATGCTCCTACTGCTATCTACAACCTAGGGAAAAGGCTCAGTTTGTAGACTGGTATCTGCTGGCAGGTTTGAAACATATGGTCAGCCCACAGGTGTGTATTTTGTATTGTACATCCCCCAGGCCATCTTGATGTATTTGGGCTAGTTATATGCAAACAGGCTTTCCTTTGAGGACTATTGTTTGTGTGTATATATGCCCTTCACAGTATACTAGTATAACTTATGGCAGTTGCCTCTATACTTGCCAGATTTCCTAGTTGTTTTCCAGCAGATAAGTATGAGGACAGGATTTTGAAGTGATGACCTAGCTTTGTTTGGTAAGCTGGTAGTTGATCTACCAACTGTTCAAAAAAGCGTGTCAACTTGAAGTCAAAGGGAGACCCTTTGAATTAAATCATGGGAGAATTCTACAGTCTACCAGTGTGACAAATAGAGTGAGATTCTGATGTCTTTCAGATAGAGTGGTGTTGCCCTTTCTGACGTTATCCTATTAGGTACATGATGTGAAATGGCATAATGTTGCATGGGATGAAATCATGTTGGATTAAAAGCTAGAATAGCAATGACAGAGCCAAATTGGCTAACAATAGCTTCCTTGTAAACCAATACATTAAAAAACCCCTTTTTTCTAAATTATGGATCTTTCCATTCAGCTGAAGTTAATATAATTCCATGCAGGCTTAGCTTTTTACCATTACAGGTACCTTCACACCCACACACGGTTTATTTCTGGCTCTGCCTGTGCATTCTAAATGTTTAAAGTTTAATAGGAAATGCATTGGCTGAATCAATTAGTGCTGCAGCTACTAGTTTTAGCCCCATTGTAACTGTTATAAAAGGAAAAAAAGGCATCACAACTTCCACAACTGTCTCTTATATCAGTCTGCTGTATCTGATGTAAAAGCATTAATAACACTGAAGTGTGGGTTCGTATGGTTTTTGCAAATCTTTCGGTGTCTTCTCACAACACACTTGAGTTTGACATTTCTTCTTTAATAAAAACAAAATTATTTTGCCATCCAGCCCTTTTCCAGGCAGTTGTAGCAATCAGCACGTCCAGACCCCGTTCCAATCCATCATCACTAGCGGCGCAGTTCTGTGAATTGGATTTGTACTAAATTATCACTGCCATTAGGGGAAGCAGAATATTGGCCTGGGATTTTGGAATACAGGTCAATGTCCCAAGGATTTTTCCATGTGTAATCTGACAAGTTGCAGCTATTTGCAGCTTTCATGATGAACTGCTTTTAGGAATTGATGTTTTATCTGCTAATGGCACAGGCAGAGCACTTCCTTTTTTTTAAGAAAAACATTGTGTGTGTGTTTTGCTGAGCTGTTTCAGATTATCTCAGGGTACTTAGATGGTGGAATGATTATATAGGCAATTAAGTCAATCATTATATGCTCAGCAATAGTTCACACACAGCTTTGTATGTTACAACCTGAATTTTATAGAAGAATCTAATGTTAGTCTAGACATCAGGGTCATTCAGTCCTCTATTAGAAGAAGCCTTGTGGGACCTTTAAACTTCTACTTAGAGGCTGGCAAAGGGACCAGCTTTATGATCGCTATTAACAGAGAACAGCAGCTGGACTTCCCTAAGCATTACATGCTGCACTATCAGCAGCTGGTTATAAAACATATTGTGATCCTCTTTAGAGCTCATGACCTCCTTCTCCAAAAGGAAGAAAGTCGATTGGTGAGCAGGGCTGAGACAATTGTGTTTTAGTTTGTAATTGTCTTGGAACTGTGTGGTTGGCTCTCTTGGATAGTGTATAGTTCCAGATGTCCTGAAAGTCCTTTGCTGTTCTTTGAGGAGTATTAATCTGTGATGCTGTGATTTTCAGGCTCAACATTTTGGCCAATAAATTGTGCCCATCAGCCACACGTGGTAGATGATGAAGTATTCCCACAAGAAACCTACTATAAGAGGAACTGTCACAGAAAGACAGTCTTGAATTATCATGAACAAATGCAAGGAGCTTGTTTGTGTGTTTGGCTTGCTTTCTATTTAAAAAATGACACAACTGTGAAAGGTGTTTTCAGTCTCAAAATCTGGAGTAAAGCAATATGCCAGATCACACTTTCTTTTACAGTAGGATGCTGATGTCCTGATTGACAGAACATGCAACTTAGCCTTTTACTGTAAGAACAGGACCGCGCTGTGACCATTTCAGTTTCTGCCACTTTACTTGGTATAAGGTAGATCATAATGAAGTCTATGGACCCAGGAGACCATGGACAAACCTTACTGAGTGCAGTATCTTATGTCTAAGAAAGAATAAGCTATAGTTCATTCTTTTTAATTTCAGATCTGCTAATTTACTGCTATAAGCTATAAGGACAGAAGACTAATGAGACATGAACTCAAACTTGGATTTTAGAAACTGAAGATCCGAAAGCAAGGTTTAAGAACAGAGTAAATACCAATTCAAAAAAAGGTTTGAGAGTGACTGAGAAACAGATTTAAATAATAGCAGAAAATGCACTGGATTAAAACCTATTAAAAGGAAGATCAGGTCCAGAAATCTAGTGGAATTTTCTCAGGGAACTAGACAAAGCAGAGAATGTGTTGAAAAGAGTGAACAGGAGTTTATCTAGAGCTCTGAAAGCTTTTTTTATAATTTCATAGTTAGCAAGTTTCTGTCTTAGAAACTGAAATGTCTGAATAGTCAAATTGCTACAGCAGGAACAGTGAGGACTGGAAGCAACTGGAGGAGAGAAAGAACAAACTGAGCATCTTCTCAGCAGTGGACAATTTCCTTCATTTTTTTAGGGAAGAAATGTACAAGTCATCAAAGTTATGTTTGTTAAAAGGGAATTTACAGCTGTTGAAACCCCCACTGGCCCCAGCTAGGCTGATGTTCTACTGCACACTTATAAAGAGTTTGAAGACTTGAATAGTGGTTCTGGCTGTGGGAAGCCAGAAGCAGGAGCCACAAGGCAAAATATAGCTGCTGTTATTTGCAGCTTGTCAAAAACTTTTGATTTCCCTAGAGTTTGTTTACACTTTCGTTGTATTCGTTCATACTTTGTGCCATGGGGCTCCTCTCAAATGTAGGTAGGGATTTATTTTATTTTATTTTTTTTTATTTTTATTTTATTCCTGTATTTATGCTGGAAGATTGGGCCAGTTCTTCAAAGCACAGTTTGTTGAAACAGTCATTTTGGCTAAGGGCAAGCCCTTCAAAACAGGTCTAAATTGGGCTTGTCAGTTGAAATGTGATTTCTTTGATAGTCTCTGTGATCTGGCTATAAACGGTAAACCCATGGGAAGTGCCTGATGAAAACCACTCGGTTTAGTACAGCTGGCACGTGAGAAGTGCTTTCATAGGACAAGATTTTTTGACAGCAACGTTAGGCAGTGAGATTCCTTTAAATGTATGGATCTGGTACTTGTCTAAGAAATAACTAGTGTGGCAGCCCTTGGTAGACCTGTCTTTGTCACACCAGGTGCACAAACATATGTGTACTGCAGGGAATATTGTTTAAACATCAATGAATCCTCAAAAGGGGAAAAAACAACCCACATCCCTCTTGCTTGCAGTTCATATTCTCACACCTGAAAATCGTTTTGTCTTAAAATACTGTCTGAAGACAGGTTACTGCTGTCAATGCCCAGGTAGCATCAGATGATTTTCACTTTCTGGGTTATTTTTGTGTTATTTCAGACTTTTTCTCATGTTAAAATATACTGCCAGGGATTTCTCTTGCAGCATGATTTTTAAAGTGATGTTATCCTTATGCTTGTTTTTAATAACTATTTGGCAGTTGTTTTCTTATATATTGTCTTCCATTCTGTATGCACCAAGGTTTGTTTATGTTGTTGCTATTTATAGTAGGGTCTCCCACAAGGCTGTGGGTGCTAGTAATGATTTTTTAAGAGCAGAAATATCCTTGCAGCAATTTCATAAATGGAAAGTGACACAGAGAATAAACAGATGCAATGAGAGAACTAATGCATATTATAAATTGGCGCTTCATACCTTCATCACTCAGAGGAATCTGTCAATCTGCGAAGCTAAGCTGAACTGTTATGGATCCCTCTCAAGGAATGTATGCTCATATCTTCCAAATATGATGATTTCTACTGTCAGAAGAAAATGGCACTAGATCTACATTTCTTAGGAAACCTAAGGAGTATAAATATAGAAAACATGGAAATTGCTGTAATTTACATGCAACCATTATTCTTTTCAGCATTTTCAATAAAGGACCCCATAATCTATAATACTTCAAAAGAAAATAGAAGAGGAATTCAGATGTTTGCCGTGATAGGATGAAACTAGTCATAAAGACTTTTTTTTTTTTTTAATATTGTAGATGTTTTATATGAAATCTAGTTGTAATCATTGCAGAGAAGTATTACTCTGAAATGTTGCTGTGATTCTGGGATAATTATAGTTTAGTGCTTAGGCTGTCTTGAAATACTGGTGGTATATAAATTCAAGACCAAATGCTCACCTGGTCCCAAATGACAGGTGTCAGCCATCCTCAGTTACGCTGGTGGTGTTCTGGGAGGTTTAGCAAAGAAAATGCCTCCTTCTTTAGGCTTGACTTCTAAAACTTTTATCATGTAACTCTCTCTAAAGACTGTGAATCCATGAAGAACCCTAACATGAGTTCTCTGGACAACACGCAGGACCTCTCTGTTCTTCCTGATTTACTCCTGTGGCTGGTTTATAGGGATCCGAAAGCCAGAAGTGGCAGGACATGCTTTTATATCCAGAACAAGTTTTTTTGTACTGTCTTCTCAGAACACAGCTGTCCCCTATGCACCTTTTAAATTCTCAATCTGCAAGGCCTATATTTGTAGGATTTTGCAACACAAATGAAGAAAATGACTAATCAGACATCTGTTTTACTTTTAATATTTAATAATTGTTTACATTTCCAAATATGTTAGTTCTAAAGTATTCAGTCTGTACCTGAATCTCAAACCAGGCATTCACCAACCTAATTTTAGTGTAAAGCAAAACATTCAGGTTAGGAACAGATGCCTCATATTAGGCACCTAGTTTTGAACATGCTTCTTTTCTTGCCTTAAGAGAGCAACTGCTACTGTGGGAGTCATTGGACTCTTCAGGTTTCAAATCATTATTTCTGGACAAGCCTCCCCCTCCCCCAAAATTCAGGATCACAGCAGGCTTCTCATTTTTAGAATGATAATATCTACAAACAGCCAACTAGAAGTTGGTAAATGGTTGAGAAGCTGGAGTTTAGGGTTTGATTCACCATTCTGATACCTGACTTACCACTGGAGCAGTTTGCTGTCCTCTTACTCTTCCATCACATCTTTTTTATTTAACTTCCTTTTCATTTTACTTTCAAATCAATGTCACTTTCACTAGTGAACTTAATGTTGATGTTAAACTGATGAAAAAAAGCAAATGAGCTAAAGCAATGTCGGCTGTACTCTGTGGTACAGGCACAGAAGGGTTTTTGATATCTCTAAAACAGTCATCAGTTGGTTTGAACCACAGGAAAATTCTAATTGGATCTAAACCAACTCTGAAATGTTCTTGCCAAAGGGCAATTTCAAAACCATTTTGTGCTTGTGCTTAGCTGTGATAACCTAACTACTGTCCCACATGAAAATCAGATGCTAATGGCAACCAACTGGTAATAATGGGCCAATCTAGGTCTTAGGTTAGGTCTTCATTGTCATAAAGCTTTAGGCTTACAACACTTCTATGTTAAAGATAGCTCAAGGACACAGGATGGAATCTTTCATCTGGAATAAATGGAAGTTTGTCCAAATGAATTCATAAGTGTGATTGTTAACAGCTTCCTCAGTTCTTTAGCACTTTTCTATCCTGTCAATATTCAAATAGTGAGACAAAATTATTTTAGCTGCAGGTTGCATCTCTGTTTAGATGTATGCCTTAGCCAGTTGTTTTCTAGGTTATCACTAAACCTGTGAATTTGTCCAAGCTATTGTGTAAGCATGAAAACTTGAACTGATGCTTGAAAATAGTTCTAGTGCTTTAGGTAGCCTGACGTTTATGCTGAATTAAGGCTTGAGCAATGTGATTTTTCTTCCTGAGGTAATAAACTGGCTTTTGTTATTTCAATCATTGGAACCAGCATGCAGTAAACCACAACTTTTGTACATCAGATTGAATTTTTCTATTTATCATTGATGTTGACCAAGATCAAATATTGTGATATTAGTGGGAGCACATTCTGGATAACATACAAATAGTTTTCCCTAGCAATACCTGTTAGAAAACCCTGATCTAATCTTAGCAGAAGTTTTAAGGGGGCAAACTACCAAATGCAACTAATACAACAACCAGCTCCAGGAAGTTCCTAACACAGAGAGGCACCTAACTAGAGGAAAATAATCACAACCTCCCCAACAGATTTATGTTGTTTCTGACTTTTATCCTGTGCATTCCAATAATAAATCTATCACATGTGAATCATGATTTTAACTTCAAAAGAGACAGCATTTCCCTGGCTACAGATCAGTGATGAATCCAGAAGGCACTTTACTATATCGCATGCATCAACATTTTACTAGACAGAATAATTACAGCCTGAAATCTGCAGCTTTCCTAGAACTGGGAATGTAATTAAAACCTGTTAATTAAAAGAGGAAGTTAATGTTACTGCTAATTTAAATCTTATTAGTATATTCTCTTATGTTGGTTGCGTGCTCAATATATGTTCTCCAGAATATGGTCAAAAGAGAGGACCAAATGTTTTGATGATAAAATTTGGTGAGGCTTCATTGAAGTCAGTAGAAGTGTGCCCACTTGCAAGGCTTTTTCATTTTTTTTAGTGTCGCAAAAGGAAATTTCTCCCCTCTGTATATATGTAGCCAGAATGTTCAAAAACTCCTGAGGATGATGGGCAACAGATTTGATTTAATGCAACAGAGAATGAGAGGTGATTTCTTAACAAGAAATATTTGCTCTGGTCCGTAAAGCAAGGTAGATTCCAAATTGGCTTTGGTTTCCTGACTCTCCTAAGTTAGAAAATCCTGGTGTATTTGTGTGGTGATACAGCTCTGATGGTGCCAATGCTGCAAAGTCTAGTGACTAATAGACTCTGTCATTTTACCTAGTAGTTTTTGGAGCAATATTTAGCTGAGTCTTGCAGGAATAACTTTAAAAGGATCATTCGGGTTTCCAGGCGACATTCTGCTTTGATGGTGTCTTTTCGCTGCTTCTAGTTAGTTTAACTGGTTGGGAGTGTTAGGGACAAGGTGTAAAACTGATTCAGCCTACTGTCCACCTCTCACTTATCTGAGGAAGCTGTGGCTTTCTGGAGCTTTCTCTTTCCCTTTTGCTCTAATTCCCGCCATTCAGTGAACTTTAAGCATTTGATTTCACTTGTCCCCATCATAGTAGACTCCAGGAACTTTGCACTGCTGCATACTTGCAAGTGATAACATCCATGCATATTTCTGGCGTTTGTGCTGCAAACAAATCACACATTCTGGAAAAACATAGCTGGATGTAACTATTTCAAAGTAGTTCTTTCATATTACTCTTCAGTTTCTTTCTCTTCCATTTTTCTTCTTTAGAAGCTGTTTCTGCCAAGTGCAGAAGTGAGAATGAAGTTTTTCAACCATGTGCAGGGAGCTTGAACAGCAGTATTAGTTTATTAGAGCCTGTTTATTCTGTGTCACAGCTTCAAATTTGGCTGTGTGCTCTAGCCAGACTGGCACAGAGTTAATATTCTCTTTCAAATGCTGCTGAGGGTCTTCACGTAAACACAATTTTGTCAGTAATAAAACATGTTCTCCCAGCATCCAGGGTTGCTGTGTGTATTGATTTTTTTTTTTCTTTTTTTTTTTTCCCACTTTGAAATTCTTCTAATCAAAAGATGAACCAGATTCTACTTTCGCACTTATTTTTCACTACCATACTCCTTGTGCCACACGTACAGTCTCCTTCCATATAATATCATTAATTTCAATAGTGCAGTTCAATTTCGAAAGATACTTCCTAGCAACCCAGAGATGCTTATTATCACACACAAACACAAAATAAAAACAGAAAGCCCTCTCCAGCTCAATCAGGAATTATGTATCAGCCATGTTGCTAGTTTTGTTGGGAATATTTGACCAATTGAGATCTCTGACAAACTGAACAGCTTCTTTCTTTAGCTTGGCTGTGTTAGATAACCCAGAAAACCTGGAGCAGGCTGAAATGTGAACACAATAGACTGAAAGTTTTGAGAGCTTAAAGTAAACCTTATTTCTTTATCCAAAATGTCTAGACAATTTTTATTGTTTTCTTAATAAGCACCATGGGTTATTTCTGTGGAATCCAAATGGTTACTTTAGTGTCTTGGGACACATCAACTCTATTTTGCTGATCTGGACTGACTTGACAAAATACAAGGTGGGGCTTAACATGTATTTTGTTCCTTTGGGGTTTGTGGAGGGGTTTTGTAGATAAAGATTTGTTGCTGAATTAGTCAGGCTCAAAGGAATCTCAAGGCCTCTTTGAGAAGCTGAGAACAGAATCTGCTGTGAGAAAGAGGGGCGTTCCTCAATCAGCGGGGTCCTGGTGTGGCGTGAATCATCAGACGTATCACCAGTGAGACTCCAGTGCATGGTCAGCCCATGATAACTCATTTAGCGAATCAATGCTTGGAGCATGGACGTGTGATTAGAATATGGTTACGTATATAAGGAGACTTGTTTCTGTAATAAATGGCTTTAGCGTGATTCACATTGAATTGACTTGTTTTGCTGAGTCCTTATTTCGCTCCAACAGGGGTTCATTTCTGTCGGAGAACTCCAAATATCAAAAAGTCATGTAGCTACATAAAAGGGCAAGGGGGACAAGTCATCTTCTCTTCCAAGCATCTCCAGGGTGGTTGTATAGTAATTTCCCATTCTCATACTTTCCAGGAAATTCCTGGTGCTTTCTAAGTAATTTTAGAACACTTGCTTGGAGTTCCTTCACATTGAGTGAGAACCTGGTACCCTAGAGAAAGGTATGTAGTCCTTTGTGTTGTTTTTATTTGGGAAGTAAAACATTGTTCTGTTATTAATGACAGACCTAAGACTTAGCTCTGTCTCTCTTGAAGCCATGTTAGCCTTTAATGTTTTCTCAATACTTCTTATATTCAGTGATTGATAGCCAAAACCTGATTAATTCTTATGAAACCCTTGTTCACATTGAAGGTTTCGCCAGCATATTTTTTATGAAGGACTTGATAAATGATTAAAAGGCTCTTTAAGAAGTGATTAGTCAGATGTTATAGGTTTTCCAATGCATCAATACCACGATTCACAGCAGGAGTCTTGCTAAATGTTGTGTGTTGCTCCTGAAGGAATGAGGAGCTAAGGGCTCCATGCTAAGGGCAGCCTTCTAGCTCAGGTGCCTGAGGCAGATGCTGAGACCTTTGTACTGACCCAGGACTAAGGCTTTCCCCTCTCCTGCTCCCCACTTCTGGCCCTTCAGAAGTAACTCTTTGAAGGAAAACATTGCCATGATCCTAACTGAAAAATTAGATTTTTCTCTTACATTGTAGTAAAACGTAAAAGCTGAATTTCTGGCACAGTGTTTTCATGTTGTTGAAGCTGGACAGTTTAACAGATCCAAACAAAATAATTTGGAAGTTGTATATAACAGTCTGTGTATTTTCATTCTACTTTGAAATGTTAGATTTTTCTGGGGAACTGAAGGTCTGAATTTTGATGAGCTCTAACACAGAAACAGAGAGCATCTGTGACTCAGTATATTCTGTGGGTGCTGCATGATTATTCCTGGAGACAGCTCTCTACAAGACTTGTAACATTTATAGCTCTGGTCAGTGTTCAGGCAGTTTCTGTCTTGGATTCCCATGCAAACGCAGCCAGTCTGTTTTCAGCTGAAGTAATCACGTACAGCAGTTCATAATCATTTTTAATAAAGGGAATGGAAGTTTGACAAGCTAAAAAATGATTCATTTACAGTTTCCCTCAGGAAGCTTCCCAGTATCATTAGCAAAGGAGAGAGACAGAAAAAGACTTATTTTTGATGGGATTACCGCTTATCCCAGGCACCTGGATTTAAACTCACTAAAATAAACACTCCAAGGAACTTAAATAATGAATTCTTCTTCTTTATTATTTCTGGAGAAAAATCTTCTCGTCATATTCTGTTCTCTGCACTCTATGTGTGAAAAATCAGCAAACTGGCAATAAGCAACTAGAAAATGTGGTAAGATCTATCTGATCTTAGCCCTCATGCTGTAGTGTGCCTTTTTTGTGCTAGGGTGGGCAGCCGGTGTGATGTGAAGGGCTGACTGTCACAGGGAGTGTGAGACTTGGAGGAGAGGGATGGTAGTGACCTGTCCAAATGGAAAACAAACATCCTGGAAGCTGACATGTCATTTATCACTGTCCTGGCACAGTGGATTGCATAATGTAGCATTTCTCACATGTGGTCTAGTGTTGAATTGTTCATGTAATCTGTTGTTTTTCTCAAAATCACTTTTGCTTAGGCTGGAAAACTTTGTAACTGGTCACCATGGAGGGTACTGCCCTGTTACAATTGCACCTTTCTTCTTTGCTATGTTAAAAGATATTAAAGAATTGAACATTTAGTACAAAAGGTAGGCTTCCCCACCATGGCCTCTCTTGGACCCTGCTTGTGTTTATGCTGCTAAATGTCAACAAAACCAAAAACATCAAGCATTTACCTTCCTATTTGTTTCTTTGTGCTGGGAGAAGGGAAGATCAGCTGAATCAGACCTATTCAATGCACAGCAAAAAGGCCTCTGGTGGAAGGGTTATGAGCAGGACAGGAAACCTTCTGCTGGATTTGTAACTGCAAGACTAAGGTGGTTGTGTCTGGAGCCCACATGTTTGCAAGCATTCTCTGCAATGATGGGTTATTTCTGGTGTTTTCCCCAGGGTTTTGAGGTGATGGACTGAAGGGTTGAAAATGGGCAACAGAAAACAGCTATCAAAAATCCAGGCTGAAGACATAATAAGAAGTGAGAGTCTATAGTAATTTAATTCTTCTACAAATGGCTTAATCAAATACTGACTACAAACAACTCGAGTAGTTTAAGAAAATTAGGAGGTATGACAACTGTAGGATGTTACAGTTCATAAGGAGAACAGTTTCCACCTTTACATCAGCCCGACCTGTTCCTGGAGGTTTTGAAAAATAGCCACATTCTCAAACTCATGCTGTCTTATTCCCTGTATATAAAAACTAAGGTTTTTAATGCTTTTATAAACTTTTAAATACTTATCAGCAATGCAGCCAGCCCAAAATGAGAAATAAAACTATTATGCTGGGTAAAAAGCTGTCCTTTGTGTAGAAATCACAGCTCCTTTCTTGGGCAAGCAGCAAGGTGGTTCAATCATGACTTGCTTTGGGTTTTTTGAAGACACCAGTGCTCTGGCAAACTTAGACCCTCTTGGGTACAGTGTTTAAACTCTCAAACGATGCCAGACCTGGCTTCCTTGAGGAGGTTTCGCTTGACTCCAAAGGGAGCCTGGGTGGCCAGGCACTAGTGGCTTCAATGTTCTTTCTGACCCTTGCTTTCTGATAACGTAGATGGCCAAGTTTGCTTCTCTTCTGCCCTCCAAGGTGTAGAAAATGGATGGTAGGAAATGAGCCACACTCTTTCCTACAGTTCAACCACAAAAAGGCAGGAACATAAATTAATTGTAAAGGATGTAAAGGCCACCGCTACTCATCTGTTGCAGCAAGTCCTCATATTATTAGTTCTAAGGATCCCAGAAATAGGTCACACCTTCATTTTGAGAGGGAAGGAGGTCCAGGGTATTACAACAATTAAAAAATTAAACAACTCAACCAGACAATAACAAAACAAGCAAACAAAACCACACAAAAAACCCCTCAACCCCCAAAGAAAAAAAAAAATGTATATGTAGAGGAAAATAATAATGTGTTACCATTCTTTGCCTAAAACTTAAGCAGTAAGCAGATCCTTGTAGCAGTGACCCACAAGTGTGAACAAACCAGCACATTAAAAAGCTTTGTGCTAGGTTGTGAATTGAAAACCTGCTCAGCTGCCTGTTCTCTCTGGATTCTGACTGCTTGCTTATAATACCAGAATCATAACCCTGCTTTGTTTGATTCTGCAGAGGGTGGAGAAGGAGAGACAACAGGAGGAGACAGGGAGCTGTTTGTTATTTGTGACCATATGCCATTGTACAAGCTATGTGGAAACCAGAGCAGTGACTTTAGAAGAAAACTCGCTGAAAAGATTTTAAATGGATTTAATTAATTCCTCCCTCCTTCTCTTTTATCTCCATCTGGAAAGAGCTGTCCTGTGTGGCTTTTGTATGGTTCTCTGCAGGATCAGGTGCCAAACTATAGTAATTAAAATGGGGAATGAGGAGGAGGTGGTAAGACTAAAAGCCATTTTTCTTGGCACACAACCTCTAGTACAGTGCTACAAAAATAATTTACTTGCAATTTTTTCCAATTACTCAAAGCTTCAAAATCCCTTCAAAACCAGCTCCTTATAGTGGGGGGAAATGATGAAATTTCACATATTAGTTCCCTTTCTCAAACTTGCACATCACTTCAGAGCCTATTCTCATTATAGCCAGTCTTAAGATGACCTGGCTTCAAGTATACAGACATTTAGAATTTCTTAATGGAGATTGTTTTAACTATGAATTGTTCATATCTGTAACTGTCACACCCTGCACAGCAGAGGTGTTCCAGAGATACAGAGAAAACTGGTACTGATAAGGTAAGCTCAAGAAGAAGTGTTTCAGGCAGATACTAATCAATATGAAATAAATGAGGAGAATTTGTAGCACTGTTTGTCAGTAATGCGGAAAACATTAAGATTTGTTTCTGGAACAGAGTTTCAGGCTGAACTGATATGGGATAAATCAAACAAGTGCAAAAGTATTTATCTGTACTCCACAATTTCTTTTACAATTGCAGTTATATGTTGTACTGTTGGTAGGATTTATGGAGATTCTGAACAATGGTCACCATCATTGATCTTGAAGGGACAAGGAAGAAAAGCCTATAGATATATAAAACATTAGTGGTATACAAATAGATCCTTTTCCACTCAGTTCCAGCATAGTCAGTTTTGTTGTGTTTTATCTGTGGGAATAACTCTAAACTGTTAGTGTCAGTCTGACTTAAATCCCATTGCTACACAATACAGCTAAAGAAAGCCAGATCAAGCCATTATATTAATAATTTCTTATCCTGTAAGTAACAGCTAACTGAGTATGTGAAAAGGTAGAAATGGCAGTTCAGTCTCCTAACCCACTAAATTAAAGTCCACTATGCAGGAATTGTAATGGCATTAAATATAGGTAGGGTACTTGTCCTCCACACATAGTGTGGTTGCTTTTTGCACAGTCTATACAAAAACTTAAACTTCTTTAAGGGAGGAAGGATATTTTAGTTACAGTGAGGGTAAGGTTAGACATAGCATCACTGAGGTGAAAGCATCATCACAAGTAACTTCCACCTCCAAATATTTTTTCTGCACTGTGTGCCCTTCCCTAAAAGATAGTTTACAAGGAGGGTCCTTCAGATGCTAAATAGGTTGTAATACTTAAATTCACATTCATATAAAATTTGTTACAACTAAGGCACCATAATGAGCTATTCAGAAAGCACAGTCAAGTCATATTTACAATACTTTTATTACCACTCCATTGTGAGTTTCAAGATGCTTACAGACAGTATTTTGCTCCTCAAAGTTGTGTCCTTTTTTCGTATTTAATAAATACTGCTTTATGTGTCTCCAGCCAGCAGAGCTTAGAGTGCTGTCGCAGCTACTGTGACAGCATCATTTTGCTTTATCTTGATGAGAAAGTGTCCTTTGCAAGCAATACCAGGAATGCTCACAAAGACAGATGGGATGTGAAGGGAGCAGAGGTGGAGGGCAGAACTTCTGAGTGCTGAATCCATTGCTGGTGCTGATTCACTCTATGACTTCGGGCATGCTTCATTGCTTGTAAAGGGCAAGTGTTATTATTCAGTGTATTAAGTATAATACATGGATTTGCAGGCTAAAAGAAGTTATTTAGGCCAGAATGAGCCAGAGAGCCAGAATGTCACCTTGCCTTCCTCCTGAAGATGAAGGTGTGTCTGTAAAAGCTGTTGTTGGAAGGATGTTGAGGTCTTCACTGAGATGGTATGAGCGAAGTTTATTCTAGTTAGACTCTACAGAAACACCAAATATGTCTGGAGGCTACTGTAAATGACCCTTCTTGATGTCTGACAAAAAAAATTAGACAGGGTGATGAAAGCTCCAAGGAGATTTAGACGGGAGTAAGGTTGTGACAGAGGTGTGAAATGTCCTCGAAGGCAAAAAAAACATATTTAGATTTCATAGCTTTTGTCAACTGAACTCACTGTGCCAGCAGCTCCACACTACCTCATTAGAACAGGCAATTTGACCAGTTCTGATCACAAGGTCAAAGGCCAGGGAAGAGTAGCAAAGGATCTGAAAAAAGGGTCTTTCCAGAAGAAGCGATTTTCCAATGAAGTTGTGACTATTTTTTTCTTACTTATACCTCTCCTTGACTTCTTTAAACAGACGGATTTATCTTTGTAAGTGGGAATCTGTAAGTACTTTTTCATCTCATATCTCACTATATCTGACTGTCCTAAAGATGTAGACTCACTTGGACTGCTGCCTAAAATGAATCATTCATAACACCACAAGTCACAGGAACAGTGGTCAGTATGTCGGTCACATGCAGGTATGAATCTCCTGGAAAGACAGATAAACTTTTCATAATGTAGGTTATTGTTGGGACAGGCCTAAGGCTGCTACCAGTATTCATCTGTTTTTCACTGCCTAAGCAGACAGTAGGAGTGCTGGAGTAACAAAGACAAAGAGCCTAGATATGTACCTGTTCCTCAAATCAAGGTCTAAAAAAGAGAAAAAAAAAAAAAAGTAAAAATAAAAACACTAAAAACCCTATAGATGGTTAAGCATAGTAGGAGAGCAGTTCAGTGAGGAACAGTTCATCCAGCAAAAGCATGTGCTGTGTGCATTTGGCAGTAAATGAGAGGGAAATTGCTCCCCCTCATGCTACTACACCCCTCCATCTTACTTTCTGAAGTACAGCACCTGCTATAAGAATGCAATTGATTTAGCAAGAAATAGTGTTGATTCACAGCAAATAAAAAACTCAGCACATTCCCCATCATGTGTGGTAAAGATGGATGGAATGCCATGGGTGATACACTCTTGCTTTCTGTCTCCTAAATCAACCGAGCTGAGTGTTCATTTTGAGATAAGCCAGTGATTTGTACAGAAGCCGAAACACATAGGAAAGTGCTGTCCTGCTGAGTGACAGGCAGGCAATGAAATCCCCAGAACATGCCTTTGCAGAGAATGGTTACTTGGTGCAATCTGACAACTTCATCAAATAGCAATTTGAAATATCACTAGAGGAGATGTTGTCCTCTGCCACCTTTACATTGGCAAAGAAAATGCTTTACTTGCTTTCTACATAATGACATCTTGCCAGTTCTAAATAGGAAATTTCCAGTGTCTGTAATTCACTGTCTTAAAAGCACTCTCTCTGCTTTGTTGTTGACTTTATCTACGGAGGCGTGACATGCTAGAAACAATTGACTATCAAATGGTGGTCAAAAGACTTGTGATTGTGAAATAGCTTTAAAGTGACTCAGATGAGGCTGAGAACCTGTAAGCTTGCCTTCAGTTCTCATTAGTTGATGTAACTTACACAATTACTGTCTTTCACCTGCAGTTACAAAACTCATAAACTTAAGAAAAAGCATTAATTGTGTTTAATAAGAATTTGTCTCACAGAAGTTTCTGAATGTACAGCATTAGTTTATTTTAAATCTTTGCAAAGAAACCTTCTGTTACCCAGGCTTTTCTGGATTCTCTTCTAAGCTCAGCTGAAAAGAAAGACACTTCTTTCTTGAAGACTGCAGATGCCAACATTTATATGACTGTAAGGAAACTAGAACAGTTTCTACCCTGAACTATCTGCTCTGCTGGATGTTACTGCCACTGCAGAAGCACAGCTGAATGGGACATCTATCTGCTCTGGACACACCACAGGTTATGGTCCAGCACATGAACATAAATGGCTGCACATTAGAGGTTTTGTTAATACACCAGGATATAACGTGTGGCAGCTCCTGTTCTATTCAGCAGAGACGAACAACTGCAAAGAGAACAACCGCTGCTGGCACTAAGTCAAATGTGCTGGCAGGCATTAAGCAAGGCTTCCTTCTTAACCAGCAGCTCAATTCTCTGTTGTCCAGCTAGCAGACAATCAAATATGCTACAAATGCTTCTTATGGTGCCACATCTTGTAGTGTAGCGATCAGTATGCAAGAAATGTTATTTATTATTTGAATCTGCATCTCGTAGTCAGGTTGCTTTGTGCTAGACACTGCAAGCAAGTTTTAAAGATACAAGGGACACAGGGGTCTCACACATTTTGTGAAATCCAGCCATAATTCAAAATTATAACATAGTTGATTCCCACTCATCCAGGTCCACAGGTTTTTATTCTACTTACTTTCTCCTTGTTAACAGGGATGCAGAACATGTAAGAAATAATCTGAACCTGATTTTTGGGGAGACTTTCAGAGATTGATGTAGGCATGCTATCACCTTGTACTACTACCATTCTAGATTTTTTTTTTCCTGTATTTTGTTTTGCAATGGTTCTTTCAGAGTGATAATGACTTACCTACCTGTCTCTCTAGGGTGAATATAAATTAAAATCATAAGCTTTTCAGATATGCATATGCATTTATAATATTGTATTAGGCCAGAAAGAAACACAGTCTAAAGACAGCAATGCAAACAGATACTTTCCATGTGGTATGATAGCAAGCTTGGTTTTAATTTGTGAGTCTGAGGTGCAAAGTTATTAATTCTGAAATAAGTCCTTCACCACTAGTGAAGACTGGACTGGGCTCTACTGACAAAGGCTGAAAAAAGTTTGCATTTCTTAGAATGCAAATATTTAAATAATGAATAACCAGATAAAAGAAGCTTTAGGAAATTGTGATTTAAATAGTTTGGGCCATGGGAGCAAATGCATGGTTTTTTCCCCAGTCACTTCCAGCACCTAATTTTGCAACTGGGATTGTGAATCGGTCCTTGGTATGCTTCTTAGTCAATTAAAAAAAAAAAAAAAAAGGCTTTTTGAGAAGGTGATCAGTTTAGCTGCTTGCTTTTAACTGGGTTCTCTGTTGGACCTGTTTCTCCCCACTGATTTCCTAGGCAGACTTACAAAACTAGTTTCCTAGACATTGCCCATCAACACTACAGGCATGCAAATATTGAAGTGTAAACATGAGGTTTCATGTTCATCTCCCAACGACATGCCACAAGCCATGCCTGATGCTGGGCTGATACCTAGTCAGTTTGACCTCTGGAATAGTTCAGGCTCCTGCTTACTGTTAACAGATATTTTAGACACAATCTATGCTGTACTTGAGCTGAGAGACAAAGCTGGCAAACTGCAGGCTTTAGCATTATTTGTAGCATTGGGATTTTGAAAGGCACTGTTCACGGTTGAATTAAAATTGTACTAGCCTGTCTCATGTGCAATATTATCTAGTTTCCTTACAATGTTCTCACCAGTATAGACCTGTGACCAAAGGGGAAGCGCCCACACGTCCCAGGTTATACCAGATGTAGAAGTACTTGATTTCTTATCTTGATGATCTGCAGTTGTATCCCCTTGGTCCTGGGGACCATAACATTTAGGTTGAAGTTTGTCCTGGAAGTCAGCAGCTAGCTTACAGCAACTGATTGTAAATAATATTTCTTTTTTGTGCAAAGAAATAGCTAGTGTTTTCAAAACGTCAAGAAACAGAAAAGAAATATACTGAAAACAAGGTTTGTGTCTGATAAATCCAAGTTATGTTCCTTTGCATACACAGGGGATTTGCTCTGAAGTCACAGAACCCAATTATTCTACAGATTTGAGCCCAAATTCATGACTAGGTTAAAATAATGCTGATAAAACCTCTGCTAATAGGTGGTATGTTTGGATGGGTTAGGAGAGTAATGCATGGGTGAAAAGGCTTTAGTAAACTGGAGAGAAATGGTCATGCTCAGGGTTTTCACTCCTACATATCATCAGCTGGAGAACTGTTATCAGCCAAGTCTCTGAAAATGTGCAAATAGCTTTAAACATGGATAGCTGGAGAGAGAGGTTAATAAGAAAGGAAAGTAGCTGAGATGTGCTGATTCTTGCTTCTAAATAGAGAGATGCTTAGACTAGAAAAAAAAAATGAAGCAGAAGAGTGAAGCATACACCAAAAATATTCAAAATATTACTATTAATAGATTTAGGTTTGATATGAGGAAGAAATTATTCACCATGAGGGTGGTGAGACACTGGAACACGTTGCCCAGAGAAGTTGTAGAAGTGTTCAAGGCCAGGTTAGAGGGACAAACCTGGTCTAGTGGAAGGTGTTCGTGCCCATAATAGCGGGGTTGGAACCAGATGATCCAACCCAAACCATACTATGATACTACTAGTGGCTTATACTGTTATAAACAACACTTCGCTTGATTAATAATAAAAATAACAAAGATTTGTGGAGATCACTAATGTTTTTCCTGCTTGGTGGGAGAAAAAAAAAAAATCTCTTGAAGAGACAGCAGGTACTTTTGAAAGCAAAATACATCCTCATAGATAAAGCTGCTTCTTATTTTCAGAAATAACTGAGGCACTTAGTGGTTAATATTAAAAGCAACAACAATAACAAACTAAAATGGGAAATCAGGCAAAAGCAGATGCTAGATATAGAAAATATCATTGCAGACAGCAAATTTCTAGGTAAGTTCAAATGCAGAGAATTAAAATGGGCTCTGGTACTGGAAAGCATCAGATAATTTTACTAATTGGCAATACAATCCTAAGTGGTCATCAGAATACCAGTAATGTCGTAGCAATAATACTATGCCTGGATCTGAACTGTCTTCCGAGAGACTGTGGCCTGCAAGAGCAGGTACTGCTAGGTGAGAATTTGTTCCTGCACCTGGAGTGGGATTGACTACCTGAGACTCTTGTCTAAGAGGGCAGGGATGCAAAAGGAAAAGATATTTTCTGTGTTTCTAAATAGTGAGGAATATGTCACCACGAAGGAAGCAAGACTGATTTCTTTCAGTAAAAGAAGTTGAAACTTGTATTGTTCCACTAATAAGAACGGCAAGTGTAGTGCTCAGAAAAGGCATACTTTGTTTCGTAATTTTGACAGCCTCCTTTCCTCTCTCCTACACTTCTATTTCTGCTCTCATCAGTTGCATCCTAATTGCAGATCCACAAACCAGTGAGTTTCATGGGTCAAGAGATCCTTAGCCTCTTTGGGATTACATAGCATTAATAATCCACTTTGTTGTTTCAGTCCAGTGGAGCAGTGACCTTGTGAAGGGAAGAAATGTTTCCACTGAAAAACAAACAAACAAGCCCCAAATTTGTTACTCTCTTTAGTACATTTGTGATGTTCTTTAGCATTTAAATCCATTAAGAATACAATTCAGGAGAGCAAACAAGCATAGCGACGTCTTGCACTTGCTAGTAAATTGCCTGGTTTTTGACCCTTAAAATTCAGATTGTTAAATAAGGATAGAGATAGATTTAAAACAGAATCTCAGTTTAAATGAACCTGTCAAGATACTTTCCTAATCATCTGTAAGATATGTCCCCTCAGGGTGTTCTTTATATAACAAGACCCTAAGGAGCGTCACATTAAAATCTATTTTGGTTTTGCTTGTCTATTATTATTATTATTATTATTATTATTATTATTATTATTATTATTATTATTATTATTATTATTCTCTGTTAAATGCAGACAATTTGTTTATTGTAGGTTAGCACAGAAAACATCACTCTTGCTTCGGTATGAAGCATGGTGAGGGAAATCTGAAGAATATGTTTGAAAGGACAAACTGGAGAAATAAAGAATATGAAATCCTGTTCAAGAATATTTGCTGGAAAATAGGAAAAATGCCATTTTATACATAATATGAATTCTGATTTGAGTATGCAAACATGAGTGAATTCATAAAAATATTTATTTCTGGTAAGGCTGAAATTAATCATGCATATACTGACAGTATGTGCTGTGTGTGCCTGTACAGTTTGTGTGTTTGTGCTCACATAAAGTAGTCTAAATAATAGAACCTGAGAAAGCTTGAACAAAATGTCCCCTTCAGTCTTTGAAAATTCTCTGTTAGCCTCACTGAAATTGGCAGGCTCCCTCCCAAACTCCTTCAGTGCAGTCAGACCATGTTACAAGCTGACTAATTTTGAATGTAGTCTCTAGGATGCTATACAAAAAAGCTTAGCTAACTTGGACATCATCAACATGGTTTAGGAGAATGTGATATTATTTTCAGAATAACTTTTGGTCTTTGTTTATGCGCATGCTTAGTTATAATAATTTCAGAAACAAATATATTAATTTGAAGTCTTGCCCAGTGCATATGCATATTGGTTGCTGAAATGGTGTAAGAGCTTTAAGTTCGGTTTCTGGCCAAGAAAAAAGCGAGTTCCATCTCTGTCACGGCAGTCTTACGTGTCTGTCAGGCAAAGGATGCAGGAGCATAATTATACTGACTTATTTGACTGAAAGATAGAAAACAAAAGGAGTATTCTCTTTTAAATCACTTGTTTAGGAACATTTGTAAGCATTGCAAGGCAGTATTTCCATCTTACAGTGATTCCTGAAATGAATAGGGACAACTAAACTTTAATACGTAAGTGACAGCAACTGCCTTTCACAGATACAGTGATTTATCTGGTTTCTCAAAACATTTTACTACTTCAGTATTTAAAATATTGAACACAAATCAAATGTGGTGGACTCTTCCAGTGGGCATCAATACTTAGCCTAAACACCAGCAAAAACAGTCAACACTGGTTCGTGTTTGACCTGACAGTTTTGATCTGAAGAGAAGTGAGTCTGCAAGAACTATCTCCTGCATGCACAGTGCAGGGATGATAGGAGCTCTGACTTACCTGATTTTGTCAAAGGGGAACTGCAGCAGGAACTCACTCTTGCCATCGGCTCAGCTCTCAGCAGCTTGTTGCACAACATCACTCGCAAACACTGCCTTAATTTTAGTAACCCTCCCCTCTGAAACCCACTGAACATGAAATCTCCTACCAGCTGTAGCAGTCTTTGGATAGGTATTTTTTATGTATGGATGGAAACGGGAATAATGGTAACTGTCCTTTTTCCACACCTATGAAAAGAAACCATGTATTTCATTAGCTTACATTAGAAGTATCTTGCTAGCTCCAATATTTTATTTCGGCAACAAGATAAGGGGTTGAGTTATTTTTGCATTATTATGGGTGTCTATAATTATTTTTGACTCTTTTTGCTTATTTTTTCACCAATGACCACAGCATGCACATTGTTGCCTGCAGGTCAAGTTCCAAATGAGACAGCTGTTCTGATTTGGACACAAGGTGTACAGCATCTCCCTGGCAACTGGAGCTGCACAAAAGCTGCTTGCATGGCTCTACCTGATACTTTTGTTTCTTCTCTCATTTTAGTAGCCATCACTCAAGTGAGAATGGATGCTGCAGGACTAGGTAGGATATAGTGCACAGATACACAGGTAGTGGAACCTCAGCAATGACTGAGGTTTTAATTTCTTGCACAATAGGATCCTGATATTATTTCAAAACTTGTTTTGTATTTAAAATGTATTATTGTGTGCTCAAACACATACACATATGGCTATGTTTCATTGTGTGTGTGAAAATATTCTCCAAGCACACAGCATCATATAGGGTTTGCTTTAGTTATTAATAACTACATCATTGAAGGCAGCACAGAGAGGAGAAGGACTCAAACTACCTTGTTGAATAAGAGACCTTTGTGCACATTGACTATCACTTCATTTTTACATTTCTCTGTTAGAAAAAATTAGCAGTTGTTCTGGTTGGCAGAAGACATTTCTGAATTATTGAAGACATCACTCTATTCTTGACATCAGCATCTCATCTGATGCCAACTCCTTCACCCACCAGGAACAGATATCTAGATGAGTTTGCGAAGATCCTAGATACATCAAGGCTGTTAAGTCAGTGGTACCTTGATACTTTAAAATATTCTTGTCCTATATGAAACAGGAAGTATGGAGTCAATTGTAAGTTTAGTGTATAGTCTTGTATTTGGGAAAATTTTGCTGCCAGTGAAGGCACACACATAGATTACAGGTATCAGTGAATCTGCTCCACTCTGCCGCTATATTTAAATCCTGGAAATTCCCAGCCTTACCTTGCTCTTCCTCTTTGACTTCAGTGGAAGGTTTTGGCTTCTTTTGTTTTGAGGGGACCTTCATTGTACTGTAAAATTCTGTTTCATACTACTTGGAAATGCAGGGAAAGCCCCATCTCCATGGTTTTCAGATCCTCTCCCTCCCTGTTGAGAGAAAAAGAGAAGAAGGAAATGGTATAAGTTAGAAAAAGCAGCTGAGAGCCTTTTGTAAGGTGAAACATTGCATTAGCAGAGCTGGGCCTGTCTCCCTTTACAACTATGTAGAAAACTTTATTTCATGGATTTGCAACTATCACTGCTACTCCAATTACCTTGCTGCCCATGGCACCAAGGAGCACACACCTTAGCTCAGAGTAGCAGCTCTGCCTCTTGCTCGTGATCCAACCCAAAACCTCCAGAGAGGAATGACAGGAGCTCTACCAATGCACCCACCTGCATGGGGGCTGCTCTCCTTGCCAATGTGCACTGGCACCTGCTATAAACGCAGGGCAGAGGGATGCCTGCAGATAGAAAGTGCAACTGCTGGATGGGAAGGACAAACGAGGATGCAAGACTTGGATTTAAAAAAAAAAAAAAGAAAGAAAAAGTAAAACTAAAGAGAATGTATATAAAAATAAGTTACTATGGCTATTATCAAACGCCTGTCAAGGCAGTTCCTGCAATTAACACCTTTCATGCTGTCAGTTCAATTTTTTCTCCTCGTAGAAATTTGCCTCTTATATACTCTTGAAAGCGTTTCAGTTTCTTTTTTTCATTAGCCCGTATACACTAGATGGGTTGCCTGGCTTTTGGCATAATTGCTGCATAATAAATGCCTAGTTAACTTGGGACTGAAACATATACTCAGTCAAAAACAGCCCCCCAAGAACACTTACCTAATGACCCAGCCTCTGTTAATTAGTTGCTTGTGAAAACAAGACTTCCATTTGCCAGATATAGTGCTGAGTTGTGCAAAAACTGGAACAAAACCATATACACGCAAAAAGATGTTTTGTGCGTGACATGGACTACAGCAAATGACATGTCTGAGGTCACTGTCCAGGGCCTTCACCCTTCTTGCCTGAGGCTGTGATTCCTTCCACCTTGCGCAACTGGGTGCTAATTACAGCTCAGTGATAGCTGGGCAGCAGTCAGGGTGGCTGGGAAAAGCAGGGTCTTTTAGCCTTGCTGCATGAGAGGGCATCTTTACTTGGGACAAAGGTGTTTTCTGTCAGGAAGAAGGAAGAATATAGATTTCCCTAAAGTCATGAGGTCTCTGGCAAGCCAGAAGACATTGTACTGCTTTATTGGAGAAGGGGAATAGAAAAGCAGCTTGAGATGGAAATGACTAATAACAACAGGAGGCCTCAGGCCTGGAGTTTTGTGTTGGGTTTATTTTTGCAGCTGTGTCTTCTGGCTCCTTGGTCTCTGAAGGCTGCAGGGCTGATGGTTCAGTTGAACAGCTTTGTGGAAAACAGAGGTAATTCTCCTCTTCTAGAATTTAGGGCTTAGATAGCTTTAGAGTCATTTCCATGTAGGAAAGTAACATAGGTGTGGGCTATTCACCTGTTTTATTTCAATTTAAATATAAGACATTTTTCTGCCTCTCTTGAAATTCTTTACTCTGTTGTAAGCCTTAAACGAAAAGTCTAGGAAAAAGAGACTGATCTAGTACAGGACCTTGGAAACCAACAGTTAACAGAATTACAATGTTTGGGACAGAAAGTTTGGTGGAAGACTTGGAAAACCTAGCTGGGAACACACAACTGCCCTCCATCTATGGGAGCTTTGCAAAGCATCAGCACAAGAGTGGCAAAATAAGTTGATATCTGTCTCAGTTGAGCTACCGCTGCCTGCCTGGACAAGCATGTAACAGGCTAGCTGGTGTATTTAGGACTTTTTAGGGGGTGGTGAATTAAATTCTGTGGATGCTGCTAGCTCCCCAGCTATACAGGAGAGTGGGCCAGGTGGCTACTGGTTGGCACTCACCTATGAAAAAGGTTCTTTATTTCGAAGGACAAAGGAAACATGATTCTCCTCAAACTGGCTTGTTAATATGCTCCTTTCTGCTCACTGTGTGCTGAAAATGGAAGACTAATTCTTTCTACATGCTTAGCTGGCATTTCATCTCTCTTGCAGAAGTTCTATGGACCTTTTTGTGAGCTGGTGTCAATATTTTTGTGCCAGCCATTGTTCGGAGTGAGAGCTCTTGGGAGCAGGGCTTGTTAAAGTGCAGCCCTGGCTTTTGCAGATAGGCTGCTTGATAGAGTGCTATGACTTGGAGATTTCTCATTCCTCTGAGGCAGCAAAACAAACAATGGGAATAATTTATGCTTGACTCTGATCCACAGCTTTCCTCAGACATTGGCACAGATCCATGAGAAAGCAAGTTGCCCTGGTTGAATTCCCCAGTGTAAAGGAGCTGAGTACTTCATTTTATTTTCCATCAGTGTATATCACAAAACTAGTCTAGCATTAATTGCACAGCAATCGTTGTTGCAGAAAAGCATCTCTGACTGCAGCGAAGAGGAGAGAGTGGTGTCAGAAAGTAAGCCTGAAGTGCCTAGAGTTTCACCTACAGCCTAATTAAGTTTACAGGACCTTTCAATTTGGATCAGACTTTGGATCTGACCCAAGGAAAGCAGCCTGAGGCAGAATGATCAGAAAAGAGAGATTCAGAGAGCTGGAGGAAAATAGTCCAGCTCTTGCCTGTGCTACTCTTGACTGAGATCATTGTTAGAAATCCCAGCTTGCATGAACATTAAAGGCTTTCTCAAACTCTACACTGAGCTTAATGTATAATTTCTAGTGAAATCTTTTTCCACTGCTACCTTTAGGAGGAGAAACTATCAAGAAAGTTATTCATGGGAATACATGAATGACATAATATCCCATGGGAAAACCTATCTTTGTTTCTCCCTGCTTGCTCTTTTTTTAAGGAACCTTTTCCCTTTCTTCCTGCAGACAGGAGAAACAGGGAGAAGGACTTTTAAAAAGGATCAGAATTCTCAAACTTTAATAGTTCTCAAAGCAGAAGTTTTAAAAGGTTCCAAGGGTGTTATTTTAATAGGGAAAATTTGTTCTCTGTATATCCAAAATGGTTTATTAGCATCCCAGTAATTCCCTTGCTCCATACAAAAGGAAGTATTTTCTCAGTCAATCCCTAAAAATCTTATTCTACAGCAGCACTCTCATTTTTGCAATTTTCCATTGATTTACTTCCTGGTGCCTGTCACAAATTACATAATCCTAGTTACGTGCTCTATTTTTCCACTTCCCTGGGTTCTTGATATTTCCCTTGAGTCTTTTTTTTTTTTTTCTTCCTTTTCAAAGTTGTGTACACATTCTGATCAGTGAAACCAAAGTTATTTTTCTTCTGGTTTCCCTGTTTCAGACATTAGTATCCCTGTCTCCTGTGTTTTTCCTTCCCTCAGAAGTCCAGAGAGGCATAAAAGTTCTGTTCTGCAATGTGCGTACTTTCTCCTGCTGATTTATGTTTTCCTAAAATCCATATGACTTCTTTTGTTGAGAAGTTAAAATACCCACAAAGAAAGCAGCAATTCTAAAACTTGATCTTCTGAAAACTAGGAAAAAGCAGAATGAAAGCAACTAGCCAATGCTTTACAGTTTCTTTAATAGCCTCTGGTGTTTTGAGGTTTTTTTGTAAGCTTTCTTTATGGATATATGTCCCACTATGACAATTGCTCAGTAAGTCTTAGAAAGAAAGCTAATCAAGACAAGTGATGTAACACAGCATTCAGTCTCATTTCTGAAAAGCAACAACTTTGCAGTCCCTGGATCTGAAACTCCAAATTCTGGGTCCTTTTTACTGTTTAGAGCAAAGAGCTACTAAGTTTTTAATTACCTCATCAGGTAAGAAATGTACTGTGATCACTAAATGGAAGGTACTGGACTGTCTCCAGGTCAATAACATGTAAGAGTGTAAACAAAGACAAAAGAGCTAAAACCCAAATCATTAAAGTTACTACAATCGGTTATCTACAACAGCTGCAAAATTACATTGAAATGTTGGTCTATCTGTATGGTTATAGAAAAGCCTACTTGTTTAAAGAGAAACAAGCAAGTAAAAAATAGTGGGTAATTCTAGAAGAAAAAGCAACAAACGACATTAGCTATAGAGAATGATAATCCTTTCTATTTGCTTTTAAACCATCTCCTAGAATTCTTAACAAGAAATACAAGCTTACACAAAAGTAATGATTCTGCATTGAAGGACATTCCCCCCGTAAAACTAGCTGAAAACAAATCTGTTCTGCAGCACTTGTTAGTGAGGACAATAAATGCACTTGACTCCTAAGTTTCTCTCAGTTACTCTGTTATATTTGTAGATCTATCCGGCTGTTGTATTGTACATTACTTTATTCAAGGTACTTTCTGAGTATTTAATTCCGTGGAGATTTTAGCCTCTTGGAGAACTCTTGAATTGCTCCCGAGACATATTTCCCTCCCTTCATCACCTGTTTCACTGTACTGTTGCACATAATATTTCTCAGCTGTGAGAGCAGCATAAAGGGCTCCAGCCCCTTTGGCAGGAAAACCTCATTCAGTCCACAGCTCATTCCCCAGAGCGGATAACGTGGTTTGTAGGACCATGCTGTAAGCTGGGTCAGTGAACTAATGCAGGCTTTTTGCTTTCCCCAGAGATATCAGGGGTTGGACTGTGGCCGTATAAACCCCTGACAGATCTACAGAGGTGGAGGAAGATTATGGCAGTGTCTGGGGGTGCTTAGGGAACGGTAGAAACCCTTAAACTACATTTTGCTCTGAGAAAGGCCCTGAATTGCAACTGTCTTGGAAGCTCACAATTTACTAGCTCTGTTTTCTGCCGGTTTTCTATCAGAATTATTTTGCGTAGCTCATATCGTTATCTTTAGGCAAATGAAGAGCTTGGGAAATTTCTAAGAGTCACTTAGAGTTCTGTTTTAAAAATGCGGCGAGGATTCAGTCTTTAAGGAGATTCAAATAGCACCTCAGATTCTCTGGGGATATTTTGACCCAAGGACCAAACCTATTTTCCCCTCAATTGGCTCAATAATGAAAGGATGGAATCCTGGAAACATTTATTAACTGGTAGATGAACTGAAGAGAGACAAGGATTTTGGTGTGATCTCAAGTCTGTATCAATTAGTAAATGCAGATGTCAGAGACACACCAAACAATATGAATCCTGTACCAGCAGCAGTGCAGTTCACATTGCCTGCCTGGCTTTTTGCAACTTAAACAAATTCACTGCATGTTAGCTTGGCAAGAGGTAATATTTTAAAAAGCCATTACTGTTAAATCGATGCTGTTGAAAGAAGATTGGTCTTCTCAAAAGGGTTAATAACTCATCAAAGCGCATTACAAGGTGGCTGGTTTAAGAGGTATTTGAATGTGAAATTAACTTTTGATTCCACTGATAAAATGTTTGTGTTTGTCAGAGATGAATTGCAAACAACATTTTACTTGCTTACAGTGTTGCTTACAGCAGCTTCAAGTCAGCGTGTTCAGACAGGCAAGGTGAATGAGAAGATAAATTTGCAAAGCTTACAGCTTGGTCAAGTTATGTGGCTCTGCCTTTTGTCCTTTTTCTAGTTTTGTGAAGTGTTAGTTGGAAAATATAACAGCTTTCCACACATTGTACTTGTAACTCTCAATCTTCTTAGGGTGTTGGGACATTCCAGAAACTGAATGGTAACACCAGGACAAATCATTTCAGTGCTGACAGGTCTGTCAGAAAATATATATTAATAGTGGCAAAAGGCAGCATGGCCCCAAATCTAAGCTCGTCATTATTTTGTTAAATATTTTCCTTCCACTTGAATTTGAGATACCCACTGCCTTTCTGTGACCAGCAAAATTTTCACAGCTGAATGTTGTTCCTGCAGCTGAAGAATCTGACTTGTACAGTAAGTGTGATATAAAGAACTATTCATTACTCAGTTGTTTCATACACACGTCTTGCTTTGCATGTTTGCTTCGCTGTATACCTTTCCATAGGCTCATTCTGTAGCTGCTGGAGTAGCAATGCCTATATAGGAGCCTGCAAGACTGCTGGCTGCTCTTGTACAAACAGCTTGCATTTAACTATTTGTATGGCTGTTTTAAGCAATTCTGTGTCAGTCTGAGCAGGTCTCTTCTGGCTGCCACATGCTTAGTGGGCACACTATTCACTTTGATTTTTTTTGTTCTTATCTCTGCCAGGGTAATCCTGAAATTAGGGTACACGAGAACATATGTTTAGTGCTACTGTATAGAAACTGGATGTACTGACAGGATGCTGTTACCTCAGAGAAATGCCAAAACAAGACCATTAATCTTTCATTTAGGATTCAAACTCTAGATCCAGGCGTCTTTTTTTTTTTTTCCTTCTGGGAGAGATGCAAATCATTGATGCCAGAGATTAGTTAGTGTACACTGTGTCCTCTGTTCCTATTTTCATCCCTGTGGTTTCCCAGCTCTGGTATTCACTGCAGAGCAAGTGAATATAGAGTTAAATGCACTGTCATTCTCAGTCTATTGAACATCACATCTGTAGTTAATTAGCATCCAAATGCCTTTAAGCTGATTGTCTCCTTGGTCACACTGCTCCAGAGTTTACAGGATGAAAATACCAAAAGTTCAGAATTAATGGGTTGCATTGTTGCTGAAGGGATTAGTGGAGGTTTGAACGTGTACCATATTGAGGAAATAAAAAGGGTATTCACATTTAAAAATAATAATTAGACAAACGTTGCTGGAGAACATGAGTTAATTTATTCTTAGTCTTCATATATTTTGCAGAATTTGTTTATATGTAGGTAATTAAGAAAGAGATTATGAACTCTAATAATTGACAGGCTAGTGCCTTTTAAAGAGTCAGGGTGAATTGGAGTGAGTTAAGAGAAAGGGTTCTTGTTAACTTTTATCTGGCTGGGATTGAAATGGGGATGGATCAACAAAGAAGAAAACAGAATAGCATGACTGTGTTTTGGTTAGCAAATGTATCGATCTGTGTCAATTGAAGCATGACTGAAGCGTAACATTTTTTATTGGGAGAGGTGTTCTAATTGCTCGGTAATGGACTAAAAGGAGAAAGTGCAGTGTGAGAGTGAAGAGTTTAATGTGAATGCCTGAGCCCAGGACAGCTGGGAGCTGTGCTTAGCAGATCCATACAACAGAATTATTATGCCTGTTCGCCCCTGGTAGTGGCGTAACCACAGGTTCACTCAGTGATACCAAAATGTGATATCCAAATGGTGTAAAGAGATAAAAGCTGCTATATGCTCAAAATAAAAAGATTGCTAAGGTCATAAAAAATCTTTGCTGGAGACATTCACATTGTCAGCTCTTTTCATGAAAATCCCTGACTGCAAAACTTGGAAGCAACCCAGCCAGGCAGCTCTGGGATTTACCTTTGCAAGCGAGGGTAAGCCTGGTAAAAATTAAACTACTACAGTGTCTGGATCCTTTGACCCCCATGGAAAAGGAGATTCTCTGTCTTCTGCAGTGGAAGAGCAAAGGAAACATCTGACCTATATGAGACGTCAGGTGAGAAGCAACACCCACCATTGGCTCAGCCGGGAGTGGGGGGCACAACCAGCCAGGTTCCCTGTGGCACCCCCATGCACACAGGTGTGGTTGAAGGCTTTGTTTCAACTTCTGGTGTGCTGACTCAGGCCTGGCAGCTCCTGCAGCCAGCTTAATCTGCACCGGGAGTGTAACTAGGACCTGCCAGCTTTACCTGAAAGGAGAGTGCAGCATGGACTCTCCATCTTGCTCACCTGAATGGTTTACGCTTTGCCTGGTTGCACTGCTGGGGCACTCTGTCATTTTTCAGCTTGCTGAATGCAGATGTAAGTAATGTACACATTTCAGGCCTGCCATAGCCCAAGGTTATTTATGAATTAACATTTTCCTTTATCATTAGGTAGAAGTAGTTTAAGCGAATAGATATTGAATGCATAAATCTGCCAACTCCACTCAACTAGGGGACAACAGTTGGAAAATAGCATGCCAATTTAGGCAAATTTCAGAGAAAATGTTTTTTTCTACCCTCATGGCCCAGACTGAACATGATTTGAAGGCTCATTTCTGATGCAGTGGTACAGTGGCAGAGCTTCTTCTTTAAACAAAATAAACCTTTGAATGTCAAAGCCTGCTGAGGGTATCAGAGAGTCAGTGGTGCAGGAGAGTTAACATACTACCTGTGGAGTCCTGAGTTGCGGTCCAGCCATTTGCTCCGAGGTAACAGCAGGAAATGAGTTAGCCACCTCATTTTTGGATGTGCTCAACATCCTCGCTTCACCCGAAGTCAAAGGATGCTGTGGATTTCTAGCACCTTG
Organism: Columba livia; assembly: GCF_036013475.1. Classification (NCBI taxonomy): domain Eukaryota; kingdom Metazoa; phylum Chordata; class Aves; order Columbiformes; family Columbidae; genus Columba; species Columba livia. The sequence continues at coordinate 30,919,066 of NC_088607.1, read as the reverse complement.
TGATGAATCTCTCCTGTGGCAAGAAGGCATTTGTGTGGTTTAGAGCAACAAACAGTTTAATTAGTGTTCTAGCCTACAAGGCCTCAGGCTTCAAAACTGGAAGAGTCAAGATGCTGAAAATCAGGACTGTGGGACATCACAGTGTGAGACACCTGGAGAGAGGAGGTACGCTGGGCTCAAGTTCCTAACAAGACTTTTGTTGGAACCACAGTCTCCTCGGTTCTGCTGTCAGATCATGCTCATAGTCCTATGGCCTGTGCAGTACATGGCAGCAAGCCCCACCACCCAAGGGATAAGCCTTCACCCAGCAGTTCAGATTGTGTATACACTTGTTCTCAAGGTTTTAGCTACATTTTAAAGCTGAATCACCCTGAGAGTTCTTTGCTGGGAGTCTGCTGCTGCGTGGACTCAAGGGTAATGTGCTGAGTGGGGTTGTCCTGCAGACTCCAGTTCTGTTGGAAGGAATATCTGTATTGTACAAAACCTGCTGTCTGAAGGAATATTGGTATTGTACAAAACCTGCTGTCCTTGTTAAGCAGGCTCAAAACCTGTCAGGTGGCACCCTTTCTGGAAACTGCTTAGGCTACGTGCAGATTTGGGCTTTCTTCTGCCCTGTGTGACCTGCAAACCCTTCAGGCTAGGACAGTCCTGGCCAGCCGGCCACCTGCTCCAGGACCTCTGTCATGGCTCCTGGCCTGTTCTGCTTCCCTTCACCTGCACAGTGGAGGTTGGAAGGGCATATCTGGCTTGGCAGATATTGCATTTGTCAACCTGAACTTTTCTGCTTGTCACACCATGGTGGAAATCTTGTCCTCACTTTTCCAACCTGCAGGAAGAGAGCTTCTGTCAGAGCTTCTTCTTTAAACTAAATAAACCTTTGGATGTCAAAGCCTGCTGAGGGTATCAGAGAGTCAGTGGTGCAGGAGAGTTAATGTACTACCCGTGGAGTCCTGAGTTGCGGACCAGCCATTTGCTCCAAGGTAACAGCAGGAAATGAGTTAGCCACCTCATTTTCAGATGTGCTCAGCATCCTCACTTCACCTGAAGTCAAAGGATGGCTCATGCTCATATGGCTCTCTGACAGAAGGAAAAGTGTGAGGTTTGGTAATGATTTTATAACATGCTTGGGAAAGGGCTCCAGCAAACTCCACTCCAGAGAGTGATCCTTGTGCTGACAAAAAGCTTTCCATAGTTACCTGGTTATAGATACTGGAGTCTTTAAGGAAAGGCTGAAATATTTTGAAGGAGAAATTGCATTTCTAAAGGCTCTCTGTAGCCTTTATAAAGCACATCAAATTTTAATTTCATAGAAGGTACACAGTCTCTCCTGCCTGCTCTGCTGTTTCAAGATGCTCTGCACCAACCCAAGCCGCATCCAACTGACACACTGATTTGTGCTTCTAGATGAAGGAATCTGAAAAGCCTGTGGTCCAGCTGGCTGTTTACAACAAACCGTTTTGATGAGACAGTTCTTTTTCTTCCTAAAGCACTTAAAATTTTAACAGAAAAGAGAGAAAGGCAAAAATAGAACTATAATTTATTATCCCCATTCTACGAATAGGAAACAGGCTGTTTTTATGCCATCTTTTGAGAGGTAGACCTACTGCAACCTGCAAATCCAGATTTGCTCTGTCTAGACAACTGGAAATGAGTCTCCTATGCTGATTAAAGGCTTCTGTCCAGTGAATGTGGTATACACACCCCAAAGTGCCTGTCAGCCTGGCTCAGCATGCCAGCAGCACACAACTAGTATGCCATTTGCAGAACTCTGGATGTAACCAGATTTCTGCAGCCTGCATGAAAGAGCTTCTACGGTGTGCTTGCTGCCTCCGTAGTGTCTTCAGGAAGAGATGCTGAATGTGGTGTGCACTCTCCCCAGGCTGTGCTGTCTGTGGCATAAAGTTTGTCACAGAGACTACGTGGTTTGCTCAAAACGGATTTAAGATCCTCTGTCCTCAGAATGTAATTTAATTGCTTTAACAAAAGGCTTTTATTTTGTCTTCATAATCTCAGCTACATCCCTTTAGCAGCTGCCTTTTACATAGATACACCTTAACACCTTGACAGTCCAGACGTTCAGATGCTATTAAGGCAGGCAGGTAAATTGAGTGCGTCTCCTTCACAGCACAGTTACCTCCCCAGCATGTGGCAGTGAGGTATGCTGTTACTCTGAGCCATAACGCTGTAAAGACTTTGAGACCATCTGTTCGAAAACTGCCTGTTTTATCTTGCTGGACATGTCTGATGAAAGCCGTCACAGCAGAGCAAGGCACTTTAAACCCATTTATCTCACTGAACACTGCCACTGTTCCCCTTTTTCCTTTTGCTCTTTCATTGTCTCTTACTCCTTCTTTTGTGAAATATCAAGAAACAATGTTAACAGATTGCAGTAATCAAATAAGCAGCAGTAGCACTGGCTTTAGCTTTTTCACCTGGCATGAATGGATGCAAAATGTGGTAAGTCTGACAGATGCAACTGCCTTGGATTGAAAGCAGGACTTGCACACTGGGGCAAGCACAGGGAGGAAGAAAGGAAAGTGTGAGAGAAAGGAACATCGTTTGTATCACCCTGGCAATTTACATCCAGTGCTTTCTGTTGTTCCCGTTCTTTAGCATACAGCAGAGTTTTGTTCAGGCAATGAGCTGGGCAAAGCTAGGGAGAGGTTAGAAAGATGCACTTCATCTCTTCCCCATATTTGTTCTCTAGCATTGGCCAGAAGGTTGCTGGTCTTGTGGCCAGTATGTCACATAATTGATGGAGGTACTGCCCAGAGCCCTGAACTGATTTGACTTGCCAAGGCACCCCATTGGGCACAGGTGCTACTCTGCACTTCTCAGCCTGTGGAGAGTTGTGGAGAAAAATACGTGGCAGCTATGCAGTCTGTCCCTGCTCCCTCCCCACTGTCCTGCTGCAGCTAGTACGGGGTGCCACAAAGACAGGTCTGTGTTTGGCAGGAGAGCAGCAGGGCTCAGCTCTCAGCCCACCTGTGTCTCTGCCTTCTTCTATGGGGAAGCCATAAACAGAAAACAGGGATTTTACAGAATCTGTTTTTCTGCCATGGAGTGACAGTAGCGTTGCAAACAGAGCAACGAAGCTCCACTGAACTAGCACACAAGAAAAGTGCATAAAAGAGCAGGATATTAATTTTTTTTCTTTAGTAACAACCCCAAATCAATCCATCAGTTATATTGGGTAATTACCAGCAGCGGACAGGGAAATGATGGAAATAAGTGAGCAGATGCATTTCCCTGGTAGGCATGTGGTCTCAGTATGAAAGCGATGAAGGAAATATTCTGACATGGTCATAGCCCAGAACAGGCTATGCTTACCTGAATTATCTATAACAAAAATATGCCTTTGTTCTGTAAAGATCTAAGTATGATTATAAGTTTTAGGGTTATACTGGGGCTCTGTTGCTAGAAACGTTTTTAGCTACTCTCAACTGTCCAAAAGTAAATCTGTGTGTGTGTATAGACTGGATTATGTTTACATGTAAAGGCAAACCAAGTAACATCAAACTGCACATCAACAGGAGGACTTTTCTCAAAAGTGCTTTATTTGATCAATTCAGACATTTTGAAAGCGGGATTTTGTCTCTAAAGTTTACGTATCTCAGTCTTTCCTTCCTCAACTTTAATTCCTTTTATTGAAATGGAAAAATAAAAAAATACTAAGGTACCACGTTTGTACCATTTCAGTCAAGCAGTTTAAAAATATTTTTACCTTTATGCATTAAGGAAATCAAAAGATGTGTTGAATCTCAGTCTACAAAGCAGGTTAGAACTAGGAGGACAAAGTGACTGGGGAGAATGAATTAGACAAATGACAATTCTGGCTTCCATCAATTTTCTCCAGAACTGACATGTTTATCATGGAAGTCAATCCACAAAGCAGATGCATAACACAGAGAGTGTCATATATCTGAGATGATGCAATCTCTCTTTCCATAATGTCAGATATATACACGAGCTGTAAAACGGCCTTTGGAGGCCAGCAAGTTTGGTCTTTTTTGAGCTGACAGCAACGCATTATTCATGAGTTAGACACTGTCTAGATGGCTGAGATTGCTGTCAGACTCAGGAACATTTCGCAATTTTTTTTGTAGGCAAATATGAGCAATAGCAAGAGGGGTCCAGCCTTTTCTTCTCTTCTCCTTTTTGTTGTTTCCTCTGTTCTTCAGGCTGTGTAACTTCTTAAGTATGACATCTTGATGAGCAAAATAGAGAACATGTTATGTGAGAAATCCCAGAAGTCAGGAAGACCATGGTACTTGACTTATATATCCAGTTCACCTTCAGCAATAATTTTGATGCCTTAAATTGTTTCCATTCTGTAAATTTGATGATGTGTGACATGGAAGTGGGGCAGACAGCATAAGGAGGGAGGCAAAAAGGAAAGATGAGTAATACAGCAGCTCAAAAATGTGGTAACTTCTAGAATGTCTCCTTGAGTTGGTTGTGATTTTTGAAGGAAATTGTTTATAAGCTTTTAGGTTATATATTTTACAGGACTTACAGGGATTTTTATTATTAGTTGCTGCAGCATTTGTGTTGAATATATTTTCAATTCTGTTCAGGTGACTGAGTTGAAGGAAAACTGAGGGTGTCACATGCTTCAAAAGATCACAGTTCCTCTAGCCTTAGTGGAGATGCAACATGGGGTGTGTATCACAGCATGACAGCCCAGTCTTTGTGCAGCACAATCTTGTATGTGATCTTCACTGAATCGCTTAACCAACCCATGTTATTAATTTCTGTTCTGTAAACTAGAGGTATACTTTGGTGATTAAAGATAAAACCTGTTATAGATTTTAAGGTTTCATACCTGCTTGTCATGCAACCTATTTATATAGAAGGTAGCACTGTCTTTAGTTTGAGCAAAGTGTATAGGAGTAAGCAAGCGTATTTGTTGTGAGGTATCAAAATCCTGAAAGAAAAATCCTGAAAGCAAGCAGTAACTGTCAATTGGGGAAAGTGTTTTGGCAGAAGAATTTTTTAAGTAACTAGTAAACATTAATGGACTTTAAATGTGTAACTCTTCCATTTACAGATGGACTTCTGTTTCTGAAGACCTGAGACACTTACAAAATATTTGCCTTCCAAAGACTTTGGGATTTAGGTAGTTAGAGTTTTTTTGGTTTTATTCCCTCAAGACTGTGAACAAATGAAAGGGAATAAGAAAAGAACCGTTAATACTGCTGATAGGTAAAATGCCTGCTATGGATAGATGATGGCTTTCACTTCAAACCTGCAAAAGTGGTTTCTTAGACTGACACAAGCAGAGCAGTTATCTCTCAGTTTCATGGCTGCCTGCTATTACATTTCCCTCTTTTTTGCATATCTCATTCTACCCAGTAGATACCTCATTTAAGCCTTCCTTCTTGCTTTGTTTTCAATTTTCTTGTTTGTTTTGCTCTCTGAACTGGAACTCATTAGTTCTTGCAACTCAGGTTCCAAAGGATGGCACAGGTCTGGTCTGTCCTATCTGTAAATCGTAGAACTTGGACTCATGCCTATTAATGGTTGCAAAAGCAAATCCTGTGCTGTCCTGCTAATGTCCTTCCTATCAGACTTGGAAGAAATGGATACCATCTGTTCTTTCTCATTATTTGAACCAGATCAACCATAAGTATCTGGAAGGCTGTGAGGCCTGGTGAGACCACCAAACACTGTTAATTCAGGACCTAGTTTTGGTCACAGGCAAGGGGGGGAATTGTTTGCTATTTATCTAGCTGTTGACTTTTGGCGTTATTGCACTGCGTACTTCCAGAACCAGTTTGAATCTCTTGCTGGGAAAAGCTTGTGATTTTGTTTGGTTTAATTTTGAATAACATGTTTGAGGATATTCAGATTTGATTATGAGTACTGCTTCCCTCAAGGAGTGCTGGGGTTTGTAGTTGGAGAGGGCAGGCTGAGCAGGGGAACCCGGTGGATGACACTACTACCAGAAGAGCTGCTCTGAACATAAGGAAACAACAATGAGCTGCTCTGTCAACCATGCAACCAGAAAGTCGACATTTTAAAACTTAGAGGTATCAGTTTCTGTCTTAATGTTATGATGCAGTGTCTTATGACTTGAGAGTGCTCAGGGCGGCTGCATGTTTTCGAGTCCTACAACCAAAAACGGGATAAAGTTTTCACAACATGCTGCATATTTTACAAAACTGTTTTTGCCACAGGTCACATTTACCACCATTTCTTTTGTTCATTTAGCTATTAGAATGTTGGGAAGAAAGTAATTTTAATGGAGTGCCTAGGAAAGCAGAATGCAAGTAAACACAGGCAATACAAACCACTTGGTATTATTATGCCAAGAACTGTGAGGAATTTTGGGTTTTCAGAAGTAGGGGTCTCTGTCTGTGTATTAAGGATTAGCCTGATGTAACAGACTTGACCAGGAAATAGTTTGAACTTTGAGAAGCATTGACCTTTTTCCCTCCTCAAATCAGTGTTACCCTGAATCTTCACAAACCAAAGCTCTAAAAAGATTAAAAAATATAATTATTTGGAGACGGCAGGTTGAGTGGAAGATTTAAGTGGTCAGTCAGATACTGTATTTGATTTCAGATTTCAGTACAGAAGCAGTGATCAACAATTTAAGCTTCATATCAGAATAAGAAACACAATGAGAACCTTTCCGACTGTATCAGGCATTGCCACATAGTAGCTTTTTCAGAAATCTCCATTTCCACTGCATTGCCTGGTCCAGTGGTGAACGAGCCACATGGTAGAGACCCATTTTGCTGAGCTGGGTACACACGGCTCAGGTCTTACCGAGCATATGCTGCCAAAGCTGAGGGAAAACATTCAGGTACTGCAAGAAGCATTTCATGCTGCAAAACAATTGTTAAAGCAAATTTTCATCATTTGATTTGAACAGATTTTACATGAAAGTAACCATGTTTACCCAAAGAAGCTTAATCAGTCAGAGGATTGGGTTATGAGTAGGAAATCTCAGAGCTAGTTAAGAATTCATCCTGAAAACTCCTTCGAACACTTAATTCAATTGTTTTTTCTTACCTCCCTCTTTCAATACTGTTCTATGGAAGGAAGATAATTTACTGCAGGGAAATGTTTAAATTAGTTTAAAATTTATCCAAGGCACGGAAATTCTTTTAGTTCCATTTTTATACCACCAAAGGTTTCTGTGAGCTGCCTTCAGCTGGAATGCACTTAACCTGTATGTTTGTAGAAATAAACAAATGTTCTGCTTTCTGAACTTAAATGTAGATTTTCAATGATGTTTCTTATTTTTTATCTTCTTAAATGTTATCCTTTCTGAAATTGCTGATAAATTGGTATACAACCTCTCTAGTAAAGGCAAGTCCATTCTCATTTCAAGATCTGTAAAGATGTCAAGTTCAGCTTAGGAAGCAGACTAAATTGTGTTAGACTTTCAGGGCAGCTCAGTCACAGCAGGACTGAAGAGACTGTCAGTTCAAACAGCTCAGAGAGTGCGGGTTAGCAGATAGACTTTGTTGTTGAGGATCATTTAAAAAAAAAATAAAATAAAAACCATGGTAGGTTTTTTTTTTGTTACAGAACTGGCATGAAACAGAAAAGGATGCCTCACATCTTATCCCAGAAAAAGGCTTGGAAAATGTAAAATGAGTAAACCAAAGTCAGCAGTGACAGAATGTTCCAGCTGTTTGAGAAGGCTTGTAGTTTGCAATTGTATTCCTGTTTATTAGCTTATACCAGAAGCCTCCTTCTCCTCTAAAGAACTGCATTGACAGCAGAGATGGGAACATACCAGTGGCTGTAATTATGCTTTGGCAAGAGGTAGAAGGAAAGTGGTTTGATTCAACATTCAGACATGGCCACTGAAGTCTCTCAAAGTATCAATGGTTTATGACCTTCTTTAAAGTGATTCTGCTTTGAATGTTGTCTCAGTGAAGTCCAAAATGGGACTTACTAATGAGGAAGCCTGGATCCTTTTAGCAGGTCCCTGGGGGAGTGCAAGGCGTTTCAGACACTTTCCACTTCAACCATTCCAATTTGTATGAATCCTATAACCCAAATGACTGTTTTAAACTTTTTAGCTAGTGTTTAAAGCAGAGGTTTAAACCTGGACATATTAAATCACCTCTTCCCAAGACAAAAATTTTCAATAGCAATTAGGAACATTTGTTGACACAGTGCACATAGCATGGCAAGATTCTGCCCCAGGCACAGTGACAGACCTTGTTCTGGTGCAGCTGGAACTGCTGTGCCTTTCCAAAGAGAGAAATTGGTCCAAAATCTTTGTACCATTTTGTGTAGTTTCCAGATATTAGATTAGTTTCACAGCCTCTCCTGCTATTGTGACTCGCAGTGATGCAGGAAGATATTCACATGGTTGCAGTGAGCATAGGAATAGTAGAATTTCCTCTGAGCAATGTCATTTACCAGTCTGCTACACTGTGTAGTCTTAGCATCTGGAGCTACAGGGGGGTTAAAAAAATAGCAAGAAAATAGAGGATTTCCAAAAACCTCGAGGAGTTGCCCAGCATGGCTGACACATTTCTCATTTTCACATTTCCATTTTCAATTAAGAAACTGAAGTAGCTTGATGAAAATGCAAGTGTTTGATTGCATACATGGAAATTATTTTTAAGTGGTTTTGGAGATAACATGTAGATGAGTAGGAAAAATACAAACTCTGTCTTTTGCTCAACACGTCATTGTGAAAAAAATCCTTTTTTTTTTCCTCTTATCTCCTGATCTCCTTTGAAATATTTCTGAATGGCCACCTGTAAAAATCACTAGATAGCAAATGAGTAACCAAGTTTAGAGTCAGGGAGAGTGCCTGAGCATTTAACTGATTATTACCTGCACTTGGCTTGGGATATCTTGTAGCTGATCCATAGTAATGCTCATTAAATGTCATTAATATATTAATAAAAATGGAAATATTTTTATCAGTAGATTATACTAGCTTTGGAAATTAGTCACATTTTGAACCTGCAATACTTTATCATCCACTGCAAAAGCTTTGAAAACAAACAGAATTTGTAATTATTTTAAAAACATTGTTTCTATTTATAAATGCATTTTGACTAAAAGTTTAACAAGCCTGACATTTTTAAATGAAAATACTTCATTAAAATTATCATTATTGGGTAGAATATAAATTATTTTGTCAGCTGCCTTACATATCAGGTTTTCTTACTAAAAAAAAGAAACAAGAAAACCCCTTCTCCACAGAGATTTCTGCTTGTCTGACCCTAAGCCTTGTCAAATGTTGTCAGCTAAGGATAATTGCAGAGCAGCAGGTCAGACAGGAGAGATCGGCATCCACATCGTGTACTTGTCTCTTTTCCAGATCTGCTCTATGATACCTTGAGTATCAGCACAATGAGTAAATCTCACTTCAGAATGGCGATACAGCATTTTTCATTAAGATCAGAGAGCTGCTGTGATGGAAACTGATATATAAAACCAAACCAAACAAAACCCAGGCAAACAAAACACCCAAATAACAAAACAAAGAGCTTGTTTATTGAGAAAAATGGAATTTTGTATTGGGATATTTTCAAAAAGATGGTGAATGATTTAAGTTTTTATAAGGCAAGTAAATGTTTGAGGTAAAAAATATTATAAGATAGAATTTCCTTCTTGTTACAGTCGTGCTACCTGCATTACCTGTGTTTATGCACATGTGCCATATTTATATATTTTTCTAGACAGTTCTCATTGTTACCACCAACCAGGGATGGAAGAAGGAAAGTGTAGATGATGAAATAAACTGGAGTGGAGGATGGAAATTCTGCCTTTTCATAGGAAAGCTGTCAGATAGATTAATGGCTGGGCTGAGCCAAATAGTTCCATTATCAGATCAGATAAAGACCTCTCCCCTCTCTTGCTAAAATAAATGAGAAAGGGGGCTCTGATATGGATTGGGAGTGAATTAAAGACAGGATAATAGAGTTCCTTACTGCACGTGTGTAACTACTACTCTGATAAATTAGGGTGAATGCAATCTTATATAAGCCAGTGACATCCAAGTCTTTCAAAAATCTTGATATATCTGTTTCTACCAATACAGGTGTGTTTTATTTTCTTGCCTGACTAGGAGGAAACCCACAAAGCATGTGAATGAAATGGAAAATCACTGCAGCAGTGCCACACAGGCAGATAACACCATTATCTTCCACTCAACAAGAAATAATGCCTTGGTTCAGATAAAGTGTGTGTGTGGGGGGAGTGGAATACTCTCTCCCAGTCTAGCAAAACAAACAGATAAAAGTAAAGCAATGAAGATAATTAATTTAGTGTCCTGTCCTGGGCCAATATCCACATGCCAGGAGAGCAGCTGGGAGCATGCTAGCCCTAAAACCATGTTCAAGAGCTGTGTTTTGGGAGGAAATCTGACCCTCCATGCGTGAGATGGGCATTTAGGCTCTAAAGTGACAAAAAGAGTGACCTGAATGTGTCCATGGGTGTCCTGCGTGAAGGGCTCCTGAATGACATAATACACTGTTCAGATTCTTTTTGAAGCAGCTGCATTTCACAGGTCACGTTCCAGCAGTTTGTGTGTGACCAAGTGAATCAACTCCTCACTGGTCCCATGTTGATCGCACAATATGGAGGGAGGGAGGCTGCTAATCTGTACTTACCTCACAGGAGTGTGTTGGAAAATTAATAACACAAAGTGAAAGGAGAGCTCAGAGAAACTAATTGACAAGATGAACAAGGCAAATGACAAAAGGGGCTGGAAGAACTGACTTGGTGTGTGTGGAAAGGCTGCAAATGAGACAGGAATGCTCCAAGCAGTGAATGCAAGGTGACTCAACAATGTTCTGCAAATATTTGAGGGAATAAACAGTGCTGGGGAAGATAAATTAGTACAACAAGATTTATCATAAAGAGCAGGAAGATGATCTGCCAGAAAAACTTTTTGAAAGACATAACGGACAGTGAAATGAGTCTTCCAGTGACAAGAGGAGATGTAACACTGAGTATTTTTAAAATGAAATTGGAAATCAGCAACAGAGAGCAGTCCTGCTTCAGGTGAAAGAATGAATGTGTGACATACTACTGTAGGCATCTTCTGGGTTTTGACGCTCTTATACACCATTCCTTCACATGTGGGTTTGTACCTTAGGGATATGGTGTTCTAGGAAAAGGAAAATAAATATGAAATGCAAGCTGGACATAAAGCAGCAGCCTTTTGACAGCATGGGAAATGAGTGTGTAATCATACTGAGCCTTGCTCAGAAGCCCAGAGTAACAACTTGCAATTGTCTCTGTAGGGGCTTTGTCCCTTGTTCAGAGCCAGCAGAGCACTGTGTCTCATGATGAGCTTTACCCTGTGGTACCGGGTTCACTGGGACTTCCCTGGGACCTTGACTGGAGGCTGCTGTGGTTCTCTTCACTGGGTCTATTGTGCTTTTCTTCCCGGTGAATCGGAGGTGTAAGGACTGGAGACAGAGGCTACTGTGTGCCTGAGGCTCAGCCCTCTCCAAGGTGGGTTTCAGCTAGGGTGCCCCTGTGATCCAGGAGTTCAGATTTGTCTTTGGGCTTTAATGGACACTCCTGGCCATATCAGGCTGTTCCCAAGCCACACACTTCACTTTATGGCACCTTACTTTCTTTTAAAGTCTTTGCTGAGCAACCCTATTGAAGACTTTAGGAACTGTAGTTGTATCAAATCACCGGAATTTCTTAATTCACAATGACTCTCCAAAACCAAACTGTGACACATCCATGTGGCAATGCTTGTCTTTAGAAAAGCTATATTGACCTGCCTTTGCTACGTTTGTTTGTGCCTCCTGATTATACTATATATTATACATATTATACTATATATTATACATTATACTATACTACAACTTTAGCTGTCTTTGCTACCCTTCATTATCTCAGTGGACCTCTGGGAGTTTGTTCTCAGCAGAACTGGGTTTAGACCAGAATCCCTGTCATACTGTAAAGTGTCTTCTGTCTATTTTGCCCTGCTATCCATAATTTAACACAAATTAGTTATGTGGCCTTGGTAAGAAATGCTGACCAGAATTTTCTCTCTTTTCAAATACAGAAGGACTTTCTCATCATCCTACCCTATCTTTATTCGCTTTTGAAGATGATATTTGGTAGATAGATGTGAGTTTGTCACAGAATGTTATGATCCTCCATCAGAATACTCTAGCAATCATTTAAGATAATAGGGGTATCCCCATATTTCAGTCTAGCTGTGTTGGAACCTCCTGACCCTGTTAACTGCAGAGCTACCCTCCTCTTGGTTTTTTTTGCAGAAGAATGCTTGGAACAAGGTGAAGTGCTACAATCTGTTCTAAGAAACCTCTCTGAGAGGACTGGAATTGTGGATGCTTGTTTTCCTTCACTTGTTGAGAAGCCAAGCAAAATAGGTTAATACACATCCTGGTAACACAGTTTTGAATCATAAGGGGTTCAACTTGTTCTTCTTCTTTGAAAGTAATTAACTGTATATAGATTTGATTCTGTGTGGTATGTACCTTTTAACTATGTTAAGATTTTTTCCTGGTGATCCTGAGCTTCTTCATAAAACATGAAACTATTTATGTGACCAGACTACACAAGATCCTTTTTCACATAGCCCAGTGTGAGTAATGAAGATATGTGAGACCTGAAATATGTTTAAGTGATCTCTAAAATGATAATATCTATGCTATTTAAAACTTAATTAAATTTAAAAAAAAAAAAAAAGAGATCTGATTTTGCTTCATCCTTCTATCTGAGAAAATGACCTGCATAAAAATCAGATGCATTTTACTTGTTAATTCTTTATTACATGGTTTTAGAGAGCCAAATTATTTCCTATTTCCCATACAGAGGTTTGCTCTGGATATCAGTCTGTCACCCTTTTGTTAATTTGCTTTTCAAGTTCACAGTTTCAAAATATTAAATAAAAAATCTCCTCTGCATTATGCAGAATGAAATGGAAGGAGGGCAAAGTGATGGGAAAAGCTTGTGGGAAAACAAAGCAGTGATCTTACACCCTCTGCTTCATCTCATATTTCTTTTTGCTCTGGCTACATGACCATTTTTTTTCCAAACATCTTTCAGCTGTGTTACCCCTAGGCCATCTTAGATACACACGTCTGTTCTGTTGGCTTCCTACAAGAGAGGCACCGGCTCTTCCCCATGGATTGTGTGTCAGTGTCACAAAGCATGTACTCTTTCTGTGTTATGAAGATGGCCAGCACTAGCAGGCAGCTCAGAAATGCCAACTTTAATTACAAATTTTACTTCCAAGAAGAGTACACAGATTATGCCTGGGTATCTTAAAAACGCCTCTTGCCTTTTGAACTCTGACTGTTGTGCTTCAAAAAATGGTTAAGACTTCTGTGTTCATGGTTACCAGTCCTTGCTTTTACCCTGTCCTAGGAGGTACCCGAACAGAAACAAATGACAACAGACAATCTTCTGTGCCTTGAGCTGGCTGGCAGTAGGAAATAATGCAACTTCCCATGAAAAAGAAAAACAAAAAACAAAAAAGCACTGGGAACATGGTGCTTGCTTTGTTTGCTCCAAAGGAAATTGACCCTTCGGTTCCTGAATTCAATTGTTACAGAGGGTGTCTCAGGAACACTCCTGCTCCTATTGCAAAACAGGCATTATAAAGTACCTCAGCCTGACGTAGTTTTAAACTTCGGCCCACAGCTAAAGACTCATCACTATGCACAGTAATGGGAAAGTAACTGGCTACTAATTTCTTCCTGGATGATGAAGTACCTTGCATGTAATCTTGCTTAATAAATGAGCATATAATAGATATATACATATTAGTCAACATTTTGGCAGAATGAAGTGAATGAAAATATAATGATGTTTACTCTGTAGACCCATAACACTGTTAAAGCAATATAAAGCACATCTGAGAACTGGGTCAGAGGAAAATATATTGCCAGAGGTGTGCATTTATTGTAGCATATTAAAGTAGTTCATATATACTTAGTATAACATGAGTCTAAGCATCAGGTGATGATGTACTCTAGATTCTACAAGCTTGACAGCAATATTGACTTTGTCTCTGATTATTTTGGGCCAATTTTTACTGCAATATTTAACTCAAATTGTTGAACCTTTGTGTATAATACCTGAGAAAGATGTCTGGAAATTGATCTGCTCACTCTGAGTTTATTCTTTAGAGACTTATACAAAGAGGATTTGTACATGGTGGGCTGACCAAAGAGTTCAAGGTCAGCCCAAGACCTTAGCAGGGCTGTGTTCTGTCACCCATGATATTCAATTATCTTGGTGACTGGATGTGGAGATGAGGCCTTGGTGATCGCAAAGGAGAAGCAAAGTTAAGGGATTTTATTATTATGTTGACAGATTTTAGACTTTGCTTCTGACCTTGGCTGTAATCAAACACGCAGAACTTTTGCAGAAAACACTCTGTTAAAGGGGCAAATAGAAATTCTGATATATGGCGCTAAGGGTTCTGCGGTCAGTGACCAAGAGAATTTTTTTTCATGCCTTCAAAATTGTGGGAATAAAGAACACTGGAGATAAAGTCCAAGTGTTTGGTGTGGTTCATATTGTGGTGTTGTTTTAGGTTGTTGTTTTTTTGTTGTTTTGTTTTGTTTTCCAAACTAACAATGCTTAATCCATTGCAATTTTCTTGTGTTCTTAACAAATCACTACTGGTATAATTCCACTAATTTTCTATAACATCATAGAAGAACAAATTGTTCCTCACTTAGGAGATATTAAGTAAATCTGAAGAAGGTAGTTTGCATCTACCTGAGCTGCCTACAGATACTATTTTTAGCTTTGGAAGGTGATGGCTGCACTCCAACTCCGAGAAAAACAGACATAAGTGCATTGATTAATTCAAACTTTTATGCACATACTTAAATTTTTCCATGTTTCTCAAGCTGGTCACTCGAAGCTGTTTTTTCTTATTGTTTTATTTTGGTTGCTGTTGGTGGTGGTTTTTGTTTTTTCTAAAGCAGCATAAAATAATGTGCTACAGAATATGTAGATTCTGGAAAATAAAACACAGGTCACATACTCTGGGCTGAAAAGCCACAGCCCTAAATTTGCTGTGCATCAGTTCATTGACTCAAAGTTGCACGAAGAGACAGAAGAGACAGTCAAGAGACTTTTTGACTTTTAAATGATAGCGATATAGTCAGGTGAGGTGTGTAATTCTTACTTGAACCATTTGGTTTTGTGTCATAATTGTGATTAATGAGATCAAAAGAAAAAAATTAAATGGATTCTTACAGGTTGATTTTTTAACAGATATTCTAGGAACAGATCTGTTAAAATCTATCAAGTCTTTGAATGACCTTATGCAACTTCTAAAATAAGGTTTTTCCTATCCCCTCTTCTTGCAAACAATTTAGTTCTATGAGTAAGACTTTCTGAGACCAAAAAAAAAAGAACCACAAAAACAAAACCAAACTAAACCAAACCAACAAAAAAACCCTAAACAAACAAATGAACCAACCCCAAACAAACCAACCAACCCCAAAACAAACAAAAAAAAACCCAAAAACAAACAAAAAAAACCACCCACCACTTTTAGAAGAAACAAGCTGCCCACTTCATGCGTATCCCATTGCAGAATATTCACATCATGTAAAAACAGTAGTGATTAATCCTAAAATACTCTAGAGCAAGTCACTGCATAGTTTGTGTCAGCAAAATTAATTTTAGTTTAGAAACACCGTACTTACTCTGGATTAGGAAACAAGGGGAAGTACTATGTGAGATTCAGGCAATATTGAAACTTCTGTTGAAGCGAAGTGTTATCTTCTCATCCACTACAGTAATTTTGAAACTGGGAGTTGTCTTTTAGTCTTAAGATCCCCTCTGGCATTCCCCAAGTCCAGTCTTTTGATTAGTGCCGTAGAGACAGGATTTAGATGACCAACACAGACTTCAGTGTTCAACTTAAAAGTCACCAGAAAGAAATAAGTACTTTCAGGGCATGAGTTCACTCTCCTTAAAGTATTTGTACAAAAGTCAGATGAATTCTGTTCTAAAACATCTCTCTCCCTCCACTAAAACCCAGGGAGTTTCTGGTCATTAGCACGGATTAAGGTATCTATACAACAGCTGTCTGAACCTCCTGAGCCAACATGTCTGAGACAAAAGCTAGCAGGATCATTAGGAGGTTTCTGAGGCTGGAGGGAATCTGTCTGTGTGAAAAAGAACTATGTGGAAAACATTTAGAGAATAAAATGGAAATATATGTATTTCAATGAATAAAATGGTAATTTTCTGGGGGTTTTTTGTATGTTTGTTTGTTTCTTTTTTGTTTTGTTTGTTTGTTTGTTTGCTTCTTTGTTTTTTCTTTCCATAAACAAGCTGCTTGGTACATTTGTCTGGTTGAAACAAGTTGAGGATATTGATGTTAAATCTGGACTTTGAAATATAAAAGTCAGTGGATCAGGGCAGTAGTCACCCCCTGAAAAACAAAACAAAACAAAACAAACTGCCTTTACTACAGATTAAGAAATATCCTCTAGATAATGGCAAAGAATCATGCAGGGTGCTCAGGATATCTCCTAGCTTATTTACTAATTAAAAAATGACTGTAGCAGGAATCAATATTGCTTGATCTAATAAATCCTTCACTACCTCTGTGACATCTCTACACAGTTTTCTCCTTCTGGTTAAACTTCTCCTAGAATGAAGATTAAAAATTAAATCAGTATGGGCCAGTCCGGAGCCCTCTCTTTACTTAGTATCAGGCAGAATGGCTGAAGTCATCATTCTCAGTAAGAGAGTTACCACAGTGAGGTTAAAAAGAGAAAAATCAAGGAAGAGAAATCAATGCAGTAATCTCTATGCACTAAAGGTAGATTGCAAATGTGAGAATTAAACACATTGTAAAAAGTGGAATCGGATGAATGATGGACTGAGAAAAAGTTGTGCAGTCTTTAGCCAGTCCCAGGTTATTCAGGTTTGCCAGGGGCTTCTTGGCTGGCAACTACAGGGGTGGTAGTTGAATGCGGAGGTCAGAACCAGCACTGAAGCAGCAGCGCACGTCTCCTTCCTGCCACCCTGCCCAGAGAGGGATCCAGCTGCAGCAATGGAGATGTATTTTATTCTCCCCCTCAGCCAACCATTAGATCCTTATGGGAGCTGGTAAGCAATTAGAACCAGTGGAGAAAATGGTAGGAATTGAACAGGAAAAATAATAATAATATGTTTTAAAGGAAGATAAATGAGATTTTTAGACATTTTATAGCTTTGTGACAGTAAAGAATAGTGGCTTGTCTGGGTACACACAATGTGTGATTTTTGAATTTGAGACGATAAAATGGCAGCAACCAAAAGGCAGGAAGTTAGGGTTGTTCCAGCATGTGTTAGAATTAAATGGAATAAAAAGAAACGGCACAATCATCTCGACCAGGTGTATTCAAAGGTTTCTTTGTGCTGCTGTGTAGGGAAGGGGAGCATACCGGTGTGCAGTGGTGCCTGCACGGCATGAGTTGGAGAGGATTGTTCCACACAGCTCTTTGTGACTGGAGCAGGGTGTTTCAGAAGGAACCTCCCAGGGCTTTCTCCATGTGAAATAAAATACATACAAGTTTTTCTCTGAATGAATTTTACCTGTGGTGTCTTGAATGCCATTCAGCCTGCTGCTTTACAGTGTATTTCCCAGAGCATGATGCATGTTGTAGCACCGGCTGGGAGTTGCCCAGGATATAGTGCTGGCAGACAGCACTCATCTTAGTTATGTCATCTTATAAATAGTAACTTGTGGCTGCTGGTGCTGCTATTTGGAGGTGACTGTATCAACCCAAATATAACTTAAAATTTTTGAAAGTTTGAAATGCAGTCAGTTACAGGTCTATAGAATAATCTTTCCAGTATCCCGATACTTCAAAGAAGAAAGAGAAGTCTGATATTCCCTTTCAGTTTGAACCTTCATTTTATCTCAGAATTTAGATTTCTGGTATTTAAAATTATTATGTTGCTCTAAAGCTATAATGGTATAAATAACATTAGGCTAGAAGATTTTTCACTTCCTGGATTGATATAGTTACACATTGCAAAACAGTATGCAGTAGGAATGACACAGATACATTACCAAAAATTTCCATGGAAGTTTGTACCTATTAAATTAAAAAAGCAACACAAATACAAAAAAACCCTCTGTAAGATGAAATTGTGTAGAGAAAAATTGAAAAGAGAAGGTTTTTAAAATGGACCACTAAAGAGTGTATGTTTTAGGCTCCAGTTGCTTTGTTAAAACATAACCTAACTGTTGATATGGACTCTTCCAGGGACTGTACTACAGTATATCAGGCTGAGCAGTGTAAAAGAATTCACCACTATGTATTTTTTTCAAAGGAAATGGTAATATGTTGGCATTTTTTTTCTGGTGTGGGGGGTTGAGAAGCTGTGCAAATGGCTTCTCTGAAGCATCCTGCTACAATCACAAGAGCAACGTGAAATAACTTGTTTCTCCTTGTGTTGAACTGATTCTGAACAGACACATAGCTCACCAAAATATTTTTCTTCCCCTCTAAAAAGCAGAGAGATACTTTTAAACATATATAACAAATGAGATCATTCCATGGTGTTTCTGTTCATGGCAGGTTCACAACCGTTAGCACCTCTGATAGTACTACCATCCTTGTAGCTTGAAGTGTTCACATGCTGTGCATCTTCTTCTAGTGTGACATTTTTTGACAATCACAAAGCTGCAAAACGTCCAAGACCCAGAATCTGATCTCACCTCATCTCCTTCTGACTGTGGCCCATGCTGGGAGTTAGTCCCTCCTAATGAAGTGCTTGTCTTTGCCTGTTCAATTCTAACGGCTGCAGCTCCACTGTGTCTTCCCTTGGGAGACTGGGATTTGCTATTTGGCCTTTTTTGGGGGTATCTCTTTTTATATCTTTCTTTCACACAACGAGGACAGGTGGGATGGTGTTTTCTTTTTGCCGACATCTGGGCTCAGGGACAAGTAGTCACATTTTGAGAAGGATTCCTGTTGCCACTGGCTGCCCACGAGGCATCCCATGAGGCTGAGAGCTGGCTGAGCAGGAAACAAAACTCTGCTTCTCGCATCACCCACCTCCGCCAGGGCAGTGGAGTAAACAGAGCAGGCTTTGCTTCTGATTATGCTGTGCTGGCTCAGCATCAGATAACAGCTTCTCTAAATATGTCAGTCTAGCAGCTTTTTAAAGAACAGAATTACTGTTAAATCCCTGCACAGGTAACAGAAGATTGGAAGATCAAGCCCAATTATTTTCTTTCTGTAACATGTGCTACCAATCCTTTTGTCACCTGTTAAAACCTCTTTAATTAGTCTAGTTCTGGGGATGTTTTCATGCAGTCTTCACCATATTTTCCAGTCTGCTTTTTTTTTTCTGGAACACAAAAGAGAAGTGGACAGCCCTGACAACGTGAGACCTGCTTCTCAGATTCTCTGTTTTCATATCACTCCCATCTAACAAGAACAAGGTTTGTTCTAAATTGTATCTACTTATTGCTGCTTTTTGAGGGCTTCCAGCATGGGATAAGCAGTCAGCTTATACTCTCACAGTGCATTTCCTATGATTGAGTGTCATCGCAGAGGGCAACTTAAGATGGCTGTGAATCTGCTTGAAAATTCTCTCTCTGTTAAAGCTATATGTATCAGAACAGTTGCCAGAGTTTACTGAGTGCTATAAAAGGAACAGAGCATGACAACAAACTTGTTGGTATATCTTGTTGGAGCATAGATGAACATCTCTAACAATCTGAAGTCTTATTCTGGTTGCCAACTTCATCACATGCTCAATTACTTATCAAATTAATTTGTATTTCAGTTCCTCAAAAGACTGCTGATCTCATGGAAGGACACGCAAAGGACAAGAAACAAGACAAAGTCATCTTCTCAGTGTTTCTATTGTGGAAGTGGTTCCAATTCCACATGTGAAAATGCTTTAATCTACTGTTGTTTATTTTCTTTCCTTTTTTTCTGGTTGCTTATCATAGACATCAGAGGAGGAAAAGCTATGCTAGATCAAACAGCAGCTTCATATGCCTGCCAATCAAAGACTTCTCCCTCACGTTAGCTTTTAATTTTATTTAATCTTTAACTGACTTGTTTTTTTAAAAAAAAAAATCAAATGAAGCTTTAGCCACTTTTGTTACAAAACTAATATACAACTATGGATGACTTTGTGTGGGAAGTCCTTGACACTCCTTCTAAAATGGTGTGTGACAATTTATCGCTACCTGTATTTCTGATCTCTTAACCAGTTTTCAATCCAGAAGGTATATTAGTTCACCATATTTTTCTGGTTTATATTTTCTGGGACATTTGATTCAAACCCAAACACTTTCATGCAGCATGTTCTCACCTGTTTTGTCATTGCAATATTCCAGTCACATGGGACAACCTGCTCTCTTTGCCTGAGTTGCTTTCGCTGGTGAGGAGGGAAGTCATCCTCCTGTGTGCGCAATATCTTTCCTGGCTGCTCTGGTGAGAGACGTTTGTATCACTTACTGTGACAAATCAGGGGTCTGCTGTGACATACCTGTAAGAAAAAGAGGTCTGGTTAGAAAAACTAGAGAACATACTGAAAAAAAAATGATTTAGAAGGCATTTCTACATGCTGATTTATCTTGAGGTCTAGAATAATAGGATCAGGATGAAACAGAGTGTTAAAATGAACAACACTGAGTTTAAGGAAAAGGAAGCCCTTGGGGCTGCCTGTACAGCCCTGTCCTTCAAAAGGGTGAGTGATGCCTTAGCCCATGCTGGGGCAAGTGTTGCCAGTGGAGTTAGTGACAAGGTGTTCCCATCACTGTATAAAGCAGCCACAGGAGCTCATCTGGGATCCTGTCTGCAACTCTGATCACCCACGTGTAAAAAAGAGGAGTTTGGACTACCACAGGCACAGTCACTGCCACTGCATTGACAGCCCTGATGAAAAGAGATTGAAGGGCTCTGTCTGTTCACTTGAACTTAATGAGGGGTGAGAGACAGTATGGAAACTGTCTATAAATATATCAGGAAAGACGAGAGTTGTATGGGTGAAAGGAGTGTGCTGGAATGAAAGCCAAGAGCAGGTATAGTGGCTGAGAACAAATGTAGGCTGTAACAGAGAAGCAGGTTCTGATCCTTAGACGACGGAAGTCTGACATGGTAGAGACAACACATGACAACTTTTAAGGAGCAACAAGACAGGTTTATGGGAGAGTTTATTTGATAGGTTGTCTACAACAGCAAGGTGACCAGGCTAGACAGTCTAACCTTCTCTTGGTATCCTGGACTTGCTCTGAATTTGAGCTCACCAGTCAGGCTGGTCCTCTCTCTCTGTAGCTTCTTCTCCTGCTTTCCCACTCACAGGGTTCTCTGCTGTGTCTGTGCAGGGATGCATACCTTCATACAGCCAGTGACATCTGTGGGAGGGGAAGAAGTTCCCTTGCAGTGTCTCCTTTGCCAGTGATACCATCAGACCCATTATTGAATGTCCAAAATATTTTGGTTTGTTCCAGTATTTTTCTAAGAAAGTAAGTTGGATCCCTTAGTTCTTCCTTTACTCTCTATATGGAGAAGCCCTTTTAGCACCTATGATTCTCAGTGTGTTCCCTACTTTTCTTGTGACAATGTGTATAGTTGTATACACTTATAATTTACTAGATAAGAAAAGGAACTTTAACTGGCATAGTAACAGACATATGTAATTAAACTGATTTAATTTGATTTAGCTATTTGACTGTGCACGTAGATCTCCTTTCCTCTAAGTATCCCATTTATTTTTGCTGTGATACTTTGCTTATAATTAAGGCATGGGGCCTTAATTCTAGATGCTTCTCTGAAACATTTTAGCTTGTAGCTTTTAATCTAACTAGTTAGACAACACAGCAATCACTGAAGAGATTCATGCCTCCAGAGCTCAGTGGATCCCAGGAAAAATTTCAGTCACCCTGCAAATGAATCTATCTCTGCACTGAACAAGCTTCAGAGATCCTATTTTAGCTGAGGTGGCTAAGTGCTTAGAGGGGTGAATCTGGATTGAAGCGTGGAATCTCATGTTTTCTAATGCTAAAATTCATTTACTACAGCATCCATACTGCTTTTCATCTCCAGACCTTTTCATACTTTGTTTGTGGCTGTATTAAAACTTATTGAGGATTAAGAAGTTATGCCCATCACTATGATATCTGCTTTTTCTTCTCTGTTCTTCATAAGGATGAAAGTACTAGGGAAATACTCTTTAATTTCCATATATTATGCCAGTGTGACAGACCTGTCTCTTCATAGGCATGTGATTTCATCCCATACAGCTTTAACCTATGGATACCACTACTAGCATTGTCTCCAAATAGGTTTTCTTGCCTCTGGTCTTATTAGCAATCATTATTTATGGTGGTTAAATAGTACCATGTTATCCGTATGTTTTTGCTCTTCTTGGGAAGATTCTTGGCTAACAGTCTGAAGTAATGTGTAGATACTGTTACAGCAATTTAAAACTTCACCTTTATATAATCAAGTATGGAGCCTGCTAATGAAATATGAAAGCAGTGGGTGTCTGCAGCCTCTGCTTTCTCCTGAGACTGAGACAGTAGCTTATATCCGCACAAGGAGTTCACCTGCTGCAATTCTGGATAATCTTTGCAATCTGATCATTAATTTTGACTTGATTACTGTTTGCTCATAGATATTTAAGGCAGAAGTTTGTTACCAAAACGGGATACATGAAGCATTGGAACATAAATTCAAACAGGTGGAAAGTGAGAGGAAAATCAGCACTGCTTTCCCAAACTTAATTTTACTGTATTCTTGCTTAAACATTTGGAAACCTGTTGGCCTTGTTTACTGTCTCACCAAGGTTAAGGGCCACAAGATGTCAGTGTAGCACCAAACATGAGGAAATGGCAAGCAGATTTTCCGCAACCACTTCAATTGTCACGCTGGTAAAAACCTGTTGGCTCCAACCACGAAGCAAAGTGCAGTGGTCATGAAATGGTCTGTGCGATGAGGAGTCACTTCTGCATCTGAAGTACGGGGAAGCAGCAGGGGAAGACAGGCAGGAGCTTGCACTTACTATAGACGAGGTATGGAGGTAAAAGACAGCGTGCCTGCAGAGAAATGGGCAGTGCAGCTCCCATTTCCAGTAAAACACATGCATCTGGCCTTGCCCAGCCCCAGTAGTTCCCACTCAGCCTGTTGATTGTGTCTGACTGGCAGTTAAAAAAAGGAATACATTTCATTTTGCAGATCCCATTCTATTATCATATATCCTAACACTAAAAAGTAATAATTTTTGATACTGTGGGGAAAATTGTTGAATATTGGCGAGAAAAAGCAAGTGATAGAAATAGAGTTCCTTGCATTGTCTTCTAGATGACTGCTAAAGAAAATTTGATGAATGAGTTCTGAGGCTGATAATAGCTGAAGAGATACCTCTAAGAGTTTGGGTTTGTTGTTGACTTTTTTTTTCAGTTTCCTACCTCTTTGAGAAACTATAGTATGAAGAGTCTGATACTGAACAACTAAACTGTACTAGGAAAAAGTTTCTTAGCACACTGGAACTGTGCTTTTCCAGGAGTGACAGTTTCTGCATGTAAAGGAAATGCTGTGTGCCTGTGTGTATCTATACCCCTAAGTGTGATAACAAGGGAACCCAGAGAAAATGACTGTGGAATAGTGCAGAGATGTCTGGGTCTGATTCTAAAAATTAAGCCAGCAGAACAAATTAGTTCATTAGCTCACTCATGTATTTGTCCTTTTCTATTTGCACTTGCGTGAGAGGTGACTATCTCTTTTGGATTTGACTAATTTTTCCTTATGCACTGGGTGTAAGTCAGTAACTTTGGCAGCTACATAGTGAAGTGTCAATCCACACTTTCCCCTTCCAGTTCAGATTTATTCAGACACAGTTCAAATGATTACAAAAAAGAGAGAGAAACTGCAATTCATAAACCCATTGTTGGGTATCAGATTTTTAAAAACAGAAGAAACCAAATGCTTTACTGTCTGTCAGATTAATAATTTTAGAACACGTTTTATTAGGGAAGATGAAGTGTGGTGTTAATCTCCTTGGGAAAGTCTCCATTAATACAAAGCTGTTAACGAAGTTGTGGCCTGGAGCTAAAGTTGGGACCGAGCACCACTCTGAGACCCAGACATCCGTGTTTGGCATCTACTTGGCATCCATGCTTCCAAAGTGCTCCCCGTGTTTCCTATAGTCTGATGCTAAATCCAGTTTTGAAGAACTGGGGAGTGCTTAAAATCCAGAGCTTGGCCATCATTTTCAGTTTGAGCCTCTTTAAATCAGGGTTTTTTTGAATTACCACTTTCCAGGCTGTTGTCCATGAATATGTCATGTCACTGGGAGATGGGAGCCATGGTTGGGAAATGAAAGTCCCAGGGGGAAGTGCTGACCTATAGTGCCAGGACAGAGAAAGAGCCCATCTGCAATGACTGGGTATAATAACATGTATTTCCTTAATCCATATTTTCTGCCCAAATATGAATTCTGTTTAAACAAGTCTCTCAGAGGTGTAGTTTTTAGAACCGCCTGGAAAATCTGAATTGAGGTTAACAGAAACCACTGTGTCTCTGTGCCCTTAAATGAAGTTTGAAGCAGTACTTCAGACTGTAAAGTAAACCTAAGAAACTAAAAGGACAAATGATTTCTGATCATCACTAAAATTTGATTTTGGTGGTATCTCTACAGAAGTTGAGTTGCGTTTTGTTGATGAAAATTGGAAAAAAGGTCAAAACAAATAATAGCGACACATTTATTGGCATAAGACAAGACTTATTCAAGTGCTTTTAATCTGTGGGACTATGCAAGACAGCAGTTACTTAAAGCTGCAGAAAAAGTGCCTTGCTCTCTGCTTTGATATTTTTGTAAAATACACTTGTTCAGTGACAAACTGATGGCATGATAAAACTTGTTTTATTGCTATATTGCTCATTCTTCTATTAGATCTGTGCTATGATATCAGCTATCAACATAACTGTGCAATTTTGTTTGAATGTTAAAACTTAATCAGATATTAACTAAACACTTTCTTACCCTTGCAAGTGACAGCAACATTTGATCCTATTTCTGCTAAAATCAGTATGTGAAACCTAACAAAGTTAATACATCCAATGACCTAGGGCACTCATTGTTTCTTCTGATCTTTAATTTTATGAACATAAAATGCTCATCTTTACATATTGGGGTTTTAGAGCACTTAGATACGCTCTGATGTTTGGTTTTTTTTTTTTTTGAGGAGGGTAATACAGAGTGCTAAGCCTTCATAATGTAGGATCCTCTTTAACAAAGGCATATGGATATATACTGTGATTTTTATTACAGCTTGGTAAAATATTATCAGCATGTTTAGCCAAAGTCTAATCCTTTAGGTGGAGGAATTAAGTATCATTAGTTTGCTTCATTATCTTCACTGTGATAGTGGAGATGGAGGAATAGATTTTGCACTTGAGCTGGCAGATATTCTAGACAATATTTTAAAGCTGTTTCTATTTATCTGCTGGTTAAGAACAACCTAGTTTTGGAGAAGTATCATATGGTAATATGAGCTAGGAGAAAGGAAAAAAAGAATCAAACAGCTTGACTGGAGGTAATGTTGTTCCTTTCAGTCTTGTCAGACACGTAAGCTACACTCTGTTTAAAAGCTGCTCTTTGACTTCACTTAAATACAGTAATTACATACTGCTATCACCCTGAAGAAAAAATGCAAGGTAACTTCTAATCACGTGGAAGATAATAAAAAATTGATTACCTTAGAAGGCCTTATTTGAGAATGCTAAACTGAAGTATGTGTCCTGTGCTTAGTCATTAGTATCTATCTATAAATCCAAGTATGAAAAACTGATGCACCCAGAAGAACACATCCAAATTATATAAAGATAGCTTTATGCAATGCATTTATCTGACAGAGAGATAAATGGATCCCTGTTTCCTCTTCCTTCTGTATTAATGTACTTTGGTTCACTACGCTAACTAGCCACCTCTCGGTGTGAATGGATGTAATTACTTCATTGATGTTCTAATTACCATCAGATTGTTTTGTTGTTCAAGGACAGATGATCACAAGAGACTATATATTTGATGACAGACTTAAAAAACTTTAAAAAACCCCTTCTGCTTCATGCCGATCTCGTATACATCATACCTAGCAAGAGGGGCAAAAAATCTGCTGTCATCTTTGTGCTTTTGGGAAGGTGAAGTTTGCAGGAAGGCTGGACTTCAGTATAAATCTTTGTCAAGTAGGCTTGCATCGATGCTTTATTATCCCTTCCATTTCCTGTTCCTCTTCACCCCTGTTTCCCAGACACTCCAGAAATGGGCAAGGGAGCAGGGAGATCTGCTTGGATCAAATACATTTTTCTACCCCATCCTCCCACCCCGCAAGCTGCAACTCCTGAGGTAATGGAGCTTAATGCTCTAGAAAGATGTCTCAGTCCTCAATGGAAGCAATCTCCCTTTGCTCAGTGGAACCTGGTCATAAAAATACACACATGTTCCTTTCTGGGCTAGCTTTGCCGTTCTGGACTATATACGATGTCAGCAACTGCTTATCATTCCATATCTAAGATTGGTTCTAAAGAAATGTAGCTACAGCCTTCTGCCTGATTGACACCAGGTTTGTCCTGGCAGGTGATACATTAGTTCTGAGATCAGGATTAATGAGTGTGGGAGCAGGACCACAGCCATGTGATGCTATCAGCAGGTTGCGCTTTCTGTGTGTCATCCACGTGGTATATCATCGCTGATTTACATGCAAGTGTATGTTTGTTTCCAGTAAAGATATATGTTAGACTTGCAGTATTCTAACACAATGAATAATGCAGGTGTAATGCCATGCAGCCAAAGAGAATGGCCACTTGTCTTTTTTTGGCGATAGAACTTTGCAATGTTAATGTACTTATAAATATGTTCTTTAAAATGGGACACTAAAAATTAATTCTTGTTAAAATATAGAGGTTAATAATGCCCAAAGAGAGATAATGAAAGTACTGTATTCAAGAGCTCTCCACTGCAATTGCCCTTATAACCTAGGCCCAGATATCAACAATATCAACACTGCTCATGGTGGCAAACACCTACATCATTCTGTAGTCCCGCTAAAACTAACAGTATTGCTGGAACTGGTCAGCCTAAGGCTGTCAGAATCGCCTCCCTATAAGATCTTAAGAAACTCTGAAATCTCACTAAAGCTCTGTTAATCTCAGTCACTTTACCAGTGATACCTGTGGGAGATTCTTCTAAACACAGTCACTATAAAGCTGACTTCAGGTACAGTTTATAAGTAAAATTGGATTAATAAAAGTATCTCTGCTACGTAATTTGCTGATGACCATGCATTTGTAATCTTTATTTCTTATTCTACAAAGGCTAGGCCAAAGCCACGCACGTTTTTCAGGTTCTGTGGCAGATTCCAAACAGCATGGAGAGGCGAGTACAGTGGCTGAACTGAACTTCAGTGGGGGTTCCAGCTTGTTGGGATCTGAAACTTATTGATGCTGAGAAAAAGAACTGTAAGCTCTCAGGCAGAATTGGCATGGCCTGTATGAACATCTGTAGCCCAATCTACTACTGGTGTTCTGAACAGAGGTGTGTTGGAATATATCTGTAGTATAATTAGCAAAGAGAGAAAGGCGAGAAGTAAGATGATACAAGGTTTTTTCCACCTAGAAGTTTGCAGGAAACAAGCAGCACATTTATTAAAATCCCACACAGTCACTGATTTGCACTTAGTTTCAAATGGAAGTACTATATTTGCTTTAGCATTATATGAAATGCTTTCCTGCTCCTCTTTTTAAAGGAAAACTTCAAAGCTGTCAGACCTAAAATGATAATAATATTGTTTAGAAAAATTCTTTGTGGAATGAAGTTTCACACTAAATGCTATGAAGTGAATAAAATCATCCTGAAAAATAGCACAGCATGAAAGGCCACCTCAGTATGCCTGGGTGATTCGTGCAAGATGTAGTTAACATTTATTCCACCTGAGTTTTTCCTATAAGCATAAAAAATCCCGATATCTACAACAAAAAATATTCCAGCAACATCTCTAGTATACCATCTTCTTGTTGAGAAACTCCCTGTTTTGTTTCATCAAAAATAACTTGGCTGGGTACGTTGCTCCCTCACTCTCCACCTTTGTCAGGAACCAGAAGTCAGGCTGTCTGCCTTGTTATTGACCCCAGCAGACAGGCTGTGTGGAAAGCAGAATGATGTTGGAATGCGCATGTAGGTACTCATGAACTGTAACCAGATGCATGTTCAGGACCAACAGCCCTAGTAATTAGTAATCGCTTTCAATTAACTTGTCCCAAATATGAAAAGAAATAAGCTGGTCAACTTTTGACTGCACTTTTACTATGGAGAGTTTTCCATTTTTCTGGCCCTCTTTTTTTTTTTTTTTTTTTAGAGATTCACTTCCTTTTCAACAATACCAAAAAATCTGTTCCCTGCTCTTTTACTTTATGTCTTCTTATTTAAAGTGTATTAGGTCTCTGAATTAGGAGCAAGCTTTTCGGGTTTGGGGCTTTTTTCTAATAGCAGCCTGGAGGAAGAAGTTTGAAAACCTACGGTCTCTTCACAAAGGGTCACAATTTGAGTTTCTGAAGTCCTGACATTCTTTCCCTTTTCTCTCTCCTCTTTTGGTGTCAGGTTAATATTTGTACCTTTTGATATAAAGGCCTCCAAAGGGACTTCCGGGCCCTAACCCAGCATTCTCAGACCGTGTTAGTTTTGATAAAACCAGACAGTTTTGCGATCACTAAATGCTTTGAAGAAAAATTAAGTCATTTTTTCCTCCTCTTTTCCTTTTTTTGGGGAACAAACTGCTGCTCCCTTGAGCCCCGAATGAAGCAGAGCAGGGTGCACAGAATACTTATGTGATTAATGTGTGTTGCTGAAAGCTAAAATTCTGAAATGGCAAGACAAGGCATGGAGGTCTTATCTTATATAAAGGATGGTGATGTACACTTGTTTCACTGAAATCACATTGTTAGGCTGACTTTGGGCTTTAACTTACCTGGGATTTGATTAATATGATAGATAGTTCATGTGATGAAAACCAGATTAATCCTTTCCACATGAACCCAGTGGTGTGGGACTACTTAGGGAAACCCTTTTACCAGCCTGTAAAGAGACCAGAACCCCATTGAAGCAATGAAGCTTCCTTGGGGATCTTAATTCTAGGTGAATTTTTTTGTCAGTTCCTCCTCAACTTATATTTGGATAACACTGCCCAGCCAGAAAAACTGGTTGATGGGAATCTGGAAAGAGGTTTTACACATCCTGCACCTTGATTTACGCCACATCGAGCCACTGCTTTGTTTGTCTACAGAATATTACATGCTATTTTACCCTCCATAAGTTTTTAAGCATTGCTTTTAATTTGAAACAATAAGTGCAGCAGAACATGCATGAAATAGCATTGAGACTGGAAATGTGAGATGAGAGAGGGAATGAGGCTGTAGCTTGAATCAAATGATGGAAACATGAGTTACACTAGAACAGAGCAAAAAGTGGCCAGAAACCACGAGATGTACAAATCCTGGTCATCATCAGGGACCTGGAAAACCTTTAGAAATGGTCTGTCAGAAGCAAAAGGAACATAAAAAATGAGAAAGCAGCAAGAAAATAAAAAGCTTGGAAAAGAAGAGGTTAGGTTTTCATGGTGTCTCCTCCACAGGATGGGGATTATGGGTAAATGGGGCAGAAAAAGCGTGGAATGAGCAGTTCATTTTGAAGTGGATCAAAGCCACTGATTTTGGACAGAGTAGGATTTGTCAAGGTTGTGACAGGGTTAGAATATGGGCCCTGAGCTGCTTTAAGGCATGCTCTGAGCTCTGCAAAGTGTGAGAAACTTACTGCTACAGCTTACCCAAGAAAAACTGCTCTGTGACATCTTATCAGGAATTTAGGCCAAATTGAGCAAGGTAAAGCAAAAGTATCTTTAAAATTTGGTTTGCCATTTTCAAAGCATAATTTTGTATTCCAGAAGTACTGGAACTTCTTATTTCTACATTTTTTACAATAAAATATAAAATATTACGATAACACATTTTCATTTTGCTTAAAAGAAAAGAATACTTCAGAAAATTGGATAGCACCAAAATCATAGTATAGCGAGAGGTTTCCGTCTTTTAATTTAAAATTTCCCAGCAAACTAAAATAAATAATGGTTTGGATTTGATCTGTCCATTATTCCCCCAGATCTAACTAGTTCTGGATACAGATAGAGATTTTCTGCCCTTCTCCATTTTGGTTTCACCGTTCACCCACAGAGTATTTCTGAATCCATCAAATTTTCTTAGCTTTAAATTAAGGAAGATATGGTTACTGCTGAAAAGTCTCTTGTAAGAAAAGCAATTGATCTAATACCAGCAGAGGTATGAAACCTCAAGGAAAAAAAAGATGCCCATTGATATAAAATAAACATTTTCTGTGCAAGAAAGTGTAAAAAGAAGAGTTCTATTTACTGCATCTGGCCAGCAGTATAACAAACATCAAGGCGTACACTTCAGTGCTGCGTCCAAGCAAGCATCAGTGCTGCTGGGAAAAGCTTGGAGCTTTAGACCTTAAAGAAGCAATCGGTGTGTCATTAAAGCAATGTTTCTGATGCTTGAGACCATCAGCTGTACAGGTTATATAAATTTTCCTCTAGCAAAGTAAAACTACCTAGAGCAGTACGTAAGAGTTTTCCCTACCCGATGCCATGGAGTGAGACTGGCTTTCTGCTCTACAGAACATCCTAGTTTTCTTTTCAGCTGCGGTCTCCCAGCTGAGCCCTAACTATGGCTGCAGAGACACATTCGCTTTCTGCCTCGGTGAATGCACAAGCAGAACAGCTCCAGCAGGGAGAGCAGGAACTGTGTACCAGGTCAGGATGTAATTGACTCCTCTTAGCACAGAATGAGCATTTCTCTACATGCAAAAGTTGACTTTATGTAGTGGCTCTTATACTACAGGGAGCTACTCTGCATCCACATGCATTCATTTCCTCGTATCTGTGGTGATACACCACTGTAAGGGTAGTATTTAGCGTGAAAGAGCCTAGAGACTTCAGTCATATGCTAGTATTCTAGGTGTTCATTGCATATAGCAATTAGAGATTGGTGCGCTTCAGAAAGGTAAATGATTGCCAAACTCAGCAAATCTGTGAAAAGGCAAGAGGCAAATATGTTCTGCAAAATTTCCCCTTTTTGCCCAAACAAAAACCCTGTCCTTCCTCTTTCTCGTGGTGTTATAATCTGATAGGATAAGAGGACCATGGACTCGAGTGCTCTGCTAAATCTGTCTGAAACAGCTCAAAAACACCACCAACCCCTGTGTTCTCCCTGCCCTTTGGCAAGAAGTTGTGATGTTTGTAGCCAGATTAGTAGAGAGAAGCACATGCAACATCTCAACTATGACTATAGCAGCTCCTGTCTAATTGCAAGCATGTTGTCATTGACTGTTCAGGCTAATTAGGCCAGAGAGGTGAGACCACACTGGTAAAAGAGCCTGTGAGTGGAAATGGCTGAGATGTTTGCACATATTTGCTGCTGCTGCTTTTCTTGAGGCATGCAGGAGGCCAGCAAAGGAGCAGAGAGGTCAGCAGGGTACGGGAACGTCTTTAAATGCTTCAGCTAGCTTTACCAGAGCTCAAGAGTCAAGCCCTAGGCTTTATCCTTGTAGGCTTGATCAAATACCCTATGGTTTCAAGGTCTTTCTTGAAGATATTTTTTCCTAAAGTTCTACTTTTTAGAGAAAAGTAGGAACATTAAAAATTAGAATTAAGAAATACAGTCACACCACAGGAAATTTGCAGGTCAGTTTAAACCGTTATCTTCCAAACCTCACATAGAACAAATAGCAAATGCAGTCAGTAAAAAAAGTCTTTGTTTTGTTTTGCTTTGTTGGTGTTGTTTTTTTTTTTTGTTTGTTTGTTTGTCTTTGGTTTTTTTTAGAAAACAATAGCTTTCACTGATTTTTTGTTTATTTTTTTTTTCCCCTTCCTTTAGCAGAATAGGTCTTCACTTATTTTGCTTTGTTTAAAAAAAATAACTTTATTCAAAACCAGCAGTGCAAAATTTTCAGCTCTGTGCAACACTTCTTTACACCCAACATCATCTTAGGGAATATCTCTTCTCCTTGTGTCTGCTCGGTTGGCTGATCAGATAATGTTAGGACAACAGGAATCTGTGATGAGAGATTGATGGTTTGGACTCCAACTAAGGATGGGCATCTAAATCCAACCTTTTAGACTTGATTTTCTCCTTCAAAGGGGAAAGTTAATTAGAAAAAGAAGAGTATCAGTTTCCCTCTAGTTTTTTGTCCCTAAGAATGTTTGGGTAAAGTTCATCTATTTGTCATTGCTACCATGTTTCAAAGATGCAGCATGTCAGGCAGGCAGAATTATGCAGTTGGGGAAAGAGGTGTTTTCTTCTTTTTTAGCAGTTACCTGGCTGTGGAGAGGGAACATCCTGTTAGAGCATCCCCTGATAACCTCAGTATTGCTTGTACCAGAGCAAATGTTATTTATTTGAGAGACTGGGCTAAGTGTGACAGTGACAAGCTGCTAGGATGGTGTGGAAATCTCGTTATGGGCTGTAGGAACAGCTTTTAATGTTCAGAAGATTTACAGAAAAATGTCTGCAACTTTCCCTACCACGAGTAGCTGCACAAAGCAGGGTCATGGTGAAACTCTCAGCCCCGGGATGAACTGCAGATTGGAAGAATAGCTCCTCTCTTGTCTTGGGTAAGAGCAGCAAAACTAGGAACTGTGCTGGCGGAGTTGCAGGTTCAAATGTCTGTGCAATTAAGATATTTATGGAGATTTCTCTGCTGCTATAACAAAACTACAGCTTTTGGAACTGTGGACATAACCTTTCCCTTCTACGTTCATCATGGAGTGATGAGACAGTTTTGCTTTTTCTTTTCTGATGCCATTTCTCTGATCCGACAAAAAAGGAAAGGAGTCAGTGGGGATAATCCCTCGGGAGCACGGTGTTTAGCATTCATTTGACGGGTGATATTTACACTGTTTTAAGAGGATTAGATGAAGTCAGAGTCCAAAGTACGCGGCTGCGTGTCTTCATCATGAGCGATTGTTGCCTCCTTGCATAGTGTTTGTGCTTTTAACTGTCTCTTTCGTGACACTGGAGGCCAATCCGCATTCATCCTCTCTGTCAGGCCCAAGGCTTTTCAAAAAGTGGGAGTAGGAGAGAGAGAAACACTGAAAACAAGCCACATCAGTACAGTTGTATTGAACTTGCTATCAAGGCATTTATTGGTATGCCAATTTTGCTTCAGCTTTACAATTGTATAGCTCTCTTGTTTTTCAAACCTGTTTTCACTTGTAACATTTAAAACCACCATGGACAAACCGCTTAAAGGCAACAGAGCAAAATGCCAGAGAAAAATAAACGAGCAAATAGGAGAAGCAAAGGGGTTTGTCAACTTTGGGTCAGGTTATTTATTTATTTATTTATTTATTTATTTATTTATTTATTTATTTATTTATTTATAATTTAATTTGTGTTTGTAGTCGAAAGTGTGTGTAATCATGTGGAAAGTAAATTAAGACGGTTCACTTGTAGGTGTTAGAGACACTCCTAGTTTTCTTGAAGGAGGTGGCTGTCAAGAGCTGATAAGGTAAAGCACATTTCCAAGCCAGGCTCCTCTCCGGGACCTCCCTGGAGCCTCTTGCCAGGAGCAGGGGCAGAGCACCAGTGGGCAGGGGAAGACCCTCGGCTCTGCTTCACCTGGGGAGGCAGCTCTGCCAGACAGCACGGCAGGGAGCTGGAGTCGCTTCCCTTTCTGTTTCCCTTCTTTGCTTCCCTCTAACCTTCCTGCACTCCTCCCTCCTTTCACCCCAGCTCAGCTGGCTGCCCAGGGCATGCTCGGCTGGCTGCTGTGCCAGGCAAATGCCCGAGTGGAAAGAGTGTCTGAGACCATGTCTGTAGCAACGGCTCTTGTGGCTTTTATCTACTTTATAGAAAGGGAAACTAGTATTATTCAATCAGTTATCTGAACTCATGAATGGATAATGAGTGTAACACTGCAGCCCTTGCTTAATGTTCATTTCAGAAGTGAGACCTGTTACCATAAATGCACCAAAGACAGTGGTTAACACTTGCATAGCAGATTCTCTGAAAGCCTTTGCAGACAGGAAAACCTTTTCTCACTATGTTTTTGCTCAAAAGCATGAAAAAGGAAGCTCATTTAAAAAGAAGACAAGTTTAGCAGACAAACAGGTGAGGGATTGAGTCCAGCTTTCACTGAATGTATTTCTTGGTTAATCCTTTTAAGCAAATGTGTCAGGTGTTCAAGGCAGCACACACCTCTTATGTCATCTATGAAAACTGGGATTTGAAAGACTTGAACATTAGTCCATGTTTGAGACTGTGCTAGTGTGAAATGATCGCTACGATAAATGGAAATATCACCTTTTATGAGTGTGTTTGCTATTCCAGCTGCTTGAGTAAACATCGCATTCCATCAAATTTCAGCCTGGGAATTGAACCTGAACTCAGCTTATATTTTGTTTTGTCTTTCTTATCCCTTAGCTTCATACTAACAGCAGAACTGGTGCCTTGAGGCCAGACCCACTCAGTTATTTATTCTGGCACATAGTAATTAGGCATCTGACTTAATAACCTCAAGCCTGTGCAAGGTATCTCTATTTGATATATGGAGCATGAGAAGTTAGTTGTCTCAGAACAGGGGAAAAAAAAAAAGCAGAGGATATACTGAGCAAGGAATTTCAGCCAGATTTCATCAGTCATCAGCCAGAGCAATAAAGATCCTGGAAAGGTTTTACTACCCATCAGGGAAGTTATGCATATTTTCTCAAAACTAAAAAGATACGATGGGAAGGACTAGGAATTTAACTTCTAATTCAGCCTTGGCCTTTTACTGGCTTTCATTAAGTCATTTTATCCACCCTGAGGAATATTTCTCACTCCCATAACCTGCCCACTTATTCTCAAGCCTGTTTTTCATTTAAACTTCATATGCTGAGTTCTGTGGGTACATCTCCTTTAGCTGTTCTCTTGAAATGTCCAAATGTAAAACAATGGAATGAAAATGTCTTGCATCATCTAAACCATTTTTTTTTTGTTAAATTGCAATGTTTTCAACTTTTCTTGGTATAATAGATATATTTCTGTTGAAAAAAAATCACTCTGGAGGAAATGCTTCATTCAAAAATATATTAAATTACTTTATTTGGCTTTTAAAACAAAAGTCAACATTTTAAAATGTTGTACTTGTAACAAATAGATGTTTTTGGTCAGGCAACTGCTTTGTTAAAAACTTGCAGGTTTATGAATTCATAATAACAAAATAATTAAATTCTCAAAATTATTTTAAGTTGCATGAAACCATTTTGGACAAAAGCTACTGAAATAGTGTTGATTATATAAACAAATCATAAATTTAAAAAGTATTCAGTAAGTCTTTTTACTGCTTGTTGCATTATGGGTCTTTTTTTGCACTGATCAGAATTGCTGACAGTAGGAATAAGTGTGCGTATAAAATGAACGTAACGTTATGTGCACCATCAAGACTATAGTTGAGTGGGTAGAATTTAAACTATCCTAAGTATGTCATAGGTTTCCAAAGGAAATCTTTTAACTGTGATATTAACCAAGCTCTCAGGATGAATTAACTACAGAGACATCGGAGGGAGTGGTGGTGTTGGGGAGGGGGGCCCTTACGGGAATGTAAAACTTTACCTCA
Source organism: Columba livia (assembly GCF_036013475.1). NCBI lineage: Eukaryota > Metazoa > Chordata > Aves > Columbiformes > Columbidae > Columba > Columba livia. Next base: position 30,883,435 of record NC_088607.1, on the reverse strand, counting down.
TTTTCTAAATAGGAAATGAATTGGGTAATTTTGGCACCTCAAGTCAGTGAAAATGCCGCATGTACTTATGTCTCAAAGGGTGCTTTTATGCCGAAACTTGAAACACTGCTGAGTTCAATGGGAGGACTAATGTATATAAATGTACGTTTCATGTGGGGCTGTTGTGAGTTGAAACCAGAGGCCCTGTGCAGAGCAACACGTGTGTTCAGGCTCTCCTATACTGTTACCTGTCAGTGTGAGCACGGGGATTGAGTGAGAAACACCTATGTTGGGGTCTTGCCTTTGGCACTTTCTATGTGCTCTGTCTAATAAACCTCTTTGGATCTGATGTTCTTGGACTCTAAAATGAGAATAATAATTACTATTAACCTGAAATGGGAGTTGTGTATTTCAATGAGGCAATGTTTGTGAGATTTTCAGCTACAGAAAATGCTATAAAACTCAGCATATTCATTGAAAAGAGGATTCGAGGTGCCAAGCTCGTGACATAAAGTACATGATGCCTTGCCTTTATAACACTGGGTGACAATCTGTAGGCACTGTAGAGGAAAAAGTGTGATCATTACCCAAAGTCTCACATCATCATTAATTTTATATTGGGTCTTATATCTTCTAAACCAGAGGAGGTATTTCTGCAGACACACCTTCCCCTGGGCATCAGTGGGAATTAGATGTGCACCCTGTGGTTACCCAGCATGGGCAGGCTGGTCCTGTGGTGCAGAGCTCTGCTCAGTGCAGCTGAGGAGATACAGCTCTGCAAAGTTTCTCCCATGCTTTAAACAAGAGCTACGTTTAATTATTTTGCTGGCTCTGAGCTTTCAGGATAAGCCTGTTCAATGCTATGCCTCACTGCTGATCCACAGCCAGTGATGCTGGAGCTTGGCTGGCAGCATCCTTTCCCTGCCAAAATGCATGGAGGAGCATCAGCAGGGCCCCAGCTTTGCCTCATGTATTTCCTTTCTGGCTAATACCAATGTCACAGTAACATTAACCAGAGCACAAAAGTGAAATGAGCCCTGAAAATGTTAGTGGTGTACAAACTTTGCCTTACTGATATGAATTATTCCTCAATTTAAATATCATGTTTCAAGTAAAAGCTGTGTAGACCTAAAGAATTTACCTGGCTGTCCTATCATGCCAGGCAGCTGGCTTGTATTCAGGATATATTTCTGTCTGCTCTGCAGTCAAATAGAAAAGCTGATATTCCTTATCAGTTTCTATGTTTTCCTTGGGAAAACCAAGAGGATCCTATACCAACAGTTCCTCAACAGCAAGAGCATCTGGCTCTGCTCTTTCGTGTGAGTTTTAATATGCCGGTGCTGTGCTTGCCTCTACTGTTCCTTTCCTTTACCTGCTTTCTACCTGGTGTATGAAGAGGATTTTTTTTCCCACTCTTTAATACAGTGCTGAGCTGATACATATTTTTAACACAGCAGCTTTGGTTTGAATTGGAAGTGCTGCTAGGGCAGGGCAAACTGTGATGAATTTTGAATGCTGGTTTTGTAAAGATGTGTCCAATGAACTGCAGGTCATTTGAATGCTCAGAGACCACTGCAGCTTCTATCAAAAAGAGGGGGAGAAGGGAATGAGGAGGCATCTGCAGCAAAAATATATATGCTAGTGCTTGTGTTGTACAGCATAATTGCCATAAACAGAATGAGGGAACTGATGTTAAACTAGGGACTGGGCTGGGAATCACCTTACCTAGTGTTAGAAAACTGGACATTTGCTTCTGTGCAGGTAGCCTAAATTTCCCTTCAGAGACAGCTCATTTGACCTGCTTCAGTATCAGTTGTGAAATGAGGTGAATTAGGACCTAGGAAGAATCTTTGGTCAATACAGACAGGCAGGACCTGACTAAGGAGCGCCTGGTCGTGCCCTGGGCATGTCAGGTGAATTGCATGTGGATCCTGCCCTACGGTCACAGCAAAGCAGAGGATTTTCATGCCATTTTAGAAACACAGAAACTATGTTAGGGAGTGATAGTCTTCTGGGCCAAGGGACATGAACTTCCTCAGAAACTCCCAGGTCAGGAGAGTAACAGCCATGTGACGAGTACCTGAGTCATGCCTTGTACTGCGGCAGCTGAAAAGAGTTGCAATGCATTTGTGCAGTAAATCTGCTCCCTCTGGGTGAGGGTCAGACACTGGTGTGCATGCTGGCTGTCAAATGGGAAGGGGCTGCACAGAACCCTTCCTGTCCTGCTGCTGGAGGGAGCTCCACAGCCCACACCTTGCTGAAGAGGGACAAGCCAGGGAATTTCACCCATCCCACAGGTCCTTATATACTTGAGCACGGCTTTTCTCTCCTTCACAGTGTATAGCACTGTATTTTCCAATATAAGACTCTGATCTGAAGCCGACTCAAATAAATGGGAACATTTTTAGATAGTATAATTGGAATGAAGTCTTGACTACGTTTGCTTCTCAAGTTGCTCCAAAACTCCCTCGTAATAAATTCTATAAGCTGGAGTCTGACTTCTTGTTAAAAGCTCAAAGTAAAAAAACCAAACAAAACAAAACAAAAGGGGTTTTCCTAATCCAAAGTCATGAAGCTTAATTTATTTCTAGTTAAAAATCTTTTGTTTCCATTGTGTATTTGGAATGTCCATTCATTCATAGGATAATTTTATCTAATTTGATCTAAAAACAACCTATTTTTCATTATACAAAAAGCTATGGAGTCTTTCTCTGTGTATAAATGCGTAAATATTATCTTAAAATTCTGTTTTAATACCTGGTTAGGAAATGCAGCTACATTGAGGGCAAAAGCTAACAAAATGGCCAGCTTCAAATAAGCTCTGGTTTTCTGCTTTGTTTTTTTCTTTCTTTTTTTTTTTTCTTGATCAAAACCCAGTCAAGTATCAGTAGCTTTCTGCTCCACGTGTGTGCCACAAGCTTGCTTGCTTCCCCTTTGTAACCGTTATAATCTAACAGAACATTTTCATGCCTTTATATGGTCAATATCCAGGATGTGTCATTAAGCAGAGTGCCAAATTCTGGCTTAATTTATATGACTTGGCATAGCATCTGGCAGAGGATAGAGGCTTCTTGTTTAACTCCCTTTTTCCTTCCCTCTGTTACCCCCTTAGACCTCACCAGCCATCTGGTTGGGAACTGGAATGTGTCTCCCAAGTGGAGATCTGGGTTTATAAAGACAAAATTTAACTCTAAGATTTTTCTCTTTTCCTTTGCTCCATGAGATTATCTTCCTGCTGATAGACTGAAGGTCTCATCTGGCAAAAAAAGAGACTTTATGGAGGTGCGTGTCAGTTGCTGCTTTTCATAACTGCCTTGAGGTATGGAGGAATTGTGGGACTATCTATTTTAGGCTTTTATTTGCCACCCTTCACTACAGTATCTGCATGTGTGCCATAAAAAACAGACCAGGAGGAGACCATAGCAGACCTTGGGAATATTTGACTGATTGGCTTTTTGATTTGTTTTGTTTCGTTTTGATTTTTCTTGTTTACAGAAAGTTTGACCTGAATGAAAAATATTGTCTCTAAGGAAAAGCTTTCAAACCTGCTAGTCTACTTTGAGATTTTAAAACTACTGGAGAATAAGGGAATCAAAAATAATCTTTTTTTTTAAGTAAATGTTTAGACACCCAGCTATTAGTTTATTTAGAAAGGTGTTAGGGAAGAAACCTTTCAGGATTTAGCAATCAGACATTTTTTTCCTGAGCAGCTTTCTCTGCAGTGTTAACAGTGTCTGAGATGTTTTGAGATCAACATTCACACAATGGTTCAAACCATAAGAAACAACAACAGGGAGAAATACATTGTTTCTTTCCTAGAATTTATTTTTGTGAAGTCTTTGCGTTATTCATGATTTATTGTCTAGTTTTCTGCTCAGAAAATGATTCATCTCTCATGATTTTTCATATCAGATGTCCATATTGTATGACTGTTGGAGTATATTGTTTTTCATAGTTTCCAGCCTAGCATCCTCAAAACAAGCTTAGGCTCTTTTCTTTCATTGGTTAGCACAAGTAGTAAAGATTGCGCAGGCCAAACTAGAAATATAAGTATAAAAATTAACATATAAGAAAAACAACTAAATAACTAAACTTCAGAAATTCTTTCTTATTTTTTCTTTAAGCATGCCTATTAGCTTCATTTCCAGTGGAAGTCAGTGCACTTGGGGACTTCCAAAAACATGTCAAAAAAAAAAAAAAGGGAGGAGAGATGTGGAATGAAGACAATGTTCAAATCAAGTCAGGTTTACCTGCAAGCCATTGCATCGCAGTAGGCTCAGCTGGGCTCGACTCAGGCTGCTGAAGATCTAAGGAAGGAATCAGAGAGCATGATTTTTGTATCACAGGTCCTCTATGGACTATGTGCTGCGCAGTGTTGCATCCCAAAGAAGAACAAGTTCTGCCAGCTCACTTACATTGATTGGATAAGTCAAATTTGCCAAAACAGTAGGGTTTTGTGAACACGGCTCGTTTCCATTGGAATTACTGAGATGATGATTAGATGATCAGCTCAGCAGCCAGATACAAGGGGGCAGTGACTTTTAGAAGGCATTTTTCCAAGCTCCTTTGTGTACAAAGCTGTTTTTTGTTTGTTTGCTTGTTTATCTTTTAATAAGTATTACCTTAAATTGGATGTAGCCATTTGGTATGGCTGCTCTGGCTGTTTCTGTGACTGGTGTGTTAAAAAGAGCAATTGCTCTAATTGGAGGCCCAGCTGGAAAGAGAAAATGCCCAAGAATCCCATTGGGGAGAACAGCAATGATGCTATCAGGTCTCAGAAAAGAAGCTACAAATATGAGACTGGAGGAGGAATGGAGAATGATATAAGTGCAGATAACCTGTCCAACCTATGAAAAAGATAGTGTTTAACGGTACCTAAACCTGTGCCATAACTAGACAGCAGGTGAAGGGAGAAAAAGGAAGCTGCACAATATGATTATGTTCAAAGCAAAGATTTTGAAGGAGAAAGTAGAAAGAAGGTTTTGTTGAGACAAGTAGCCAGATGCTGAAATAGAGGCGTTTGTTTTCTTGGTGTGTGGGTTTTTTTGATTGTTTTGATTTCTTTTTTTGTATGTGTATGTTTTTCTCTTTGTCTGTGTGGGTTGGTGTTTTGTTTGTTTGTTTGTTTGTTTTTATTTTAATTCAGAGGCAAGTGCTTGTTCCTTTCTTTTATATTGAAAATTTTGCTCATCTCTTGACGTAATCAAAATAGCAGCATATCAGGGGTGCTGTAAAGACAATTGCATGAAACTGTTTTTTCCTGTGGAAGCTGTTATGTTGAAGCTGGAATGTCCTTGCCCCTTTTAAGTAAATAAATGAAACAAATTAACCTGAGTTGTGCAGTAGCCAAAGGCTGGCTCTGTGCAGCTCACGGTTTATCAGCTGGCCAGGGTCTGTGCTTCTGGGCCAGATTTACTTTGCCTCAGTAAGAGTCTGCAGAGATGTCTTTTTCCAAAGTGGAAGTCAAATTCTTGAAGTCAAAGATGTGCAGTGAAATGGATTTGCTGTTTTCTGGCCAGCCAGGGTTGCTTGCCTCTTAGGAGGTACACAGAAATACAGTAGCAGAAGAATTACTCTCTTTGGCATGCCAAATTGGTAATATCTATATAGTCCAACTTCATCTCTGTTTTACTTGCTGCCTATATATATATTTTTATTCTGGTAGGGGTCACTGCCATTGCTATTGTTTTAATTGCAGCTGATGAGTCATGGACTTCTGAAATCATTAGTGGTTCCAATGAGCTCTAGAAACAAAATAACATCATTTCTGCCTTGCTGTTCTTAGTCTCCCGTGAAAGTGAAATCTATACAGAACTTAATTACATTTTATATCTTATGTGTTGTTTTCACTGAACTAATATTTACAAATGGATTTGACAAATATCAGTGCATTTAAAGGAAGGACCCCCTCTGTGTTTTCTTTTCAAGTTACTGAAAAGAAATGAGAACGAATGAATTCTTTAGGAAACTTTAATTACCAGCTGATTTCATTGACCTGCCAGGCTGGTGGCATCTGCCTTCCAGTCTTTTTAGATCATTCCTCTTTCATATGGATGTTTAGGGATACATTAGTATGTAGCCATACTAATTACAAATTATAATGATTCAGAATTAAGAGGTTTTTTCTATAAAGTGTTTTTCTCATTCCAACTAAAGGCAAAATACATCCTCAAATTTCTGTTCTCTTCTTTGTACTGAGATTTGTGGATGAGTGTGGGAAGAAGGAAGCAGCTGATAGCAAGCCTGGGGAGTGAAGGAGGTGTTTTCTGGAGTCTTTTAGAAAGCCTTGACTCACATCATTCTGTGAGAGGACACTCTGGTTTCTTGTTTCTGGCCACAGCCTGAAGCAGCTCACAGGCAGTAAAGGTTGTAAATTTGGTTTTGATTGTACCTTATGATTTCAGTTCTCTGACCTAACCTTGTCCATTAGTTTTATGTTTTGCCTTTGAATTCCTAAACTTTTAAACATCGCAAATTGACTGCAAACATTTAACTAAGAAATACAAGTTCATCTGATGTCTTCTGCTTCTATTTAAGCAGCTGTTTACTGAAAAAAAAGACAACTCTGTTGGTAAAAGCACAGTTTTGTAACTGAATACATCTGTCAGTTAAAGCAATCCTTGAGGCACTCTCTGAACTCTCCATGACCAGCCTTCTGACCCCCTCCTGTGCTATCAGACTTATAGTTTGAGAATTTGATTTTTTCCACTTTTCTCCAAACTAAATCTTCAGAATATTTGAAGGTATCACCCATCTTACAGCCACTTTATACTGAAGAGGGAGACCATAAAAAATCAGACAAATTACAGATGAGATCCCATCCTAGATGGGATAGAAAGAATAGTGAGCTAAATAAGTTCTAATAGGTAGTTGGGATATGGAAAAAATATAAGCCCCTGTCCCTTCTCCAGTCCTAGATTTTTTTTATATACAAGCTCAAGAGAGGAGGAAGAACAGATGCTCTGAATTATTTCTTGTCTTTAAGCTGACAAAGGTTAAGATGTTGTTTTTTAGTCTAGGCAGCCAGTACTGCTATGACTTCATATTTTGTGATAAAACTTGTGACTGTTGTAGCCGACCTGTAATGAATTATTCAGTAAACAGAGAAACCCATGGCACATGGAGCATCCCTTGCTTGCACTGGCATTCCCTGCTGCAGATCCCTTGTACCCCGTGCTGCAGTTGAGATTTGGTGTGTGTGATACTCGAAAGACCCTACTTGTAAATATTGGACTATGACTTGTAATTCTACCACTTACTTTTCATTTTTAATTTTTAATAGTAACAGTATTTACTTTCTGTACTTTTTAGGAAATGTAATAAGCTCACTTTTAAGCTGGCTGCCCTCTCTGTCCCAGTTTTAACTTTATATCTTTGTTGCTTTTTTTTTTCTTTCCTTGGTCACCTTTGTAGGCAACTGGAGCAGACATTTTACTTTAAAAATCCAATCTCTTACATTTTGTATTAGGCTAAATCAAGAAGGGGGAAAAAATCCCAACCTAACCCGCAAGCAATTCTTGCTTGATAAATGAATTAATATCTTTTCCAGGCGAAAAGAGAAGAAACCAAACTACAACTAATTTCATAATTTTTCCATCTTAATATTTCAGGGGAGATTGATGCTGTTTACATAACAGGGGAACTTGCCTACCTTTGTTCCAACACAGCTGCTGTTATTTAGCCAAATGTGACACAAGAGATGCCCTGAGCTCATTTTTGTTTGATTGGGCAACGTGTCTGTTTTGGGGCATGTAAGGTGTAACTGACAAACATCTGCCATGAACACGACTGTCTCTCCATTGGAAACATGCAAATAGGTTTGCCTTGCTTCAACAGCTACTGGCAGCTTCTGGAAACTTTTCAAACATATTAGTGAATATTTACAAATGTTTCTGCCTTGAGTATTCTATTTCCTGTTATTTTCTTCTCTCAGCATCCTTTATTAGCACACTCATTTACAGGAAAGTTGTGATGTTGTGGGAGTTTTTCAGTTGGTTTTGCTGATGCTGTGGCTGTGACATCTGCTTCATCACTGGTGCAATAAATTAATTTTTCCAAGTGTCCACTTCTCTTTAAGCAAAGCTATATTGAGGTATGTAGTGAGACCTATAGGTAAGGTAACCTAAGAGTTTCCACTATAAAGGAGATTTTTTAAAATAATTTTCTTTGGTTACGGTGGGGTGCTGGTTTCTAGTTGCTGTTTTTCCCTTTGACATCTGTGGGACTAGGACACAGGTGTAGTTATTTGAGAAGGAAGGAGCAGAAATGAATGGACATATACTTCTGTGTGGTGTTAAGCAAATAGTTCCATTGGAGCAGGGTTTTTTGTTTTGTTTTTTCATTTTCTCACAGTTTGTTTTATTTGTATCATTCATTTATTTCCTGGTTTTGTTTTGGTTTTTTAATAGTTACAAATGATGAGGCCAATATGCTGTAAAGCAGTTTAAGAAATGGTCTTTAGCTAAATAGAGCATTTAAAAGAAATAAGGTATTGTAGTATTATGTTTGTGGGGTTTTTAGTTGATAATTTGACTTTAAATCAAACAAATCCGGTATTTAGAGTATAGTTTTCTGTATATTGGGTTATGTTCACCAGATTATGTTCACTTAAATCCCTATTTTGTAGCATTACAGTTTACAGCAAGCTGGAGGTTTCTGAATTAAGTTTTTGGGATTGCAGAGAGAGTCAAATTCAGCAGTCACTACTGCATGAACACAATGGCTACAAAAATAAGTTCTATCGATCCCAATCTAAGCAGCTACATAAAATATTTTGTTTTTATAACTAATCCCTGTAGAAAAGGCTAAGATATCTTTCTAAATAAGAATGTCTCCCCAAGGAGATGTGTAAAGTTCAATTCTAAAATATTTTCCTTCTGCAGTACTTATAAAACATCACTAACATAAAACCCAGGTAACTGGCCACAAAGCAGCAAGTTGGTTTATGAAATAAACACTCTCATGTGAGCAGGTAATCCACAGATCCCAAATAGAATTGTCTTCTTCACCAAAGAATCTGAATTAACTTGTTTCCTTCTCTTGATAGTAGAAAGCAGCCTGTGGCTGGCTTCCACACTGTTGTAACAATATGCCAAAAAGCTGCTTCGCTCTTTTTTCTTGTCACTTGCAGGACATTTTGTGATTTAAATCAAACATCTCTGCTTCACATGTAAAACTTGGAGGGAATTAAAACAGGTCTGTCTTTTCTGGGGAAGTGTTAGATGAAAACAGTTTACTATACCAAATATTTGACAAGTAACAAAACAGCTATGACTGTATGGAATTAATTTGCATTGCAGTAGAGAATCCGTCATCATCATGCATTTCTAAGTTTTGCCAGGGCCATGGTAAGGACTTTAACCACCCAGATTGCCCTCTCAGATGTGAGGTTTACAGGGAAGAAAGTGTTGCATGGTGGCTGAAGCAGCTCTGGCACAGAATCCTTCCTGCAGCGTGGACTCGTACTCACTGTCAGAGCTGAACTGTGTTTCTGTTGGTTGAGAAGCTGCAGAATGCATTAAAATAAGAACTGGGAAAGGCTGAGGGAAGTCTTGGCTACTTCTGACACACAAGGAAAAAAGCAATTACATGTATACTTGTTTGAAACTCTGGAAAGTGCTGATATGGTAAAATGTTGTTATATACTAATAATCACCAACACATGCTGTTTTTCTTTTATAGGGTATACTCTCTTAGTAATAATTGCATCATCTTTTTTAAAAAAAACAAAATCAGCTGATATACCAAACTTATTCCATTTTTATATTAAAACAACTTTTGGGAAACCATCCTAGGACCAAAACAGATTATCTACCATGTAACTAAATTTTGGTCACATTACTTGGATATATACAAAATGAAGAGGAAATATATCTAAACTTTCACAGGTTTTTCCAGTTGTTAGATAGGAAAATGACTATTTTTTTAATCCCTGTAGACATTATTATTTTCTTGAATAAACCACAAGTCCTCCCACATTTTTACCAAATAATTAAAACACTCATTGAACTGATAGAAACACTAATTTTGAACTGATAGCAAATGTTTCTGCCCCTCAATTTCAGTCAAAATTGAGTTTGTCTCTGAAAATAATTTAGGTGAAAAATTTTTAATCTGGCCTAGGAACTGTTGAAGTAACACATCTGTTACATTTGGAATATTTCTTTGAAACCTTTGTTCCAAAAGGCTGTTGTTGCTTTTCCACTAATATGCACATTGCTGTAAATAACATGACTAGCAACAAAATCTGGAATTGTGAAAACATAATGGCTCAGTTTGCTTTGGTGCATAAAACAGTCTGCACCCATGCAAAAGGGGTTCTTACTCCATCTCCTTTCCTTTGAGATTGTATCAACTAGCAATTTCCAGGCAGAAGAAGAAAGAGGGGTGTCAGCAAGTCACCTGCATCAGTTAAGGGGAAACATTCTTGAAAAAGTAGGAGAATTTATGACAAAACACTGATTTGGGAAAGCTGACTTCTTCTCTGTTTTTCTTCTGTTAGTTCTGTCTCTCACCCTCAAAGGAAGGAACAGTCTGCACAACATAAGTATCCAGAAGTCTGCAAAAGGTAAAGTTTGTGATTTTGTTGTTTTAACGTATCTACTGTTCATCTCTAAATACAGTAGTAATAGACACAGACGAGCCTTTTTGGCTGTAGTCTGTGCAGACTTTCGAGAAAAAAAATATTTACCATTCCAGCTTTTCTTTTAAGTTTCATGTGGGCATGGAAAAGTCACCAAAAGCTTGAAAAATCACAGGTTGTTTCCTTAGCAGTATTTGTTTAAGCAGTGAGCTGGAATCTCAGAGGCAGGTGAAATATATTTTAGGGCTAGAAGAAAATATTTTAGAGGCTATTTCAAGAGCTGGGAGAGAAGAGGAAGAATTGAGGAGAAAACAGGTTATCAAGAAGGGGAGATGAGCTGGGATGGCAGAGTGGAAATGGCAGAGAAACCTTCCAGAAGCTGAGTGGAGAATTGGGTGCATCTGAAACACCACAGTCTGTGTGGTGGTGGGTGCACCTGGAAACAACCAAATGCCTCCCTTAGTCATGGATAAAGAACAACAAGTTAAGAGCATTAAGAAGGATGTCTGAAGACTCTTTGGGATTTCTCTGTTGTTATAGGACTAAGTAGCTGGGGCTGTGGGGCATCACTGTTGGGGAACAGAGGAATGATTAAAAGACCTAGGGAAGAGCCTTTTTTTTTTTTTTTTTTTTTTTTTATTAAGGCTCTTCAGTTCAAAAAGGCTTTGAAAAAATGTCAGCTACTCTAAAGCATTTAAATACTAGCAGTGTCCTCAAGTTACAGGTAAAAAGCCATCTGGAGTTTATTTTAGGAACAACATAAAGAGCCTTCAAGGCAAAGGGCTATGTGTTGAAAAGGGTTTTGAAATCACTGAAATAGAAATCAGGAGTTGTGACTTCGAGTAATGCAGAAGAACCAGACCAGGAAATAAGCTGTAGCACAGAAAATCAGGATAAGGTGGTAATTACTTCATCATATTGAACTTGGTCACCAAAGTGGCTAAAGAACAGCAAAAAGCTTGTGAGTGGTCTACCTGGAAAACAAGTGGGGGCTGCATGTGCTACCCATGGCCCCAAATTAAAATGCCTGTTTTCAGCAAGAGAGAGGTTATTGAATCTGAGAACAAAATGGGACAGCTGATGAGGTGGAGACACATTCAGGGTAGAAGCAAACCTGGAGCAATTCACAAGGCAGAAGGCAGGGAATTACTGCAATAACTTGGTCCTGTGTTCGAACAAGCTCTGAAGGAGGAGAGCATTGAGCTCAGATGTGCAAGTGAGCTGCAGGATGTCAGCTGGGGTATCTCAAGGGGCAGGGTGTGTGTCTGTAGCCTGCCCCACTTTGAAGTAAAAGCTATTGTCTTAAAGAACAGTGAAATCTCAACCCTCAGAGCAGAGGGATGCTGTTTTCTACTGGAGCAGTGGGAACAAAACCAACAAGATTGCTGCTAGAGAGTTCAGTCAGCCTAAAAGGCGTGTATGATACAATTGCCTTATACAACAGGGAACTCAGCTTAGCAAGATATTTGCAGGACTTCTTTGCTATTGTAGCTGTTGGTTATATTCAGTGCAAGCATAAAATATTATTGCTCTGACTTTATTATACAGTGTTTTAAATGCTTTGACCTAAGTTTCTTGATCCTTGACCCTGTCCTGTCTAAAATGAAATCTCTACCCGCCAAACACCTTGAAGCAGCACTTCAGAGCTCTGTGACAACCAATGAGCCTTACCAAGTCAATGAATTAAAGCTGTAGCTGAACTTGTTAGCCGTAGCCTGGCAATTTGTGATACAATGTAAAGTCACTTTTAGGAAACTTTCTATGCTTCCACAAGACACCTGCAGGCTGTAAAGTTTTTCCAGTTATCTACACAGGGTAGTAGTAGGGAACTGCAAGATTTTTCCATATGTGTCTCTTAGAATATGTATAGTAAATGCAGTAACAGCTATTTGCAAAATCATAAAACTACACTTGTTGAAAATATTTACTGAATATAAGAAACCTAAACCATATGATTTGTCTTAGAAGCTGAGGAGGTTAGTAATGGATTACACTGGATACAGGTCTCTGTGCTCTCCATATAGCCAGCTGGCTAAAAGAAGGGATTGTCCTGCTGGATGTAACATTGGTGCGACCTCACCTCAAGTCCTGTGTGCAGTTCTGGGCCTCACAATTTAGGAATGATGTTGAAGGTGCTTGAATGTGTCCAGAGGAGGGCAACAAAGCTGGTGACAGGGCTTAAAGGCATGTCCTGTGAGGCACAGCTGAGAACTTTGGGCTTGTCTGGTTTGGAGGGGCAACTACATTGCTATCTGCAGCTTCCTGAGGAGGGAATGTGGAAAGGGAGGTGCTGAGCTCTTCTCCCGGGGTTCCAGTGATAGGATGTGTGGGAACGGTTCAAAGCTGCACCAGGGGAGGTTTACACTGGACATGAGGAAGCATTTCTTTACCAAGAGGTTGATCAGACACTGAAACAGGCTTCTTAGAGAGGTGGTCGATGCCTCAAGCCTGTCAGTGCTGAAGAGGCATTTGGACAATACTCTTAATAACATACTTTGACTTTTGGTCAGCCCTGAAGTGTTCAGTAGTTGGACAGAGTAATCATTGTAGGTCCCTTCCAACTAAAATATTTTATTCTGTTCTATTCTACTAACCTATTTCTTTGAGTATGTCCCACCTCCATTTTCCACTTGAGGTGGGAGGAAATTCTCAAAGATGAGTAATTTTCTTATTTTGGACAAACCACTGATGTTGAACATGTCAGGCAGAAACAGTGCTTGTACTGTGGGCCAGCCAATATGTGAGATTTGGAGTGGAATGTTTCTTTTTGAAGAGTATATTTAGCAGGTTTTATTATCTCAGAAAGGTGTCTAACCCCAGATAAGCTTTGGCATTTATTTATTTATTTGTCTTGTATTTCAGGAACTGATTACTTTTATATACTTATCTGCTGAAATTACTCGTGTCTCAGCTATGGACCATATCATATTAGCATTGGAAACTTCTGTGTAAATTCTCGTACTCAGAAGTGGGACCACAGTAGGATAGTGTAGATGGCTATGCTAAGAGGTTTTGTTTTTTCTTAGGAACGAGAGGGATTAGCTACAGCCTTGTTAATGCATAACTCTCTTAACACTTCTCTTGTCCCTTTCAAGGTGGATTCAGGTCTGCCAACCTCTCTTCAAAGCTGGTTGCAGAGAGCTGGGTCTCCAAGGAACAGTAAATACCATAATCTTCTTTTGTACTGAAATATTTTGTAAGTCAACAGCTTCATCAGGAAAAAAAAACCAAAACCAAAACCAACAAAAACTAATTAAACTCAATCACAGTGTGTTGTAAATTGGCCAATAAATGACCAACTGAGTATTAGCTAGGTATTCATTTGATTATATAATGCTGTTGATCTCTCAGAAGAGTCACACCTTTGTATGAGATCAAATGCTCAAGGTTAAATCAGTAGAGATAATTTGTTAACAACTGAGAAGCATCAAGAAGTGGTACTATTTCATAACGGTGTTTAAGGTGAAGTATTCTGGCCATTGAGTGTCACAGGAATGTAAATCTATCCAAAGAAAATTTTAAACTGGAGACACAAGTGTAAAGAAATGAAGTGTTCATAGACTGTTTAATTATCCATCTGTAAAATCTCACAAGCTACTGATGTTGATTATTATTTTAACTATCTCACCCTTACTTGCTGAGGTCCACAGGGCTGATAAGTTTGTTGCATTGCTTCATTTATTTCAGGGAGGGGAAGATGGAGTAAAAAAGTAGAATAAAGATCCTTTAGGCAATCCTTTTTCTGCATACCAGAAGAGAGCTGAGAGCTAATGGGTCCTGATTCAGATCAGCAGGGTATTGTAACAGGAAAACAGTATATTGTGTTTTGAATGAGAAAAATGTGTTATCTAAGTCAAATTAGAATTCTGTACTGAGTCACTACATTTTAAGCCATTTAATTTACATTTGTAAGGTGATCCAGCCGGAGAGACATTTGACAGAAAAAAAGAGCCTTTCAGAACTCGTACTTCCTGTTAGCTGCTTAATGGACTTTTTATTTTCAGCCTTGAGGAGGCTGAAATAAATAAAAGATGGGAAAAAATCAATATGCAAACAGGTGGAGAAATTTATTGGCTGAGAGTGTGGGCAGAACCAATTTAGATAAGGCAAAGTTTCTGGAGTAATTCAATGTTTCAAAATAACCTCCTTTGCAAACGCTTGACCTTATGAGTAATCCACAGTTGATGAAGGTATATCAGAAAAGTTTGCTTCACTTTCAGTAGTTATTTCTTAAGTAAAAACATAGGTATTGTTATTATTATTTGTATTATTGAAGTGTTCTTGTGTGTGCTTCCCCCTTCCCGCCCCCCATTGGAATTTTGTAATTGCTTGGTTCTGGCAGAGCTTTTCTTGTTAGCTTGTCTCACTGTCTTCTGTGTTCCTTCTCTCTCTCTTGGACACCCAAGGGCACTTCATGCATGGTTTTCGGAGACTTCTTGAAGTTAGTTGAGTTCTTTGTTCTAGAGTTTCTGAATAACATACTCAGTGAATGCAGCATCTTGAGGACTAAAGCAGAGGGTAATGCCAGCACCTAGTAGCTTAGAGAATGCCCCTTTTACTTTCTGACCTCAGTGAGACATTTGAGAAGAGTGGGATCTGTTGTTTTCAGGTGATCACCAGAAATCCACATAAGAAACCATTCAGTCTGATCTCCTCTGGATTCTTGAGAGGCCCCCCACACCAGGACTCATTCCTTCCCCTGTGCCAGTTGTTAGCCTCAGTGTTCTTCCTGAAACAAGATAAGAGTTCTTTGGGCCAGTAACCCATTTAGAGGTTATTTGTGATCAGGTAGAAGGAAGCATATTTATCCCCATTGTTTCAACTTTATGAAAGTTGAGTAGTGGTTTTTAGAGATAAACATTTCATTAAAAAACTTAGATATGGTCTTTTATAAAGAAATTTTCTGTTTGAAGCATGTAACTTCAGGTATGGTTCTGCTTCAGCCAAAGGCAGAATGAAGGTAAAGCCTTCGTAGTGGGGACCTGAAAAAGATACCTGCTAGATCAAAATGTCCTTGAACTCCTGCTTGGCCTCAGCTGTCTCTGTATGAGTTCTTAGTATCTAGTTCTTTACGTCAGTCCAGCCTGAGGAGTTCCTGATTGAAGCCTGGGCAGATCTGATTTTCCCCACTGACACAGAATTTCTCAGAGGTCCAGTCAGGGAGAAACAATAGTGAAAGTGAATATAGAAATAAGTTTTACAGTAGCTCTGAAAAGCACTGTAGTCAACAGGACCATCTGGACTTTTTTTCCTACATAGTTTATTCAATAAGCTATGAACCATGAAGTCTGCCTCTGATCCTGTAGTTACATTATTTATGTCTTTCTTGCACCTTCAAAATAGCTTGGAGGGGACTGTTACTTTTTACACCTTTGGGGTAACATTTCTGATCAGCCTTGATAAGTCAGCAGTATTCTGTGATTCTGCAGATCACTTTTTTCCTAAGTTGTATCCTTCTTGGAATTCAGACTAGAAGAAACAACTGTGAGGAGATGCATCTTTATACACCCAGGTGCAGTATTTGAGTAGGCAGTTATTATTTTCTGGGTGATCTGTGTTTTAGTCCTGAGACAGGTACCAGTATGTTTTTACTACATTTTGCACCAAGCTGGAAACACCAGGCAACCAAAGGTGAACAAATGCATATTCATTTCTCACTTGGGGAAAGAGACGCACAGAATTTCTCATACCAGACAGTGTGCAAAATCCCCGAATTGTCATGGCAAACATTCACAAACATCTGTTAAAAATGTATTCTAGCCATGCTCTTAAGCTTTTCAACTCACACAGAATAATGAAATTGTTCTTGTGGAGCTGACGAAGGAACCTGTATGAATGCAGGCTGATGGTTTGGTGGTTGTCGACAGCACACCAGGGCCACTCCTTTTCCTTCTGCTTCCAGGAGAGATCAGGGAGTTAACCAGCATGGAAGACATCCTAATTGCTGCTCCTTCTCATGAAGCAATTGCATCTGACAGTCCACCTGTTAAAATCTTTTCAGTCTTGGAAAAACAACAACAAAAAATCAATCCTGATTCTATAGGATTTGTTACAGCTTACAAGATTCATCGCGGACCCAGAATATAAGGCTTTCAGTGCCCCACTCATAAAGATACTCAGTTCTGCAAAAAAAATAAGGAGGGCAAATAAGGCAAAATAGTTATTTTGATAGGACTTGCTCAGTGGACCAGGATCTCTAGGATTTTATTACATATTTTTATGAGTGGATGTGCAAACTTTATGAAACTTTAGCATTAAAAACTCAAATAATTACAAATGAGTAATATTTTATTGGTTCCTTTTGCCACAGCATGCTGGGCCTACCACTACGATCTTAAATAAATAACTAGAGTAGAAAAAGTCTGCCTCCTTGTTATAAAGGCATTTCAAACAAGAACATCATCATTATTGTTTCAAGTCTGCTTATTTCCTTGGATAGTAACAGACACTGGAGGAGAAGAGGGTTCTTGGAGTAAACATGTCAGCCAGATGTAGGAGAACATGAATCTTGACTTAACAATAGTGTCTTCAAATCTCACAAACCTTAAGTTCTTTCTTGGGTGATAGCCACTTATTATTTCAGACCACTGAATGGTGGTAATATATTATCAGAACAGAAGAGATCTGTTGAGATCTGTTTCCTTCACACACTGGCAATAAAAAATATATATCTATATTTGCATATATATATATATATATCACCGTTTTCTGATGTTCTTTCACACTCCTTGAAACAAAAATTCTCTCACAAATGTTTAGTTCAGAGCCAGCTCAATGGGAAAGGGCATGTGTGGTGAATACATGATTCAGCACCTTCGTGATGGTCTAACATCCTCACATTACTGAGTGTTTTACAGCCAAATGCTATGGAAAATTTTTAATCAGAAAATAAGGAACTTTACCAGCAAATAGTTACAAAAGTGTGATTTTGTATGATTCAGTATTTTTCCCTAGTTCCAGTCCTAGGAATTTCTGGAGTTTTCTTTTGATTCTTGTGCATCTCCTGAGCGATGAGAGTCACTCCAGCAAGAAATACGTTATCTTCTGAAAGCACCACTGAATGGCAAAGGTTCAATGAATTCAGTCCTCAGGCTGGATCATTGGTTTCCCCGCTAGAGACTGGGAACCAAGACAGTGGCTGGCTGCTGATAGGGAGTATAAGGAGCACACCAAGCCACTCCTTCTTATATAGCTGGGACTTTATAGTTCCTCTCTTCCATAGCTGCAATCCAGCAGCAGAACATTGCCACAGGCATCAGTGAATGAATGTGGAAGCTCAGGAAGGTTCCCACAAAACCTTTTAGCATTAGAAATCCTGTAAAGGTCACCAATCCCAAACTGGAATAATTGAGAGGATGGCAGTTCCAGGTATTTAGGTAAACACTTCAGCTATGCTGAGAAAGGGGAAGGTTGCTGCTCGATTTGAGGGTCATTCTCTGGCTGGACTCATGAATATGGCTAAGCCTTTCTGAAGAGAGAGTAGACTGCCACACAACTTGATTCAGCACTGGGCTTTGACTGGATTGACTTTTTGTCACAGGGAATGTTTGGGATCTTATACTAAGAACTGTAAAATATCAATATTGCAAAAGCATCCCTGCATATTACGCTACTAATATAAAATGTTTGTGCTAATGTAGTTGCTGTAATGGGTATAGAGCAGAGCTGTGGAGCTTGTACACTGTTTTTCTTTTACCTTTTGAAGAACAATGTGATACCTTTTGTTGGAGCCTAGAACACCTAAATATCAGCAACTCTGTAGAGTTCCCCTCAGCCTGACCCCCCCAGACCTCAGGTTGCCTTCATTAAATTCCACTATTAATATTCATTTTCCACCATGGGGTGTTGGAAAAAGAAATTCTAATGTTAAAGAATGTGAATATCTGAATTTGCACAGGCAGATAGTAATTTCATTGCATTATTTGCCTGCCCTTTCATAGCTCAAATCCCAAGTCAGCATCTTTGTATTTCTGAACTGATTGCATTCCAAAGAGCTACACAATTCTGAAGTATCACTTAAATCATACACACTTCTTCAGTATTGCTCATTTTTCTGGAAAATCTTTAAGAACATATCTGAAACATATTCCTTTAGATATGTTACTCCAAAGTGTCCCTTTCTCTTTTCTGTCTCACCTCTGGGTTTCCTTCTTTAAGCAGACTCATGGTTTTCCCTTTGAAGACCTTAAGAAAGTCCTTGATTTCTCTTTTCTTATTGCATTCAACTTCCACTAAAGTGTTTTCAGACAAAAGCAGACTTTTTACACTGGCACTTAGTAAAATTGGAGACATTTATTTTACCTTATATTGTCTCAGTCTTTTAATTCTAGGTTCCAAGGTACGAGGAAATAGTTGTTTCTTTTATTTGAAATTTTCAAATTTACCAGTCATGTTGCTAGACTCATTTTTACCATCAGTGGCTGACTAGTTCAATCAATTGTTCCCTTTAAGATGATATTCTGCATTTCTGTGTATTTGTTAGAGAAAAAAAAAAAAACAAAACAACAAAACACATTAAATAATCTATCAGAAATCTCAGGAGGCTGAAATAGAAATAAATAATAATTAAAAAAAAAAAAAAAAAGAATAGAGTGTCTCCTCCCCTCAAACTCAATACCACTTATTTAATGGGGAACCATATAACAAATAATTCAAATACATTGAAAATAAAAATTACATCTATATAAAAAAAGCAGCTTGAGTAGCCTAAAGGGAAGTAAGCTGAAATAATCTTATCATAGACATAATTTAGACTTTATTTTTATTTACTTTAGAATATATGTAGTTTTTAAGTTATACTGTGTTATGAATTTCTATGCATATCATTTAAGATTAAAGTTGAAAATAAATGAACAATGTAATGTTCTATTTAAACTTTCATAACTGACACAGCATGTGTGTGTGTGTACTTTCAGATATATTCTCTATTTCTAAGGAGATGAAAAATAATTTCTTATTAGTGCATATTCTTATAATCTGAGTGTTACCCCAGAGCAGCAAGTTCTGGCAAACAACCCCATAGACCACTAGAGCCTTGGGGAAGAGTATTTTCTTTACATACCTTTGGCAGATTCCCTGAAATAATGTTCAGACCATTTTCTCATACATGGAATTTGAAAGTTTCAAGAAGCCATCAAGAGTCTAGAATTTGTTTTCTGGTGATCTCCATATGTTCTGAAGGAAGTATATCAACTAAATCAGAAGAAATTTGGCTATGTCTTTACCCCATTTCTGATGCTGCTGCTTTAAAAGACAGCTAAAAAGAATGGTTATAAATATTTGTGAAAAGAGAAAATAACTTCCTTTGGGTTGTTGTTATTTTTTTTTCTTGATATCTAGTAGCAAAACAACTCTTGTCTCAAGGAAAATTTCATGTTTCTGAAGATGAAAAACTAAGGACTGATAAATATCCTATTTCTTCAGAGTCAAAAATCCTACAAGAAGAACTTGGGAAACTACAACATATTCAATGTTTGATCCATTCTGTACTCAGCCTTAAAAAGAAATGTTTAAAAATTCACTCTGAAGTTAGCTTCGTGTGTATCCTGTAGATAGAAGCCTGGCTGACAGGGCAAGTTCAGATTCATAGGCACCTTTGTACGTGTAAGAATAAATAAACAAGAAGGTTAAGAATAGATGAGAAAGTGCAGACCACTTTGTTGGATTTTGCTGACAGACTCTCAGTAATGACATGTAATACATTGGGCCCAATGCAAATTTATCATGGGGAGGTGGTTTTAAACATTTGTGATGTTATGGGGCAGTTTTTCTCATTTGGGATTAATACAGATTAACTCACTTACTTTGCCTATGTAGCTTCATTTGATAAGTTACTTCTGAGTTTTATTGCTTCAGTTACTCATAAAATGAAACCTAGAAATAAAGCCTACCGTCTGGTAGTTGGAAACCGAACTAGTGATACATTCTTGTATTTTTATGTGCTATGAGCAATGTTCCTTGTGGAAATTAAAATCTTTTTTAGCAGAAAACTGGAGACAGAGGCCTGGTCACTCCTAAAAGCATATTGCCAGGGATGGAATTTACAGTCAGACCTAGAATTCCTGCCCTTTGTGAGTGTATTCACTGCAAAGTGAGACTAGTTTGATATTGATGCAATTCTGAGAAACTACTGCAGTTCAAAGAACTGATTCAAAGCTAGTTTGAAGTACTTTAAGTTTTTAATTAATCGAAAAATGGCATAGTTAGCAGACCAAACAGGAGAAAAGCAATACTAACTTGAGAACGCTTTCAAGCAGGACATTGTTTTATTGCTTTTAAAAGACACAATTAAACTCCTTCATAAAGTAAGGAAATGGCCTATGTACCCCATCAGAAGGCTAATATTATTCTATTACAAGACAAATTTTAGCAATAGTATTTTCACCTCCCTCTTCCTTCCTGTGAGTTTCCTTCTCTAACTGAGGATTAGCTGAAAGGACAGAGGCTCCTTATTCAGATGAATATGATATAAAGTCAAGGCTGGTTGAAACGCAATGGGAAATGACTCAGGGTTGAGTCAGCAAAGAATTGCCAGTCTCATCTGGTGATGACGCATAGCTGACACTTATTCCCTAAGTGAAGGCTTTGCTGACTGTACTTGGTTTTATTTGGGATGTTCCTTCTGTAATTGATACAAAAGTGGTAGCATAGCAATGAGAACATCTTTTTACCCTCCTTGCCCTTCTCTGAATTTCAGCCACTTTTCTTCAGAATTTTTTTCCCCTTATCCCAAAGTTCAGAATCGAGTGTAGTTAAGAGCTGCAGGATGAATTCCTTCTCTGTTAGGATGAGAAGTGAACTACTGAAGTAGTCTTGAGTGCTGGAGGAAAAGTGCCGTATGGGAATTCGCCTGGCACTTAACACTTCAATCCTTTACTTGTAGGATCTTTGTGAGACAGTAGTCCCATATTCTTTAATTTCTGTTCTTTAGCAGGTGGCTGGGCTTGACTGTTTTAGATAGCAAAAATTAAGATGCAAGAGTGGCCTGTGGCCTCAAGAGCGCAAAAGCTGATGAGCTTCATGTGGTACCAGGCTTGAGGAGATGGAAAACTGGAGGATGCTTTTACTGGAATTGCTTCAAGCGGCAAAGACAATACATGAGGGAGAAGGAAAAGTAAAAATAAGTCTTATACACATTTAGGCTTTAAGATTTGTTAGAGAATCATGAAAGCTGACTCAACTCTAGGGGCCCTTTTCCCAGACAACAATATTGGAAGGTTAAGCAAGCAAAAAATGCAATGAATGCTCATGGACATGTATTTCTGATACAGAGGATTCTGGGTGTATTTTGTTGTTGTTTTTGTTGGGGGTGGGGTGGGGGTGTCCAAATAACTTGATATCTACAGTACTTAGTGCTGTTTCACATTGCAATTTCAGATTTCTGGAGCAGATCTAGGAATAAAATGACAAGATAGTAAAAGTTTCAACTGGATAAATGAACAGATTGGGGGAGACAGGAATGGGAGCACAGGTTTATTTAACATATGCTCACAGAACTAATATAGCATATGAAATCCATATTTCAGTAGCTGTCCTGAAACCTCTAGTTGGCACCAAGAACATACTAAGACCTGATTTTTGTCTAGACAAACAGTGAAGACCAACAGCTGTGATTCCTCTGACAGTTCATGCTACCATAGTATTCCACTACATTATTCATACTGGGCAGAACTCCAGGTCTCTAACCTGTGTTTTCCTGATGCATGAAACATTTGGTGTCAAGTCCATAACAGCTTTCAATTAAAAATGAAAAAAAAATCTAATATTCAGAATGAGAGAGAAAGACAAGGACACCAGATTTGTTCAGTGCTTTCACTAATTTTATAGGTATAACTGGCAGTACTGCTAGGATTCTTAAGTCCTTACAGAAACTAAATGAAAGCAGAAAACTTTTCATTTCCTTGTTTTTGCCTTTATGTTGTTTGGCTTCTGTCCATTCTTGACTATTAGGCTAAAACTCCTCCAGATTAGGCTATTTTCAATACTACCGCTAGATCTATGGTTAACAGGAAATACCTCTACAGTGTTGAAAAAGATATCATTTGGTTTTGTAGTATTACATTAAAAATATCTGGGTTCCTTAAAGAGTGACACTGTCTCTTTGGCTCCCAGTACCATCCTGCCAGCTCTTGTTTGTGCCACATTTCTGACGTTCTCCAGCTCGCTGCCTTCACACAAAGCTTTGGCACATTCTTGATTTTCTTTTCTTCCCGATAAACCTTGCCACTTCTCTTTTGCTGGAAGCTTTCAAAATTTAAGGCTGTATATTGTAATCTTTATGATACCTCTGCACGCATGGCCCAACGACTGTGCTCTTGAGTTATATTTATCATTAATATGGTCATTTGGCTCTTCCCTGCTGGTCAGCTATCAAATAAAAATTCTGTCTTTACTGTGCATTTCTTTGAGGTGAACACACTGAGCTGATGCAGGGATTTGAGCATTGTTATGAAATGCTTTAGTTATCTTTTCAGAGTGGAGTGATTTTATTATCTATGCCTTTTTTTCTCCTCCTCCTCTTCTTTTTTTTTTCCTCTTTTGGTGAATAATGCCAGGCTGGGAGCAAAAGAGACCGAAATCTTCTAGCTCCCCTCAGAACACCGCAGAAAACATTGAATAGTGATGGTGAAAGTATCTTCACATTGGTTCAGCATTTCTGCTCATCTTAACTCTGAAGAGATCACTTTGAAAGACAAGACATTAAACCATTTCCTGTGCTTCCTCAGTCTTTAGTCCCTGTTGAGATTGTAAATAGAAGTGAGGATTTCTGTCAGCTGTGTGTTTTGGAAACCACAGATACTCCTTCTTTAGGAAATTCCATGATTTCTCTACAGCTTTCTTTTAGTAGTAGCTCTCTATCTCCACTTCATCTTACTGGCTTGTGTGAAAACTAATTAATGGTACATTCTGTTTAGTTAAAGTTTTTCACTGATAAAAAATGAGGCTTTGCAGTAATAGGAGGATCTTCAGAAAGCAAAAAAATCATCAAAGGTAGTTATTAGCTCCCTGAACAATCCTGTTAAAAATCTCAACTGTCACCAGAGAAAGTAAGACGAAGGTATCTGTGGTTTAGTCATGCAAAATTGTTCATTTTTTGGTGGTATCAAAACCAGACTGTGTTGGTGTGGGGTTTTTTGTTTGTTTGTTTTAATACAACCCTCCCTCATCCCCTTCAGTATCTCCTGTCATTTTACTGTTGAAGTAGTATGGTACTTCTCCAGAGTATAGTGATTGCTTGTCCATAACACGAAGAACAAACAAATAAACAAAAAGCCAGAAAAAATTCAGGGTTCTCTTTCTTCTTCTCTTCCTCCTCTCCTTCTCTCTTTTTATTTTCTACTGCATTTGTTTTGAATTTTATTTTTTATCTTCATTTTATTCCAGGGATTAATTTTGCCAATGAGCCCCAGAAAAACAGGGTAAAGCTCAGTCTATAACCAATATTCTGAAGAGATATCTGTGCTATAGTAACACTGAGGATTTTTTCCTTTGGTCATGTTAACTGCTTTGTAGTAGATAAGTGTTTTTAAGATCACAGGAAAGACATTAGCTTGCAACTTGGAGTAGTGCTGTAAGAGCCATTGTTGAATTCAACTTGTTAAATCAAGTAAATATGTATGTGTTAATTGCTATTTCATTTGACTTGCCAAACTGAGGTTGTCATACCTATTCTGCACTGTGCAGACATGGCTGAGAAGATTCTGTCTGTACAGACAGTGCTATTATTAGGGCACTGGTTTAAAGAAATGATATTATTTAACACAGCACCACTTGGGAAGTAATGCTGGTACTCTGCCCAACTGGGAAGCATGGGCTGTATCTAACTCATGATTCAAACTTGCATTTAAAGGAATCTATCCAGAAAGTTGAATTATTATCCATGGTTTTTGTTCCTAGATATTTAGGGATTTTTTTTCTGACAATAGGAAGTGGACAGTAACTGCTCAGTTTTTTTTTTTTTCACAGGCTACCAAAAACCCAGAACGGTGAAAACAATTTGCAGTCTTTTGCTATCTGGGCTGGTCCTAGAGGACAGTCTGTTAAATTCTGCTGAGACATTCTGCTCCGGTTGGGTATCTCATGCTCACTTTGAGCAACTGACTTCAGAGAAGAAAATGCAAGTACATGTGTGAACGAGGAAAGACAAGAAATTACATAAGATGCAAGGGATTTTTGTGTGTCTCTTTTGTTAGGATTTATGGTTGGAAGCTTCCTCTTAATATTTTTGGAAGAAAAGAAAGCTTCCATCTCCCATGATTTACAATTCAGAATAGGCAATATATTAACTGAACTAATTAATTTAATATACAGTTTTGAATAAATATAGAAAGTAGTAGTGAAGGTACTTCTTTTCCAATTATTTCGTATGAGTCTGAGTAGTTGAGGCTTTCCTGGTCTTTTAGCCTTTCTTCTATCTGCAGCTTCTATAGTTCTCTTCTGGATGACATTTTTTCTCTTTGAACTGGTCTGTGTAGACTGTGTGTGAATTGAACTGTTTAACAATCTAAGAACAGGTCCTGCAACATCTGCAATTGTAGCTGAAGGAGAAATTATTATAGCTCTTACTGGAGACTGGAGGGAGTAGGGACCACCATGCTGAGCATAAACATGAAATGCAGGAACATCTTACAAAAAACAGTTGACTTTGTGAGCAACTTCCTGAATTCCCATCTCTGCTTTTAAAGCTCTCTGTGTCACATTAAAAGCCCTTCTCCTACATCAGTTCATTGTCATGAGAATAAATGAGCTGTCACACACTGAGTACTCTGGGCTAAGTCTTACCCTCAGATGTCTGAAATTTCATTTGCATCAGTGGAAATTTCATACATGTGCACATCCATGCTTTTTAATGCCCATGAGGTGGCATTTGTTTAACACCATATATTCAGTAGAGGGAAGGTGAGAGGAGCTTTGATTTTTAAGGGCAAATCAGTAGTTACTCTTCTGCAAACTGGATATAATCTCTAATTCTTACTATTTTAAGACATCACATGAATCAATGAAAAAAAAAGAACTCTATATATGGATGGTCTTTACAGCAGTAAATTAGATCATATTTATATTTATATCATGTATGCTTTTTAAAAAACAGCTTTTGTATAGACAACAGGGAATTGTGACAGGCAGATGTGTTAAGTGCCGTAGCTAAGCATGGGAAGTGGTGGGTGCTTAAAGTAGGATCTTGACCTTATTGAAGCCGACCCAGATGTTTTCATTGACTTCTTTAGACATGAGTTTTCTAAGTGCTATCTATGACAGTCCCCCTGCAGTTTTTTTTTTTTTTCCAGTAAAAATGATTGACATAGAAATAAAGAACACTTGTTATTTCACAATCATATTTTATGCTTCATTGCTAACACCAAAAACAAAAGGATCTATTCCTGCTTTATAGAGGTATTCTCAGAGAATAATGTGGAATTCTTCACAAGAATTAACTCTATAAAAAATTATTGTCTTTCTAGCAAAGTAAAATCCCACTATCTAGATGACAAGTTTAGAGTAAATATCTACTATTATGGCACTGTAAAAACGTATCAACTTTTCTATGACTAATGGAGTACCTGATGTGAAAGTATTATGTTTGATAAATCATAAATCATACAGATCATTAAAAAGAATTACTGATAAAGTGTTCTTAATAAATGGAAGAATGCTCATAATAATAAAATCTTTGTGTAAGGACATAAAAGATTACTTGACACTTGTAACTGTAAGAACAATAGTTTTTCTGTCCTTAATACAAATTAAATAGAAAATGAAAAACATTCAAAGATAGAAAAGCAAAACATAAATGTACCTGCAATACATTTTTTTTTATTTTTAGTTAATACGGCTTGATGATAAAATTGCTGGGGTTTTGCTTGTTTGTTTCTTTTTATTGTTCTTGTTTGTTTTTTTTTGTTTGCTTTTCATTTTGGTTTTGTTTTCCCAGTAAATCAGTTTTAGCAGACGTAGCACTCAATGAAAGATAAAGGAAACTGGGGGAGATTTTGGTGACAAAGAGCTGTTGTGACAGTGCTGTAACAAGATGTTTTCCTTGGTACTCTGATTCTTTCTCCTTTGCAGCCTGAGCATGGTGACTTTGTTTCTTTGTTTGGAAATGGAACTAAACTAAACATGACTGATCAAAATTTGGAGAGGATATTTCTATTTACCTTTTAGTTTGTTTGGCTGAAAATGTCATCTCTTCAACTCTGAGAAAGCTAACTGCCCTGCAACAGACCTGGCAGCAGACTTGTGACAAGGGTATTGAATGTGATAAACCAACACAGAGATGATGTATAATATAAAGGTCAAGTAAACTTTAGAGGGTAAATAGGAAGGATGACAGGTGCAGTTATTTCAGAAACTTTTAGAGTCACCCAAAGCCTCCTGAATAAAATCAGTGGGAGCCAAGACTGGGACATAAAAGAAATGTGAAAGCCAAGTTTATTTCTAAAGAGATTCTCTTGCACATTATGCTATTCCTTTATTTTTAATTCCTCCTTTGTTCTTTTAGCGATAGGACTTTTTTTTTTGTTTTGTTTTGTTTTTTTGATAAGTCCTTTTGCTCTTATTCCTCATTTCTCCTCTTAAAAGTCAGCAGTTTGAGAACTTAATTGTTTCCATCCCATTGGATAGGAAGAAAAAAGGATCTGGTGACTCTGTACTTTGAGATGAAATACATTTGTATCGTTACCATTTTAAACCTAAAAGCTTATAATAAGCTGTGTGCAGAAAACTGTAAAAAGAAAATATTAGCAAATCCTCCTGAATAATAAGCATGTTCCCTAAAATGCATTTTTTTTCAAGAAAAAGGCTAAATTAATCTGATAAATTCATTGACAACTTTAGTTACAGTAATAGATTAGGATTAAACTGTCAATTAAAAAATAATGAAGAAACAAACAGCCCAATATTTATGCAACTATCCTTAGTATTAAAAACAAAAGAACAAACCCACAGAAAATGTTCGATGAATAATAGAGTTATTTCTAAATGAAATTGGTTGCCATTTTAAGTTCTCTATGTCACATTGAGATAGCTTTTTAAGATGTGAGGTGATGGGGAAGACTGGGAGCCCAGCCTCTCCCAGTGAATGCCTGTCTGCATCTTCTGTGCTTTGTAGAGGTAACAGAATTTTCATCTGGGAAGCCCTTGAATAAACGACCCTCAGCCTTTTAGAGCTGGATTAGCTTGAATCTCTGATTTTGAAGTTTTGGAGAAAATAGAGGTCAGAGAGGGTAAGACATCAAAAACTGGAAGCTCAAAATGAAGAACCATGTGTCTGAAATTAGTGAAAAGTAGAATTTTCCACCTCTCTTGGTCAATATTCCAAGTATATCTACTTGAAGGGCTCAGCAATATTTTTGACATTTCCTTTTTGGAATTATCACTAAAAGCATTCAGACTAAGTGACCTTTTAAAATCAAGGAATATATTTCTCTTACAGCTACAGAAGCTGACACCAGAACCGCAGTGTGAGCTCTTCTATGAGTGGCAGCACAGAGATCGGTTTGTCACTTGATGGTGGGGCTCTCTGACAGTGGCTTTGGGAACATAATGCAGCCAAGCTGTGGAAGACAGCACAGAACGGCTACATGCACTTGTTTCTCCATATAGAGATGTAAGTAGCTCTTTCCCTGTTTCCTTTGTCACCTTCTGCTCTCTCTCACTTAACAGATAAGGAAAGAGGAAAGAGAAGGGCTCTGAATTGTACCTTGCTGGCCTGGAGACTGTCAGATTTGCACACTGAACCCAATGTATCTAGTACAGTGACCATATGACATCCTTTATCAGTATGGTTCTTAGCTTCAGGGCACAAACATCACCATTTATACCACACAGGGCACCAAGTCACACGACTCAGGCATAGAAACTTGCTGGGAATTAATGGTGACCTTTTGTAACGTAGCCATTGACAGTATCCCTAGAATAGATACTTATTCAGGGAAGAATCTATGGAGTGTTCTTTCTACTTCCAGAGAGTGAGACATGCAAGTACATGCACTTTTTCCATTGTTCTTATTTGTGTTATCAGTCTGCATTTAATGAGCCAATGTTTACTTTTCAAGATATTTTCTGTTCCTTTGACCATACTTTTAAATAATTCAGTTCTCTGATAATCAAGTAATTGCTAAATACTGTATGATCCATTTGAGTGGTATCCAGAGATATTTCTATGCTCATTTCCGAAGTGCTTGGAAAAGTATCAAGCGATTTTCATTATATAACCTGCCTTATTTTGCATCAGGACAACAGGCATTGAGTAACAGTTCATAGGAGCTAAGAGCTCTCAGACTGAGGAAATGCATTTCAGAGCTCAGATTTGTCTCCTTTCTTGGAACTTTCTGACATCCACAGGTATTCCTTTGGAGTCTGCAACATTTCATGAGCCTGGAACATCTTTCTCATTCATTTGATGTCTCTGCCTCTGCAGTGAGGATAGGGCATTTGGGGCTGCACACATGCTCAGGATGTATGCCCTACTCAGTACGTAGTCAGATTTTAGTTGTAGTTCTTCATCTATAGGCAAAAGGCTAAGATAACTTGCCTGAAAAACTTCCAACACATTTGAATGACATGTCACTGCTACTTTTCTTCCATGTATTCAGGGACTTTGGATTGCCTTCAAACTCTTTCCTCTGTGGTGTGAGTTCTAGCACATTAATTACTCTTCTCTTAAAGATGTCCTAGGGAAAAAGAACAGGTTTTAATTTTATTTGCTTTTTTTGTGATGTATGTCAAAAGTGTGCAATGGCTTGGGATAGTGTTTATTTATGATTTATTTTTTAGGTCTTGGTTTTTTTTTTTAAAGGAAAGAAGCTTTTATCTTTCCTTTTCTCTCACAGAAATACCAGCATATATAAAATTATTATATGATTATTACATTATTATTATATGTATTATTACGATAATAGTATATATTTGTAGGATCCAGTGTGTAGCCTGACTGAAAAACTGACCAGGGAAGGAGGCAGATAAATTATTTTCAACAGACTTCTCTCCATAGTGTTCATCAGATATTTTAGCAGACATATTTGAACAAAGCTAAAGTTGCCTTCTAAAGGTAAATGTTAAGAGACTAACAATAATATTTCCACTCTATATCTCTCACTAGAGCAGTTTCTTAGAGCTGTTGCTGTATCATATATAAAAATAAAGGCATAGGACTAGATGGATGAACTGTCATTATTTCTTAAGCATATACAGATGAAAGGGCATTACAAAAGAGACTCTGACTTCCTCTGGAAAGTAACATCTGAATAAAAACATTTGGAGTATAGGGTTGGATTTGATTAATGGATCTTAGTTCCCTTCATTTTGTTACAGCTGTGCACCTTGGGTGCCACCAGCACCAAGCTAAGCAAACAGGATGCTAAGGGCTCTGAGAGAACCTGAAAGGATGAGGTATTCAAGCCTGTCCTGATGGTTGTGTGGCACCTATACGAAAATGAGGCATAAAGGGAAATACTACTCACTTCTCTTTCACATCCTGATTGTGTTTACCCAGTATGAAGGGAGAGCAAAATAAGCCAGTGAACAATTTTTGCCTGCAGTTCTTAATGTTGGTGCAAGTCAGAACCAAGTACCACACACAGATAACCGCACTGAAACCCGTAGTGCTGATTGCTTGTCTTGCTGAGTGCCAGATAGTAGGGTCAACAGAGATGCTGTGTATACCTAGTCTCACAGTCATTGAAATTGATAGAAATTTAGTGTCATTTTCATGTGGACAGATTTATGCTGGCTCTGTGTGTAGAGGAATGTCAACAGGCTGTTGTGTATGACAGAAATGTTGCACTGAGATAAAGAAATGGGATGAAGGAACTAAATGAAATACTCTTTTGTCAGGGTCCTTGGCCACATCTGTATTAGTAAATTATATGTGCACAGAAGCACCCTCTGGCTCTGAGCCCAGCTGCACAGAATGACCAGTCCTTCGTATTAAACTCACCCTTCAAACCATGGCGGGTGAATGCATATTGCCACTGGGAATGGCTTCCAGCTCATATTACTTCATAAACTGTGCCTGGGATTTGTTTTGGGAGATATCTGATCAGGGCCAAATTGTGGCAATCAGTGCAACGCTTTGACAGTAAGGACAATCAAGTTCCAGTGCCTGTGAGTCAGTTTACATGGAGTTTTTGGGTTTGGGTGTTTTTACAATGAAGTGTAGTGGCAGGAATGACACAAATTAAGAAGCAGCCCTGAAGAAAAGTGTGGAGTTGTCGTACCAAGGCCAAAATCTTCCATGAATGTGGAAGACATCTTTTAATAGTCAGTGGAGTGAAACTACATATATGACGTGACACAGCGTAAAAGGTAGCAGAGCTAGCTGTCCTCAGAGACAGGCTGGTTTTACTGTTCATGCAGATTTGCTACAGAAGGTTTTAAGCTGCAGTGTATCTGCACACCACAGGTGCTAGGAAGGAGAGCAGCAATCAGGAGATAAACTTCTTTCTGACAGAACAGCTAAAGCAGATTTTCTGTTTCCAGCTGGAGGAACTGGTATTACAGTAATGAGTGGAGCATTGCTAATTACATAAAAATTAATTGTTGATGTAGTATGGCTTTACAATAAGGTTTATAAAAAGAACAAAAAAGAATAGGAGCGCTAGTGACTTATTAAGACTGAAGAGAAAATCTAGACTGAAAAGTAATTTTATGAGGCTAGCCTGAGACCCTGGTATTTGACTGGATCAGAACTGAGGCCTGGAGTAAAACAGTTCTCTCAGATGGCACGGAAAAGCCCAGACTTAATATTTGATAACTCAATTTAAGGCCTTCTCTGCACAACAGGGAATTATGGTGGCTCAGTGTCAGAATACGGCACAGCCAGAATATTTGACTTAGTAGCAGATGATAACAGTGACAATGATGTATCAGGAGGACAAAGACTGGGGGAAGGCTTGTCTTCCACAGGGAGCCAGTTGTTATAGCATCAGGCAGAAGCTCTGGTTGCTCCATGCTGCTGTGAATGATACAGCCTTTGGTCAGACTCTCTGGCTTAGAGCTTTTTCTGAATAGCAAAGTCTGGCTCCGCCATGGACATCTAAAATACAACTTCTGCTTGCTTGCAATATTAGCAGCATGGTTGTGCTTTTCACTGGTGCACTACGCTGAGTACTAAAACACAGTGGTTATTCTCATCTATGTCATGTTAAAGAAATAACTGAAACCAGCAGTTCCCAATCTTTATTGTCCTCACATGATGGGGACCACTTCTGCAGTCAAAGGGTAAGGGCAGAGGTTTGCCCCTGCAAGGGCTGTGTAAAGACAAGGGAAGTTTGTGGAGTCATGAGAAACACACTGATTGGTGTGCCAAGGTGTGAGTGGGTCAGGTCTTTTAGCCAAAGATGACTTCTAGTGAAGCACTAACTGTGGTAGAGTGCCACTCCGAGATCCATACCATATATGTAATAGAAGATCCTACCCTAAACAGCTTCATCTGCCACACAGGGTCTCACAGCGAGAGTGGTAGCAAAGACCTGACATCAATGTGGCTGGAAAGGGAGAGGTTCAAGGCTGGGGAGCACAGCAGTAGCTAAGGTGATTCTGCACAGCCGTTTCAGACTGCTGACAAGAGGGAACCACCAGAGCTCAAAAGAGATGACTAATGCAAATTTGACAAGTAGCACATTCATTTTTGACAAGCCTTTTTGGCATCTTTCCCCCTCCTGAGCCTCATGCTCTTTTACTGTCCTAAAATAGCTCAGTGCTAGTTTTACCGATCCCTGAAACAAACAAGGGATCAGGAAATTAATGCTGACTTCCAGAACAGTGATTCAGCTTCAAGAGCATCCCTGTCAAACCCTGTCCACACGTAGATGGTTAGCTCCAATTCTGGACTTGTTCCATATCATTTTACCATGACACAGTGATTAGAAATGTATCACAAAATACAGTCCTCCAGGCTATTCATGCTAAAAGCAGCTAAACAGTAATCTTATCATTTTTCTCTAAGTGCATACCGAATGTGAATACAGTACAAGTAATTATTGTACAAGGAGAAAAACATCTGTTGTGCATATTATATAGGAAAGATAAGTAGTTGTACTGTCTATTTGAGAGCCTTTCTAAGAACAATTAATGCACTGTATGTATTCAGGCTTGAAATGTGTTGCTATGGCAGATACATCAATTACTAAAATAGCAGTATATGAGTGAGAAAAAGGCTTAAAAACGTTTCTGATTTTGTGGGGGGGAGCGATGGGGCAGTGAGTGATCTGTCTTTTTAAAGGAAGTATTTATCTGAGTGCTTTCTGCTGGTGCAAATGTATTTCCATATTCTCTGGGTTGTTTACAGCTCACTCCTCTTCATCTTGCCTGATGTAACAGTGCATAGGAAGCAGGAAAGCAGGGGCAACATCTGCATGTATGCCAATACCCCAACTAGTCTGTTCCCTTTGTTTACCCACCTCCTGGTCATCAGAGTGTCTCACATACAGCAACGAGTACAACATTATGTTTCCAGGAAAGTGCCCATTCTCACATTTGAGAGCAAGTGGGGCTTCTCTCTGTCACTGACCTCTGCTGCATCTGGATGTTGAAGAGAGTTTTAAGAATACTTTTGAACCTCATGGTAACCATCTTCTTTGAAAAAGAAATATACCACCTGACTCCAGACACTTTGCAAGCTATTACTCATTGTTTAATATACTGCTTTTTTAAAAAATTAGTGGAAAAAGTAATCTGTCAGCATCTAGTTCCCTGGAAACCTTATGGTCAGGTTGAGTGTTTAGAGAGAACAGCTGTTAAGAGAAAACAGTTAGACACTTAAATGGTCATTGGAAATAACTCAGACCCCCCCTGCAGAGTTCATAAGCCTTTACACAGATGTTCTGAACCAAGGACTTGGTGCCAGTGGTACAATTTTTCTCAAATGAAAATCAGTTTTATAGCCCATCTTGAATATCCATATTAGAAGCAAAGGTCAGCAAGATCTGGCCTGTCTCTTCCATTAGACAAAAGGCAGTCTGAGCTGGATGGTAGGAACAAGCCTCTCTGGGGAAGAACGGAGCATTTCCTCAGTTGTTCACCCTTCCATCACATGCAGCTTAAATTTCTTGTTTTGAATGCAGACCCAATGCCACACAAAGTGCTGGTTTTGTGTAATTCTCAGATCAGTGGAAGGAAAAATATAACCAGGGAAATCCATGAGGAAAGTGCATTTTTTGTTACAGAGTGCATTTTTTGTTACAGAATTCAAGCACTGATCTAGAACAATATTCCAGAAACTGGCAGTTCATATGTTTCTGTTACGTAAATAGATATGGATATAGATATGGATATAGATACATACACGCACACACAGATTGTGTATGATGCTGAGTATGGTACTGGGTGCCCAGTGTTGTGGATGCAGAGACGGTTTCCAAAATGCAAACTGAATATTCAAAGAAATAAATTTTGGAAAGGCAGAAAGAATGGCCTCACTTCAGTTCTGGCTCTGAAACAGGATGACTGTGTAATTGTCAGTGAATAATTTGCGTTTTTATATTTTTTCATTGGTGAATTCATACGCAGATACAAGATGGTGTACAATGTGGGTTGCTTTTACTGTTTGATTCCCTTCCTTTCTTCAAAATTCCACTTGATAACAAGACTGTTACTCACAGTGGGAAGGTCTCAGCATGCTTTCTGAAATCCTGGACACTCACTCTACCTCTTTACCGACCATCATAAAATACCAAATCCACCTGTGATAAAAATCCTTCTAATAATCAATGCAAACTTCCATAACATCTGGAAAATGGGACTTCATGTGAAAAATAAATTGAGGAAAAACAGTTGATGTTTTTATGGAATCAATTGTTAAAATTAATCGAATACTGAAAGGTCTAATAAAGATTATATAATGTTCTTTATATCTTCAATGATTATGCCTCTTCTAAATACTATTGTGTTTTTTGAAAACCTTTCTTCCATCCAAGTGGTTTGAGAATACAATACAATACAATTTTTTTTGAAAGAAGGAGCTGCTACCAGAAATCTGAAGGCAGCTTATTCATGCACACTGCAAAAGAAGGAACAGAAAGTCAATTAGGCAGCTGTAAAATTCTCAGGAAAAGCAATTGTAGGGGGATAAATCCAGAACTGAAATAATGGAGAGGAAGTGCACTGGGTAATTAAATTTTGCCACGTAGCCCAGAGACTAACAGTTGTGTTCCATGAACATACACCATCATCTCACTAATCCACTCGGTGCTAATGACTGCAACTATAAAAGGACTGTTAATCAGGGGTTAGTCAAACTAGATTGAAGGAGTTTGGCCATACCCCAAACAGACTTGGTGCAACACACTTTTGATCAAAATTTCTGATAGCTTTCTAGGCAGGCAGATAGCACAGCTGGATATTTTCTCAATTGTTTTTAGTGACTATGTTACTCTTAATGCTTCATTTGCAGTGTAGCTTCACTGGTACAAAACCAGTTGTGATGGAAGTTTAGCTGTTGAAAGAGTGGTAATATTTCAGACTCTGGAGAAAGAATAGATATTTGGTCCATTTTCCCTTCCACTCAGGGAAGTGAGGCTATTAGACACATGCAGATGAAAAATGGTCTCTCATAATTTGCTGTAAAAGATTGCACTTTTGTTTGTTTGTATTCTTCTGGTTTTATTTGGAGAAAGGCACCTGAGGCTTGCATTTTCACTTACTCTGCTGTTGACCTCAGTCATATTTGCGCATTGGTTGGTTATTTTCTTTGTTTTAAGATACATTTTTTTCTGCCTTTCTAGTGTCTTGATGTATTTTGCCAAACAAGTGGCTGTCTGAATGAGCTAATATCTAGTCACAGATGGACAGGTTGCACTTTAGGCTTGGCAGACAGGGACCTGAGACAGGAAGATAAATCTCTTTCAGACTGCTGGGTAACTGAGGAGAGTTGATTAGGGGGTCTCTAAAGTAAACACACACTGCAACATATCCAAGGTACTAAGAGATCTAATGATACTTTTAGCTGAATTGAGGGTTGTTCTCGCTGCCTGACTCTTTACTGCGGCCCAGTGGGCTCTGTGCAGTGGCACAGCATGTAGATTGACCTAAGAGAGCAAAGCTGCTAAGGTCACGTCCCTGGAAAAGCAAGTCATAGTGTCTGAAAGCAACAGGAAAGAGAGCTGAGGACTTAGGGAGACTTAGGCATCCTGTTTTCAAACACACTCTGTCGATTCCTTCCTATCCACAGTTACGTTTTCTTCCACCTTGTTTGGAAGGAAAAGTTGCTATAAAAGACAGAATGGCATTTCAGTGTCACCACATGCTGTCCTTTTGACTTCAAAGGAATATAAGAATAAGAATTAGTTATTCCAGTGCTAGAGGAGGGAGTCCTTTGCCTTTCCTTTATTCCCCAGTGTCAACATTGGCAGCCCAGTGTGAACTGAGGCTTGGTGTGAGGTACGTTTGTTCCACAAATACACTGACACACCTGTAGACATGGTTGTTGGTGGAACTAACTTCCCAGGAAAGCATGCAGATAGGAAGGAGACCAATTTACTTAGTTATAATACAAGTCAGGATAACTCCAAGGGCTGCTTCTGTTGAGCGGAACAGTCCTGCAAGGAGTGAAGAAATTTCGGAGCCTGGTGGTTTTAATTCTGCTTCCCACCAAAGCCCAGTGGTAGGGCTCAGAAAACGTTATTTTACAAAAGCTGAGGATTTTGTACTTATTGCTGAACAGGCAAGAATTGACATAAGAAAAAATATATATTTAAGAACTTAACCACCAAGCTTTGCAGAAGTGAAATAACATGCAAAGCATTGTATTTTCAGAGTATATGTGGTTGTGTCTCTGTTCTGTAATAGTGGTTTATACATCTCTTAGAAATGACCACTTTCAGGAGAATTGTGTTTGCTCCTTTGTACCTGTAATCAGGCAGTTTTGTAACCTTTTAGACAGATGGAAAAGTGTGAATAATTTGTACAGATATTTATATTGCTTTTTCTTTGCCGTGAATAAGTCATGGCAATACAGGTGGGTGCGATGGGAATGCTTTCAACAGAGCTGTGTCTTTCCTTCAGCATTCTTATGGAATAAAGTCAGAAAATATCTATTTAGTATATGCATTGTTGTTCTAATCCTAGCCTGTTTCCCATAAGACATCCATGATGGTCTCTTGTCACATTTTGATTTGAAAAAAATGTAAACCAGGAAGAATTTTTCTAACCTTTTTAAGTATAATTCGCATAGTTTCAAGACTTACACTGGGAAGTTATTTCACAGACTGAACTGGGCAGCTCTGTGTTTCCTTTTCCATTTCCATTCCTTAGTTCTTTCTGCTTCCCATGACCAGTTGCAAGGACTGGACTTTTTATTTTTTTTCCTAACTGCATCAGTGCTGACAGGCGAATGGCACTTTGGATTTCCTAAGAAATGTCAAAACCTGAGGCACTAAGTACATTGTTGAAAAACAAAGAGAAAAGTATAACTCAGGGAAGTGGCCAGTCCTATTTCTGAGTCTGGACAGCAGGTATCATTGCTTTGTTTGCCTTCCACAATAAAAGGCAGGTGTGTTGGGCCTTTTATGAGAGATTTTACCCTCATACATAGTGAAACTATCAAATGGAACAAAAGAGAGATATATGAGGTTAAAATATGTTCTTCATTTTGTTGTCACTTTTGAGATTGGTCAGAACTTGTCTCAGACTTTGGCCTGAGCAGCAGCCCTGCCCAGGGAGCTTGGACATGGGAAGATGACTGTAAAACAGAGACACCTGGGACACCTGATGACCGTGTGGTCATCTTCTTCTTGTCTCTTGGTGGATGGCTCTCCTGGGCAAGCTGAGATCTAAATAACTTATTTACTAAGCTGCGCTGGTTGTTTCTAAAACAGAGAACATAATGAGACCTGCCAGGGATCTGTAGCATACAACTGGGAAGAAATGTTCTTTATTATTATTATTAGTCAAGCATTGCTTCTCTATCAGCTGGATGAGTATAGATAGTTCAAAATTTCTGATGTCCTAGAAGTTGTTTAATTTTTTCAGGACACATATTAGTAAAGACTCATGTCTGACATGTCTGACATGTCTGCCAAACACTAAAGAGACAATAGTAACCATTGATTTATTAAAGTCTGTTCACTGAAAAAAACCTGCTTTTGTGAACAAAAGTTGTCTCAGCCTCTTGCTGGTTGTTAGTATGTTGTGAGTTCTTGTGAGTCCTACCAAAAATACCAGTGTTGTCCTTGTGACACTTTCACTGCCAGACCAAGCATTTCCTTCATGGCTCAGGTCTCCTCTATTACGGTTCTGGAGGGCGACCAAAAAGAAAAGAAGTTGGAAGAGCAATAGAAGGATATGCTTTTCTCTCAAATACTCTGTTTTTAATGGGAAAAAGGAACAAAACTGGTGAGTGTTGTTGTTTTTGTTGTTGTTTGTTGGTGGGGTTTTTGTGTTTGTTTGTTTGTGTCTTTTTTGTTTTGTTCTGGTTTGGGGCTTATTAGCTTCGAACTTTATTTGGTTTTGGCCAAAAAAACCCCCACTATTGTTTTTATAGATCTTCTAGGGAAATAATGATGATTCAAACTCTCTTTGCTCCCTATGTGTGGACTTAAATTTGTCATTTTAATATAAGTCAGTTTTCAAGTTACTGGATTCTTCAAATCTAACATTTTTTAGTTTCAGCTCTTTCTAGGTTCACAGCAGTAAGCTCTCTTATTTATTCTTGGAAAACTGCATTGGCAAAAATAGAAGGTGAGTGGAGATTTCAAGAAAAATCTAGAAGATCAGTGCAATCTTTAGAGAGAGAGAAAGAAAATGTGGAAGAGTGTGTGTCTATTCACATATTTACAGAAGCTGATAAATAGGTACTGCCATCGTCACCCACTTAACTCAGGTGTCTTCCAAAGACAGGGGAAAACTCTGGTGACTTCACAAAGTGTTTTTTTAAAGCTGATGCTGACCTCCCATAAGGCCACATTGGTGTATGAGCCCATCTATAAAGCAAGGACAGTTATCTAGAAAGGTCAGGTTACTGTAGAAAAAAAAAAAAAAGAAGTTTATTTTTGATGTGTATTTATGTCACACTTCTTAAAAAATCAATATCTTTGTCTTTTAATAATAATAGACTTTTCATGATAAATCAAATATTTAATGTCCTATCAAACTTCAACTATAGCTCTCATTTTGATAGCATAAACTGCATAGTATGCATAGTATAAAGGGAAAGTGTTTTTTTTTCCTGTGAAGAATGATTCTCATCTATTCAGAGACACACTTGAAAAGGTTTTCTAGTACACTTTTCAGGGAAAAATGAATTTCACAGAATATAAATTTCCTTGATTGCTACTTAGAATTCAGCTAAACGCTTAAAGGGAAGGGAAGTTGTATATAGAAAATGCTGCAGTTTGCACTGAACTAAATCAGACACAAAGTGTTTGCACAGTAGTACACTGGCTTTCATGAACCTGATGCCTTACTTATAATTCCAACGTTTTTGGGTGGTCCTAATGCTGGATTGCACCATGATTAAGGGAAGGAAGTAAATTTCTGAGAGGCAGCCTCTGGACAGGCAGGAAGAACAAAGCAGTCTCCTACTCACTTCAGTGAGGTCTGGGTCCCAGCCTGGGGCTTCAAGGAAGGACTATGCAGTGTTTTCTGACGGTGACAGACAGAGGGATCTTTTTAATCGCTCTTGAACTTAGTACAGCAGGGGGTTGTAATTTATTTTCATAAGCTTTGTGAACCAGTGACACGTGCCATGTTCATCATCAGAAACAACCATAAGTCACACAAATGGTTTGTTTGTTTGCTTTTGTTGTTACTTTAGACATTATTTATATGATTTATTGCCTGTTATACAAACATGCTATATTGTTTGAGCTGCTACTGTATCAGGAGGTAATATGCTAAGAAATGTAGAAAACTTGTACATTTGGTTCCAAATGCTTTTTCTTAGAGCCTATGACCATAAAAGGTTGCAAATACCTTTCTACAACATTGGCAAAATACAGTAAAAGAGTTGCACAAGGAACCTAACTTAAGATATTTTCTTAAGATATTATCTTAAGATACGTGTTCATGATTTCCACTGTTGCCAAGAAAGAGTATAGCTATCCCATATCTAAAATAAAGCAGACTGCAAAGTCTAAGATATAATCATACCTTTTATAAAGGAAGACAACCTTCTGAAAAATCTACTTTTTTCCTCTTTTATTTCCTTCTTTATCTTTTTGTAAAATACACTTAGTTCTTCATGGAACAAATTTTCCTTTTTTCATTAGTGCTTGTGCTTGGCTAGAAAAGCCACATCTGCCAGGTATGCTGAACCTGGGCTGTGTGATGGTAATGAATCAGCCTGGGCTATATGTCTGTGGGATAAATGATGGGCTCCAGTAACTAGTGTGTCATTCTTCTGTTTTCTGATATTCTACCAAAACCCTATGTTTGAGACAGGAAAAGGTTACAAAACTGAAATCTCGAAAAAGTGGGAATTAAAGTATTTTTCTACAAAATCTGAACAGTATTTCTACCAGATATACTTTAGTAAAACCCTTTCCTGGTTCATTTTTTTTCTCCCCACTTCTAAATATGAACATTATGCAAAGCTTTCTTAAAATGGTGAAAAAGCATTTACTTATTCTCCTAGACTTCCTAAGGGAATAGTGTAAAAACAAACCCAAACCAAACCTTTAACATTTCATAAAAGCTAGATTGAATTAAAGTGTCAAAAGTTTCAAATTCTCCTCAGAAGTTCTGATTTTTATATACATTGCTTCTTTATCACCTTGGTAACACTACTCTAATAATGTAAAATAACACAGTAGAAAAATTGATCCTGATTCCAATTCTTAAACTTGTTCTTGCAAAATGGGTCCTAGAACTTGCAAGGGTAGAGGAAAACTTTACCTATGAGCACTTCAGTCGTCTTCTCCAACTTCAGTGATTATTATGTTTATCGTTAACAAAAGGGAAAAAATTACCTTGAAATTTACATGTATACCTTATTGTATACCTTATTCTACAGTAAATGCAAGTGTTGTGGGCTTGTGACACTGTAATGTAACAAAACCTTTCCCCATAAGGTGACAAACTGCAGTAGATGAGCAATATAGGGAGTTGTTACGGATCCTGGTGTTACTGGAGTATTAGGTCTTTCCTGAGACACTGATGTAACAGAATATGGAGACACACAAATTTTTGCAAAGCAATAGTTTAGCTCAGAATTTTAATACAGCGAACACCAAGGCAATATACTGTTATCTGAATTTTAAGGACTGTATCTTTTTTATCCTGTCTGTTGTAGGGAGGATGTGAGAGGTTTCATGAAACATTAATGGCCCTAACTGCAGTTCTCTCCTTTTTCTTCCTTCTCTTTTTGTTTGTTTGTTTGTTTATTTGTTTTGTTTGGTTTTGTTTTGTTCTCATGATATGATGTAACATATAAATTTGTGCAGTTAAAAAGGTGGAAAGCCACAGGGTTGTCAGGTTCTCTCCCCAAGAAACAGGACTGAGAAAGGGGTAGAGAGAGACTATACCTGAATCATTTTGAAAACTTATTGGGTGCAAGGGCACACCAAAGAATGTGGAGATTACTGTACATGTCAGGCAGTACAAAGGGACTGCAGTTTAAAATACTGAATGATAATGAATTCCTCCAACAGCCAGTCTCCCAAATCTAAGAAGTGTGCAAGGACTTGTTGACATTTGTCTGAATGCTTTTACTTTATAACTTTCCAGGGAAGCTTTGTAGTTCCCAAGGCAAATGAGGAAACCTCAGAGTGGATAAACAGAGCTTAACAAAAACACAGAGGCCAAGCATATTGGGAATCCAGTATGTGAGGTAATATTAATAAAAAGAAAATTCATGACTCTCCAATCCAAAAGATGCATAATAGTTTTCTTTAGTAAATGTTCCTATTTATTCAGACGAACCCTGCTACGAACTTAAATATGCACTGTATGGTGCCATAATATAGTGACTATAATGTAGCAAACAAAAAAAAATTAAACACTGACATGTTTATCTTGATCCAAAGATAGTATGACATGTACATTTTCAATGAGAAGGCAGTAAGCACATCACTGTGACCCCTATAAGCTACGCTCTCTGTGATTCATTGGAAACCCTTCTCTCTGGGACTCAAACATTTCCATAGCAAATGTTCTGCCCTTCAAGAATGTCACCATGTGGAACAATTAGACAAGGCTTTGGGGAGCAAACACACAGACAGTGGCTGTCAGGTTCACTGTCCTCCTATTTTCTCATTGCCTCCCCATTCCTTAGGCAGCTTTGTGAGTTGGGAATAGCTTGACCTCCAGATGTTTCTCTTCTGTTGTCTCTGGAAAATAGCTTTCTCATTCCACTAGAGTGGCAAAACTATGTTTCACTCTTCCAAGAAGTTGTCTTCACCCAGTCTGTAGGAATTTGTATCTGTCTGCAGGCTATGGGTGATTTGGGGATAGGGAGATGCAATCTGGGATATGCTACATGAAGCTGAGATCTGCTGCCTTAAGTACATTTTGCTTAAAGCAAGAGTTTGTACGGAAAGGTGGACAGATTGCTGAAGCTTTAGCTGTGTTCTGGTTTGCTTTTCAGTAAGTATTCTTTCAGTTTTCTGTGATTTTCTGCTCTGGGAACTGTGATAAAGGCTGGAAAGGTGCATTGTATCTATGATGGCCTGTAAGAAGGATTTTGGGATTTCAGGTTTGCATTGGTACAGTAACCACTAGCAATAGCACTGGTTTTTCAGACTGAGTTTGGTAAGCATGGGTGCACTGAACAGCTGGAGAAGCAAATGGTCTGGCAATGCTTAGGTGTGCTGTTTAGCCCTGGACAAATGAAGTTTACTGCTGTCCATGAAGCCAGACTGATGAATCTAGGTGTTAACAGCTCTGACACATATTTAGATTTCATCCATTAGAATGTTCTATATTGGTATAAGCTTGTAAAAGAATAATCAAGTTGTTATGTTCTCTGTGCAACAGACTTGACTGCTAGTATGCTGCATAGCTTTGGTAAAAGGAACAAAAGAATAAATAAGGCTCAAAGAAAGTCAG
The DNA here is from genome assembly GCF_036013475.1 of Columba livia. NCBI lineage: Eukaryota > Metazoa > Chordata > Aves > Columbiformes > Columbidae > Columba > Columba livia. Next base: position 30,840,894 of record NC_088607.1, on the reverse strand, counting down.
TGTGAAATAAAAGTTATTTCAAGCTAGGCATGCTAATTAAGCGAGCTTATACATTTCATCATGATTAAGATGAGATGCAGTGGTAGAGCTCAATGTACGTGGGAGTTCATTTAGTTGTCTGTAGTTCTACCTTTTCATTTAACAAATGCTGCTTGATTTAAATTGAAATCTCTAATTGTAATATGATCCCTGCAGTATGTCACAACAAGTACACACTTTCTGATACCAAAAGGAAACACTGCCTGTTTATATTAGTTTCACTAGTGTCTCAGGTTTTCTCAACTCTTCTCTCTTTCACTCAGCGTAAAGTTTACTGTATTTCTGCCTGAAACCAGGACAAGGCAGGGATGCCTATTATTAATGAATCAGTGGTGTTTACAAGTGGCATTTAAACAAATCTGGTAGAGTAATGGTGGATGGTTGGTTTGGAATCTGAGTTTTCTTATAGCAAGGACTTTTTTTGATGGAAAACAAATACAGAGAAGGGTGACATGTTTCTCTAGATTTTAGAGAGAAGAGCTTGTCCTTTTTGCAGTATCAGGTGCAATGAAGGGTTTATATGACAGGTAGTTAACAGAAGGATGTTGTGGGAGGAAAGGAAGGTTGTTCTAGGGTGAAAAATAGAGGGAGAATATAAAGTGAAGGAAAGGAAGAGTGAAACAGGAAAGTCGGGGGCGGGGGGGGGAGTGGAAAGGAAGAGGAAAATCCTCAGAAGTGGAGTGGGCAGGTCTGAGAACTTCCATCCACTCTGCCATTTTCAGGAGGAGACTGGATTTGTATGTGGTACAACAAACAGCAGGGGCATCCTGTGCCTGACTCAGTCTGTCCCTTCAGTGCAGCAGGAGAAACGTTACCCTTCAATATTAATCTGAATGCATTGAAAGCAACACACGCAGGGGAAATTCCTCTGTTGCTCTAATATTCTTTTGGAAAACAGGAAGCACTTATAACAGAAAATGTGCAATACAAGTGATAAAAAGGGTCACCGAGGTTCAGTCCTGCAGCAAATACAACCTTCATTTGTTTTCTAAGTAAGAAACAGTTATGGAAGGAGATAATGTTTTCACTGTGCCAAAGCTGATTATTCTAGAATTAATGAGAAAGAAACAAAGTTTGGGAAACAGATTAAAAGAAATGATATAACAGCCAAGGAAAAGGATGTATACTAAGGGAAAACTTTCTGTACCATTTATTGTTTCAGCTAAGAATATACAGGTAATCTCTGACAGTATATAGAAAATTACAGTACACTAACAAAATGGATTTCTAATTCTATTTAGAACTCCATTAATAACTGGCAGCTTTATCACAACATGCATTAATTACATGTAGAACTACAATTGCATAACACCAGAGATGCCATATAAAGCAGATACAGACTCAGATGTTCAGAAGAGTTCAACATTTTGGTTAGATTTCAGAAAACATGGCTGCTAGAAGAATTGTTAAGTAGAGCATGAAATAAGACAATCTCTCTGCTGTTTTTGTCTGTGTAATTCATTCAGCATAGGTGATGAGGAGATACCAAATACTGAAGTAGGTATGTTCTATATGCCTGATGGTCATTGGGGAGCCCTTTCTCTGTATTTGGCAGTAAATTCATTGCAAAGGTACCATAGAATGTGATATGTTCAAAATGTACAACAGAATTAGAGGTATTATTATTTTTTTTATTTTTTGAAATATCAAATCCTCAAACTGGAAGATAAGGAGCTGGTAAAATTAATCTTTCCCAGTGACGTTCTTTGTCATTACTGTCAAAACCTATGCATCATCTTGCCAGATGTGTAATATCTAAATAACATCTGTTTATGAGGGCAAAGTTAAGACAACTGGGAAAACCTTATTAAAAGCAGTGACATTGGTGCAGAAGTGTAATGATGTGTTTTAGTGTAAGAGGTATAATTAACATGTTAGAAATTGGCCCAGACTTGATGGGAATCTTTTGTAGACTTGTGTAGCTACATGAATATGAGACATACTTTTCCGGCATGCTGTTGTGTGTTTATGGAATGGACAAATTGTCAGACCAGAAAGCACAGGGCATGTCTGCTGTAGCTTCTCACAGCAGGCAGAGGAGCTGGGCAGGGAGTGGGCAGAACTGCTCCACTGCACCCAGAGTACCGTGGAATTTCTGCATGTGGATGTGCTGGTATCAGGATGATGTCTGCTCCAGAGATGTCTGCTCCCCATCCCCAGCCACTCCCCAACTGATAGGTCATCATCTGTGAACAAAGGAGGACTTTTTACTATGAGTGTGGGCATGGCTAAGATCTAACTTTATTGCATGCGTCTTTCTTTCTGCAGTTGACGTGGAAGGAATAACTAAATTATGCCATTTCAGTGCTGGCTTGCTGGGTGCTAAACATCTCCACAAACACTATTAAGACAAGGGAAAAAGAAAAGGAAATTTTCAGTGAATCAGTTGGAACTAGGACATATCAGAGAGTTATGATTTATGGTATAGATGCCTGATTATTGAAGCCACAATCTTCAGGTATGTAGTGACACAATCTTTTCTCTTTGTGTGTACATGCATGGTGTTTTTCACCACAGGGAGCATTTGGATGCCTGAGACTTTTGAACCGGTATAAGATTAAGATACCGGATGGTCACACAGGACAAATACACCTAAAATTTGCATTTGTGTTCATGTATCATTACTATGTCAAATTTGTTTTCCTTTTACTGAAATATTCAAATTCTCCTGGAAGAAAAAGTATCATCCACTGTGTAATTCTGTGTTTGAACTGCTGGCTTTGATTAATCATGAGATGAGTTTGTGCTCTGTTAATTAAGTCTTAGGGTGTGTTGGTGTTTGCTTTTTGTATGTTTGTGTTTGGGGTTGTTTTGTTGTTGTTGTTTGTTTTGTTTTGTTCATTTACTTTTTGTTTTCAAAAGTCTTGATTTCTCATCTCCATCAATGTTTGAGTTTTCTGAGGTCGCTGTATGGAGATCACTGAGCATCTGAGGGCTGCTGTCGGACAGAGGCAGCAGGTGTCACTTGCCTCAGGATGCACAGACAAGCAGTGCAGAGCTCCAGGTCTGCTGTGCTGGTCAGCTTCATTTACAGCTGGAACAGTAGTAGTCAGTCCTGGCTGAAACTTTCCAATGACAGTCCCCAGGGTATTTTAGGAATCCAGATGACAAGACACAAGATATTGTTTCACTGCAGACTAGTTGTATGTTTGATCAGGCTTTAGCAGTGACCTTTGCTGATGCAGGTTGAGACGAGAGGTCTTGTTAGTAGGGCAATAGTGACTCTTGTGATTACTGCCATAAAGGCCCTGGGTTTGAATGGAAGCCACTATGAACTGTTCCTGAGATCATTGTAGATGATGTGTGCTGGCACATCCTGCATCTTTTATAGTTCTTTGTAACATTGCCTGTGAGGTCTGCATGTGAGAAATGTTCCTGGATCACTGCCGTTGTTTCGTGTCTGTCTGCTGGAGCTCCTGCTTCTGCCTGAATCAGAGTGCTGAAATGCTGCCTTTTCAGAAACTCCTGACATGTAACTAACTGCAAGAGTACAAAGAAAACCAGAAAAGTTTTGAATACATTAGTTACTTTCAACTCTGTTGCTGAGTATTCAATGCTGTTCTTTCTGGCATGATGCTGGCTTGCATAATATATATTTTTTTCTTTCCTCTGAAAATGAATTATTGTGCTTAGAGATCTGTGTGTAATTGCAGCTGAGCTGTTAGGACTATTAGGTTTCAGACAGGTTTTGAGTATGTTTGGGGATCTAACATCTTCACAGAGCTACTGTTCTCTGTAACAAATTCTCATTAAGTACTTGCCCTTAGGTATTTTGATTACTGGAGATACAATTTCCAGAAAGTCAACTGTCCATTAAATGTTACTTGCACAGTTTTTGAGCTCAATTTTCATCTCATATCCCTAGTTTAATTTTCATTGACACAATTGACTTCAGCCGAGTTGCTGCAGCTATAAATCTGTGTGATGGAAGGCAGAGTTTTTCCCTTTCCTTTTCAAACAAAAGTTTGTGCTTTCAGAGTCTGGAAAACTATGATCTTCAGTCTTTCTGGCTTGTTCAATGCTTATCAGAACCCCCGAAATCCATGACAGAGCTAAAATCTTCCACCTTACTTGCTCCCTCACTGTTGTAACCCTGCATCCTTAAATACTTGCACTGATTTCCAATCTGCTTTGTATTTCAACATTTTACTCTTTATATACTTCTTCTGGAAGTGAAATACCTGTATGACTGATGCTTCAGCAATACATGTAGGGATAGATGCTCTCCTCAAAGTTCACACACAGTATTGCTCTTGTTTGTCTGTTGTCTTTCATTTTTGCTTTCCTAACAACGGAGTTTTCTCTCCAACATTTCCACATTACTCATTCATCTCTCTTACCTGATTTCCAAGGCCTTCTCCTGAGCTTGGAATTTTCCCTTGGATCAGAATGGTCTGCCACGACTTTCCCCTCTAAGGTCCTCAGATTCATTATTTTTGATCATATTTCTATTGTTGACCTATAGTTCAAAGCTTTTCATCCATTGTGCCTACCTCATACTAACCTAAAAACCTAGCTATCAGTTGTTAACTTCCCTTGAGTCAGCAGGTAGAAACTGTTCTAACAAGCTGGGATGCAAAAGTACGATGCTTTGCAATTTGGCATATGCATTGTTTTCCTTTGTACTAATCCGAATAGAAAGCAATGAAAGCTTCTGAAAGTGAGATCTGATTGAGGTCCCAAGTAAAACATGCAGAGTATTCTGTGTTGGAATGTGGAATATTCCACACTCCACATCCTGGAGTTGTGTGACATTGTAAACAGTCAGCAGTTGTACACCGGAATTTGTGCCAAAAGTCAGTTGACTGCGAGGAGAGATGACATCAGCCTGAGTTAATCCCTGTTCCTGAAATGGTAGCTCTTACTTTCTTGAAGCAAGAATTAGCTGTGTGTAAGAAGACATAATCTCTGTGTTAAAGATAGTACTTATATTGAATACAAACCAGAATAAGCCTTGTGAAAAAATCACAGAATGTTAGGATGATACAACCTTGTTCTTGGTCTAGGAAGCACAAGGGCTGGCGTAGCTCAACGGCAGACAGATGTTTACTCTTGTTGTGTGAACAAGAACCATCTAATATTGGTCCAGGTACTCTCATTTATTAAGGCCTATCCTAACAATGAATGAAAATGACTTTCCCTTTATCATCAAGTAAACATATATGCAAACAGGTCTCCAAACAAAGCAAGAAAACAAAAATAAAAAACCTGAAGGAATCCATGCAATGGTGCAGCATGATCTACTAATGAAACCGCATGGATTTCTGTGTTTCCCTAATACTAATCCAACTTTCAGAGATATTGAGAGCAGGAAAATTTCACTGATCTGGGTTCAGATCAGTTTCTCCACTCTTTGAATTTCCTAATTTCAGAGAGAAGCAGTAAGCTTTCCATAGAAGAACAACAGATGATTTTAAATTCCTTTGTTACTAAAGCTTTTGGGGTACAGAAAATAATCTTTGACCACTTCTGCCTACATGTTACTATTTCTACCATTTAAGAAGCTATTCTTTACTTCAAGCAAATGAAGTTTTACTGTTTTTCATAGTTATATAGTTAATCTGTAAGAACTTCAACATTTCAAAGAATGTGGTATTCCTTGTCTTTGCTAGTATCTGCATATTCCTCCTTAGATTTCTGGTTTGATATTTACACTTACTGAATGAACATGAACCCAGACCTTTGAGGTTTGATCAGTTTTCTTGTGATTGACTAAGCCACAGAGAATAAACTTTAAAGTGTTTCTTCCTTTATTAAAACCTAGTCTGCTCCAAGCTGCAGTGGTAAAAAAATTTGCTAGATCCCTTAGAAGTTGTGAACAGTTCAGAGTTTGGGTCTCTTGGCTGTAACACTGAACAGGAAGATTTGCCATTCTAGTATTCCCTGCCATGCCTCAATGTCATGTAAATCATTCTGGACTGTTTTTTTACAGCACATATCGGTGTGGCTTTGTGAGCAGCATGGGTGAAAGAACAATGAACCAACGAGTTTCTAGGCCATTGGTTGTATATAATAGAATCATAGAATAACAGAATGGTTTGGGTTGGAGGGGTCCTAAAAGGCCATCTACTTCCAGCTACCCTGCCATGGGCAGGGACACCTTCCACCAGACCAGGTTGCTCAAAGCCCCGTCCAACCTGGCCCTGAACACTGCCAGGGATGGGGCATCCACAGCTCCTCTGGCAGCCTGTGCCAGGGCCTCACCACCCCCATGGGGAAGAATTTCTTCCTTACATATAATATAAATCTACCCTCTTTCATCTCACAACATGTGGCTTATTTGAGAGATGGTTGAGAACTTGAGAGATGTAGTTTCGGTGTCCTCAGTTTTTTTGTAGTATTATGAAGCGATGTCCTTCTACTGCAAGGCATGTGGTACAAAAATAAATATATTCCCTCAATCTATTAAATGTGCAAAAAAAAATCAGCATACCATACTTCTTTCTTTTTCTGAAATATGCTAAAGGGAATGGTCTGTGTGTTCTTGAAGAGCAGTTACTCAAGAACAGTGTTTGTTAGCCTGCCCTTTGAACCATGAGTTTCAGTCCCCAGACATCTATTGGGGAAGAATAAGTTAGGGCAAGGATTGAATGAGATATCACCCACACTACAAAAGCCTGGGCAGTAATTGTATAACGTGAGATATTGCACTGAGGTATAAATGGTTAAACTTAGGTTTGGCATGTAGCTGAAGGTAAACTTACCTTACCATTTATTGATTTATTTTTTCAAGCAAGAACATTTCACAGAATCAAGTAATGTTTTTGTGATATTTGTGATCACCTCCTGTAGATGTCTGATATGAAACTATTCCACTTGGACTAAAACTGATAACCTCCTTGTAGCTGTTCCTGTAACTATGGGTCTGATGTGAGGTACAGAGGCAATTGCCTTTTACTTCAGTGGTCTTCGTATCTAGCACAGGAAGCGCTACAGAAAGTCACCTGAATGCAAGGCTTTAAAATGCTGGTTACTATTGGCTGATGATCAGCTAACAATGAGGTAGAGATGGTACTCAGTATTAGAAATATTTTCTCCATGGCAGAAAAATTCTCTTTGAAGGACTTAGCAAATGAACCCTTAGAAGTCTTCATTGCAGCCACAAGTACTATTTACTCCCATCTTAACTACCTGTAGGATCTGCTTTGTCCTGCCACATTTGAAACAGGTTTATGTGGCACTGACACCAGCAGTTGGCATAAGTGGAAGGAGCTGCTCAGCAGTAGCTGAGAAGGGCAGTGCAGCAGCTCAGATCTAACCTGTTATCAGATGCTGAGCTCATTGATCCAGAAAGTGTTGTCATTTCAAGGTTAAGTGCACAATCTGGAGATGTTACTTGGGAGGGCCATCCCTGTGTTGATATAGTATGTATTTACATGTAGCTAAATACATACAGTATTTTCTCAGTTAATAATACTGTATGGATTGACTGTTGAAAGTGTTATTTATTCTTACCTTATTGATAAGAAACAACTGATAAATATTTGAGATGAGGCCTTTGTGTGTGTGTGCAGATGCTGGTGTTGAATTACCAGTGAAAACAGCCTTTTAATAAATACATATGGGTAATTCATTGATATCACATATAATTTCGGACTCTGGTAGCTCCACAAAGTGCAATGGAATGGTCCATAACACTAGGATATAATCACAACATTAAACTTAATCTATCCGTAAGATTAGAGAATTATGCTAATTTATTCTGTTTGGTCTCTGTATGTGAAAATCTTCTGTCTGCATGTGAAAAATCTTCTGTCTATCTTGGAAAGATATACACATGTACTCTTGTCCCCAGGCACCAATTGCAGCCTCCAGGCCAATTCCCCCCAGTTTATACACCGAGCGTCATATCATATGGTATAGGATATCTCTTTGGCCAGCTTGGGCCAACTGTCCTGGCTGTGTCCAATTCCATGCATCTCCTTGATGGCAGAGCTTGGGAAGCTGAAAACTCCTTAACTTAGTATAAGCACTACTTAGCAACAACTAAATCAGTGTGTTATCAACATTATTTTCATACTAAATCAGAAACATAGCACTATACCCGCTACTAGGAAGAAAATTAACCCAATCCCAACTGAAATCAGGACATACGTCTAGCATTAAACTACAGTTACTGAGATATGGCATTGTGTAGAAGTTGCCCCAGTGTCACATGAAGTCAACCCAAAGTTCCCATTAATGTCACTGCACAAAATCTGTGCCAAAAAGATGCTGTTAATGTGGGGGCTTTAGAAGGTTTGGAAGGTCTGTGTGCTGCCTTACACACAAAGGGAACAACGATTAGTCAAGTCCCTGCCCCAAAGAATATACAGCGTAAAGAGCAAGAGAAAATAAGTAGAAACAGGTGTGGAGGATTAGTGTTGTAAGGGCAATTGGATTTCCTGCAAAAAATGCCAGTATTTCAGGCTGTTTTTCAAGTTTTGAAAAAAAGGGTTACACTTTACTTGAAAGAAACTACTAAAATTATTAAGGAATATGGAAATATTTGATTTCTTAGCATTTCAGGTTTAAACAAATAATAAAATAATCTCAGTATCATAAATTGGGAGTCCTGGGGATATGGTTTGTGGAAATACTTCCAGTCCACTTTGTTCTAAAACCCCCTGAGCTTCTGCTCAGCCTCAAATATCAGCGTTGCAGTGTTTTAATCCCGTTTGCCTTTCTGGATAAGATTCTTCAAACAAGTTACACATATAAATTCCACTTGACATTCTCTACTGGACTTTTTAAAAACACTACTGACCTCAATTTAAAATAGCATTTTCAATGAAATTTTAGGCTGCCTATGATTATTTTCAAAAAGTATTTGTCATATGCAATTAGATTATTAAATTCTTGTCCATATCTTAGAATGGAAGAGAACAAAATTGATGTTGTACAAAAAACCCTACAATTTTGTACTTGTTGAAGAACAGATTGTTACAACTGGGATCTTGATGTGACACTTCACTATTTTATTTTCTAAAATAATAATAATAATAATAACAACAACAACAACAACGATAAATAATCTACTGCACATTTTGGTTATCACTGCTTTATATACTTAGCTTTGAAATTCTTCAGGCTGGCCTTGTCTTCAGAAGTGTAGGAGTTATGATCACTGAAACTAAAATGTGGACGAGTTGGAAGAAAGTGGATGTAAAGAAAAGATACATTCTAACACCTCTCTTCATAAGTAGGTCATTTGAAACAGTAAGTTAGTTTGCTCTCTCTTATGAGTTTCATCACCCTTATTTTTTTTCCTCTATCACCCTCCTGTTCCACAACCCCCCACTTGCCAGGAAGTTACATCCTACTCCTAAATAAGAGTTTTTGCATTTCCCAAGTAGGGTCACAACAAACTTGTAGATTTGTCTCTGATGCAAAGTTTGTGACATGCGCCAGAATAATATGCTGGAGTTTAACTCAACGCTTTTGCTAAGTGATGCTTCTGAGGCAATACTGCCTTGGAGTGGATGAGGCTGGGCATTTCTGAGCAGCTGATAGGAACCTCACAGAGGCAGAATATGATGCTGGTGGGATTCTGGGGTTAATTAATCCCAGGTAAGGAGGTTAATTAACTGTGTAGCTGTTAGAAATAGAATATGACAAAAAACGGATGGCTTACCACGTTCTTGTGTTGTGTCAGAGACAACTCTCCATGTCAGGAAAAAGGATTCCAAACCAGTAACTCACTGAGGCTTCACTCTCATCAGTAGCAAGTAACTGTCTGATCAGTTCCAATGGTGAGAAAACATTGGGTGACAAAAATTACAAAATGACTTAGTGAGAAAGGAAGGAATGAGAACCACAGAATAAATACAAAGGTACTCACAAAAAAAAAAAAAAAAACCACCAAAACAAACAAAAACAACAGCAAAAAACAAACCAAAAACAACCAATCAACCAAACAGTGAGTAAGTTGGGTTTTCTGAGGTGGTTTTTGGGATTGAAGTGTACAAAAAGACCAACCACACGAAAAAAATTCCAGCAGTTACTGTGAGGGACTAAATTGGAAGAAAAACTCTAATTACTCCGATGCAAGGGGAGAAGAAACAGAATAGTAATAGGAGTTATTATAGTATGGCTTTATCAGGAGTTTGAAAGGACTGGAACATCCAAACAACAGCATAAACAAGATAAAAATGAATCAGGTATAAGTAAGACAGAGGGTTAAGAATGATTGGCATGGACATGCAGAAATTAAATTGGAAAAGCCGAGGTCTAAAACTTTATCATAAATGCTGAGAAGAGGGCTGGCATCCTCATGGAGCAGATTTCAGTGCAAAAGAGGTGGAGAACTGTAGGTTTGATGTGTCGGAGCATGAGGATTTTCATCGGACTGGGAGGAAAGACCTTGTCAAAGAAAATCTGTGTGGAATAATTGGGAGATCTCTATGGAAATTCATAGAGAATGTGCATCTTCTGCTTGACTCCTTTCACCTACCATGGTACCTCTGCCTCCTTCTTGCCCCTTTATGTACTCAAACATCCCCATGGGAAAGAGATCAAGTGTGTGCTCTGGCTAGCCTGGAAATTTAGTTTGGCTGACTCCTTACTACTGAGCAGGACATGTGTAGCAGCTGAGTTCTCTCTGCCTTGGTCCCTCTCCTCCAGCCAAACACCATTTTTCACAAAACCAGTGGCATGTATGAGAGTTTGGGTTTTCTTTCAAACATGATTTAAATTGTTTTCCAGGCTTGGGGGCTGGGTGTCTGCCAGATGATTTGCACAAGCATTGTCTCTTTAGGAAGCCAGGATAAAAAAAAAGAATTGGGGAAATTATAGATCTTAGTTGAAAAAAAAAATACGAGAACAAATAATTTAGCAAATGTCTGCACAGCAGAGGAATAACATGTTGAGAAGCCTGCATGAGGGTTTTTCTCATCAAAACAATATCTAGGTCAGCTAGGATCCATTTTCCTGAAATCCTCAGCTGAACTGTGGGAAAATCTTTAATAACTTCTATTTGTGATTTAATCTGACAGCCAAGAGACTTGCCCAGAAAAAAATGGGTTAAGGAAAAATGCAAATATGCAAACCAGCTCTTAGACTGAATAGGTTGCAACGCTCCCAGTCAGATCAAGATGATTTCTAAAACATGAAGGCAAACTGCAATTCCTCATTTGTACCAAAGACAGGGTGTTTATACAGTGTTAGATAAGCTGTTAAGAAACATTAAGTAATATTATCCTGCATGGCTGAGGATGTGAAGCCAGCATACGTCTTCATGGAGAGGTTTCAGCTCGGGGCTCATTCTGTAAGGAGACAAAAGCTGCTTCCCAGCTGCGGCTGATATCCAAGCCTGAGCTGTAACAGAACCAGAGTTGTTAATGATGACTGGGCCCAATAATATAAGGATTTTTTTTTCCTTGCTAGTAAAAATTGTTATTTCCACAATAAGATGCAGTTATTGCCAAAAAAGGAAAAAAAAACGACAGTTTTTTACCTTAACAGGAGTTACTTGGGAAACTGGAGTCATTTTAGGAACGCACTCCAACACAGCTGGAAATACATCAAAGGTGTTGCTGTTTGACTTAGTGAAAGTCAGGAGACCTAACAATAGCCAAGTGAAAAGCTAATGTTGCACTAAAGGAACTCAAGCACACCAGCACCTGCAAACATTCAAAGGGGTCTGAACAGTTGCTAAAGAGGTGGAAAGCTCAGCAGTAGGGTGTGCAGTTTGATTAAGGAGACGTCAGGGTAGGATTGCATTTGTCTTCCCTAAACATTAATTTTTAATAAATATAACTTCATTCATGTCAACTCCTACATGTATCTTTACCATTTCCATCCATCTCTGCTACTCCATGTTTAAGTAAATAGTGATTGTAGTGATGCTCGTGTGTCAACTCTGGAGCACAATGGCAGCAAAGTGCTGAGAGAAGGTGGATGTTTTTCTGTGAAGTATTGGAGTAATATCTGGCAGAAAATCACGCTTTAGTGGTTGCAGAGTTTTCCCATTCTTTATCAAGGGCACAGAGTCATTATCTCTTTGGTATGATGTGCTGGGAGGAAAAGGGTGTGTGTCACTTCTCCCCGTGGCTACCTGAAGATGCAGCATACTTAGTAGCAGGAGTTACTCCTACTGACGAGGACACTGCCTCTCTCTGATGAAATCCTTCCAGCAGCTCTAGGAGCTGAGAGGGCTAGCTGACATCCTGGAGATATTGCTGACTCCTTTGGGAGTGCATTGTAGAGTATTAACATGCTTTTACTACATGTAGATTGTCTTGTCCTAAACCAGTCTTAGCAATAGGAAAAAGAGCTTGAATGACAGCTCTGGAAACTGCTCCAACTTCTTTGTCTCCAGCTCAGGCACTTCCTAGGAGGCAGCTTCGAGTCCCTTTTCACTGTCCTTGTCATGAAATGAAAATCTCTTTTTTCTAACTTCTGCTCACTTGCTGTTATGTCTGATGACACTCCAGATGACCATCCCTGTCCCATACTTCACTATGCCAAGATCACCAGCACATGCATGGTTATAGGGGGATGATTTTAGCCTCATGATCTGTACAGATCTGCCCAGCTATACTTTGCTATTACATTGTGATTATGAATAATTAAAACAACACATCATCTTTAAAGTACATAAAGAGTACATTTTAGAATCCATTAGCCCTTTAAAAATAATTTGGTACCTTTTCTTCTTTGTTAATTTACAGCATTCAGTAATTCACACTGGGTGATCCAGTTGTTAGTGCAAATTATGTTTAAGAACTAAAACTTAAATATGTTCTGTTCTACAGAGCCTGTCCAAGGATGGTAGGAAAATGATTGTGCTGCCAGTTACTTGATTTGTGTGGGAGTATATTAAAGAAACCCCTGGTAGATTTTAATTTGGTGCTCTGGGTTTATGATGTCTCCTAGGTCATGTTATGCTCACCGGGGTAAAATTTTATAATAACTGAAACAGCAAAACAAGGATTTAAAAAATATTGTTAAAGAAAATATTTATTTCCCCTTTCTCCTTCAAAGCTTGTTGGGAAGGGGAAACCATTTCTCACTTATTTTGTCAGAGTGGAATAATAAACATGCAGACAGACTTACAATACTATTTTTAAGACCCTAAAACTGTTGTCTTGAAGAACCCTTCAACCGCTACAATAAAAGAAAATCTTGCAGCCCTACTGCCAGTATCATTTCCTTTGTCATACAAATAAACAGGGCTGAGGCAAGGACAAAGTTGTGTCTACAGCTCTTTTGTGTGTGAATCACTTAATACAGAATCTTAAACAAGATCAGTGATAATAAAAGGGAAATTCATAACTTACTTCATCTTCAAAGTCAGAAAGAGAGAAATAAAGAAAGCACTGCTGTTTCCAATTTGTTGTGTGTTAGTGGTTTGGTAGTTACAGCTCTGAGTCGCAGCGCAGGAAGGGAGGCTACAAATTAAACCTGCAGGGCTTAGGATGCAAATCTCTGCTCTGTGCTCCAAAGAGTAAAGGGATAATTTTCCTAAGTAATGGAACTGACACAGTGATGCCAATTCCTTCTCTCTTCCTGTGTCTTTATTTTGTTTATCAGATAAATTAACAGCTGTATTTACAGTTTCTGAAGTACTTGGCTAAGAAAGAGCCCTTGGAGATGGCAGAAAGACTCCTGAAGGATGGTGCCTCACACACCACTCAGCTTTTAATTCAAGGGAAATAAGACATGAAATGAGAGCAGATTACAGGTACAACAGCAGCGTGGCAGCTTCTGCAATGGTATCTGCTTCTGTCATTGGTACGTGGGACCCAGCACATTTGAACAGCTCTGGCGCAGTGGGTGAATGCATCAGTTCCCACTCACTGCTGAGACCAGCCCAAATTGTAATATTTCACTGTTTTTCGTGTTTTAAGACTAAAATTTTTTAACAGCCTTTTTCAAGTGCAACTATATCTAGCTATAAAATGCAGTATGGAGAATCTAAGATGGCCATTTTAGTATTAGTTATTTCTTATAATGGGTAAGTAATTATTAATATTGGTATGGTTGTGCATAAGGACCAGCCAAAACAGACAGTTAATTGCTTCTATTGGTGCAGTGCTGCAATCTGAACACAACGTGGTCAGGGGGCTGCTCCACAGAGCAATTCACAACTGGAAGGGAAAAAGCAGCTACATCAGAGGAAACTGTAGATCACAGGGTTGACAAAGGGAGGGAGAAAACTGGTGACAGCAAATGTCAGGTTATTTCCACATTATGAAGGTGAGGGGGTAGTAGAAATAAGTTATCTTACTAGGAGACACACTACAAAAGAAGAGATCAGAGGAAAAGCAGAGGAAGTATGTGCAAGAACTATGGACTGAAGGGAAGCTATAGTTCAAAATGAACTGATACTGAGCAGACATGAGTGTATCATCATATGTCGCCCAAATGGCCTAGAGCACATGATACATGTTTATTTACCATCAAGTGACAGTCACCTGCAGTCTGCTTGGAGTTTTCTGAAGTTCTTCTTCTGTGGCTCTTCCTCCTGTCTGGCATTCCCACCCCCCTCAAGTCCTTCAGAGTTGTCTTCTGAAGCCAGGTGGGAATAAAACACTGCATAGACATACTGTGACCTCCTTCATTAGACCTGAGTTCTTGTCTTTCAGGGAGAGCAGTCTTTTCTCAGCTAAGAATTCATACCAGCCAGTTCTTGCTTTTCCTTTTGAATTCAGTAAGAGGCAAGTTTTGGGGCTTCCCAGCTTCAATCTGTAAGATGAAGTGGCTTCCAGTATATTTCAAAGATTTTTACAGCGTCATCCGAATATTTTTTTGCCTTGATCAGAATCATCCATCAGAAGCCAGAGGAAGGATACTGAGGACAGAGCAGATGCTTTTTGTCGTTGCCGTAAATCAAAACCTCAGGTTGAGGTGAGAATAGTGAGATCTGCTTTGTGCCATGAATGCTCCAAATAGCTATGCACCACAGCTGCACTCTTTTGACCATTTTTTATTGATGCATTATTGAGTTACCATAAAGGTTCATCCATAAAAGAAGAGGAAAGCAACCCTGTTTTTCAGTTTCAGGGGTCAATTGGCAGATTAAATCTATAGTAGCTTGGGAAGCTGAGCCTTAGAAGGAGCATTTATAAGTCGCTTTTACCTGTTCCAGAGGAACCTCTATGCTTGCACAAGAGTAGCTGTTGTGAAGGTTTTACAAATGTCTCTATAAAGTGGGCAGGAAGGTCAGTTAATGTCTAGGAATTCTCAGAGGGGACCATGTAAATGTTGTGCTGGCCTTCCCTGAAGAGTGACCTTCACAAAGAGATTAAGTTTTATCATGTATCTCAGTAAAAAGACAAAATTGCCAAGTGAGAGACCTACTGTTGTTGCTTTTACAGGAGAAAAAAAATGTGGTCTACTGGACAAAATAATACAGATTTATTCATACAGACTAGGGGGCAGCAAACCCCAGCAACGTGTTTATCATTAACTAGTATTTGGCTATGTCTCTTAGAATGGTGGTATTAGAAGATTGTAGAGTTCAGCAGCTGATTGTTTGTACTAAATCTGCTTTTGCTAGCTGTGATAGACCTGACATAATTATGTCTGACAATAAGCTGCCATTTCATGACTGTATGCTTAAGCTGTTGTAATGAATTATGGCACAGCATATTCCCATTATCCCCAGTGTTACTGGTTGATGGAAAACAAAATAATAAAGTGTCTGTTAACAAGGTGATGGGGGTCAGACTCAGACCCATATTTAACAATGTTAAATTACAGAATGACATTGGTAGAGTATGGGTTGTCATCTCCTGACATCTTGTTCAACCGAAAGCTGAAAACAGGGTTGCCTGGGCTACTAGAAGCAGATGTCAGACTCAGTAGGTACTTGTAGACATAAAGAGAGACAGATAAGACAAAGTATGATTTAAGGTCCCAGAAGCTACAGCTACTTCATGAAAATGAAGTTGTGCACATCTGTGATGGGAAGCCATGACTGCAAACAGCACAGGTGTCACAACATGTAGCTTTATGTAACTCTGTGTGTGTCACATCATTCAGGTGTGTACTTTGGAGAACTACATGACTCTCTTTATATCCCAGCAGGTAGGAGATACAAGTCAGTGAATTGGTGCCACAGAGTAAAAAACTCCAAGGGATTCAGTGGGACAGAACAGAACCAGAACAATTGAAATTAATAGAGGGGAAAAAAAGAGTCATGCTGGTCTGTCAGCCTGTGCAGTTGTGTGACTGCACTTCTCTGGGAGCAGCTACATGTCATAGCAAGAGATCCATGCCTAGCTCCCATCAGGTGCATCCTCCCTCTGCTCTGCCACTAGGAATTACCCTGTCATTACAGGATGATGCAGTTCCCTACATTCAGAGGAGTTATTAATTCTAATGGCTGTTTCAGCTTGTAGGAAATGGCATTTTTTTCTCTTCCTGTGTAGTCTTCCTTGTGCAATGGGGATTCATAAAATGAATTAAATGATAACATATGTTCTGCTGGATAGTGTGGCTAGTCTGGTGTATTTAACTATATCACTGCTTCTTTCTCTGGCCCTCCATCTGCCAGAAAAGGAGTTTCTCAGGCCTGTCATGGAGAATGAATTGTCAGCTTGTGAAGTCTGTCAGGTTACCTTATTCTTTGGGCTAATTTTTTCTTCATAGCCTTATGCTTTGGAATAATTTGCTATTCAAAATTTAGGGACAGAATTGAATCTTTAGGAAACAGTGATCCTTAAATAGATTTTTCGTTCCTTTCTCAAAGGCAAAGACTTCAGGTTGGGGTTTTTTATTATTTATTTATTTATTTTTCTTCTTTTTCTGAGCATATGTTTATTGACTCTAACTGGAGACACAGAGAAACAAAAAGAGAAGTAGAGAAAGAAATGAAATGGATGAGAAAGATCTTAGCTCTACAAGTGTGCAGGCCACAAGGTTAAAGATGCACCAGCATTCTCCATATCTGTGCTAGATCACTAACACTATCTTGATGGTGCAATTTGAGAGTTGTTCCAGGACATCAGCTTTCTTTAAGAAATGCACCACCTCACCGCTGACCTTATTTTTTGAACATAATGTTAGACCTAGAGGATAGAAGGTAATGGATGGGAACTAATTTAATCTGAGCAGTTGTGAAGGTTGGATGAAACTGTTCTGACTGCATCTTGACTTTCCAGGTAGTGTCAACGTACAAACTTTTGTTTGTATTTCAAAACTGCCACCATTTCAAATTGCTGTGACAACATATCGAGTCAAGTGAGGATGTTCCAAGCCTCTTCCTTAGCCAACCTGACATAGCTGCTATGTAGCATCCCCGAATGCTGGTGTTCATTTCTTGGTCAAATCAATCTGAGTTTCAAATGTGACAGGAATGTCATGCAGGAATTGAGAATAGTAGTATTTTTGCTGCTGTTGTTTGTTTGTTTGGTTGGTTGTTTTTTTGTCTATTTCTCCATCAAATTACGACTGCAGAGAAAACCTCTCTGAAAATTTGACTGGGTTCTACTCTCATGCTGTACTGGTGTAACTTCATTGCTTTGATGTGGTTACTCCTTACATCTGTGTTAGTATCAAACAAATAAGGCTTATTACTTCTGGAACACGGAAACCATTCTGAATAAGCCATACTTGGCCTCTAGCATATGCTCACAACTCAAGCTAACAAGTTTTGATGTCTAAGACAGTAATTAAAAAAAGTTCCTTTTTTATATGTCTCCATTTTTTTTTGGCCATTGAAAACACTACTGCTGAAATATACCACAGAAGAGTAATTTCATTGTGCTCCTAGTCCAACAGAAGATAGGTAATAAAGGATTCACCTGCAAAATGAAGTAGCTTGTTAAAATAACCATGTATTAACCAGAGATCACTGTTTTAGTAGCTACTGTGAGAGGATGCTAAGAATGACTTATTTAAATAATCAACTTACTACTAGTGATGATTTCTGCGCTTAAGAAGGCGAAGTAGTACAGAAAAATATCTATTTGGTCTTTGATGTATCATTTTCTGAAGTTTATAAATTGCTTCATAGCTAATAGTTACATGTAATAATGATTAGAAATATCGGACTACAAAGAAGTCAAATTCTTTTTAAAAAATATAACACTTTCTGGGATGGAGGCTTATGTAAGCATATTATGCCATCTCTGGGAAGCATGAAGATTTGTGAAAATATAGATCTTAATTACTTGAATAATATATTTTATGTGTTTGTGATCTGAATTGCAAACTCCTTGAAAAAACTAATGTAATATCTATAACCCCTTATGTACTATATGCAGTTCCAACTATAGAATATCCAGATGTGATTTAATGTGCTCCCTGCTCTTTTAGAAGAGGCACCACATTGCAGACAATGGTTCTGATCCAGCAACACAACCGTATGTGCTCATACCTTCCAGCCCACGAGTGATCTCTGTGACCTCAGAACCCCTAGTCACAAGCATAATGCATGTCAAATACTTCTCTGATTCTTCTTTAGGGACTGTTCCAAAAATATCTTCCAGCAACTGCTAATTTGGATCTCTCTTCAATCCAGTCCTGAATTAATAAATTCCTAAAAGTAGTTTTAGTTGTTTGCTTATTTTATCTTTGATGTGTCTCTCTTGCTTTCCAAGATCTTGGAAGGGCTAGAGGAATACAGACTGCAGGTTGTGTGGTCTTGTGACCATCACTTTCCCCTAAGCCATGCTAAGAGGTCTGTAATGCTCAAATCAAGGGTGGCATACAGTTAGGACCACCAAAGTGTTTCTCAGTCTCCTCGGAGATGTTAAAGATGCCATGCCTTTCTACCCTCTGCACTTTCAGTCTGCATCTTCACTTATTTTATGTGTTTCTCGGCCCTCTTTTAAGAAGTTTAGTTTGCCAGGGACCTCATGTTGTTAAAGTTACCTTACATTTATTGCTGGATTGCTTGCTACAACTCACGTCTACTAGGAAGGGACATTAGATGATACATATTACACGATGACATGGATGTGGAAAATACCCTCCCAGAGTATATAGGGGAGCTACAGAGAGGTGCTTGGTCTTGAAACAGGATCCTTTAGAGATGACAGCGAGGAAAAAAGGTTTCAACCTGAAGGAATTTAAGTAGTGGGGCTTGGGGGATGACAGAAGGCTCCAGGGTACAGAGGAGGAAAACTGTCATGCTGGAAATAATGGGTTTAGAAGGATAAGAAAAGAGGCATTTGATGCTGTAGACAGAGAAGGCTTGGATATATGTTTCAGCTTTGGGTGCTTGGATAAAAATAAATTTCTAATAGTATTTGCTTACTTCCATTAGCAGGTTTTGAATGAAGCAATCTGAAAATAAGTGGTTAAACTGGCAGTACAATGTTTTCTAATCTACATAGTAGAATCTTCATCTTTCCAGGAAAGACTCTTTCACATTGGGTCAAGCAGGAGTGGAAGTGTGGGACCTAATAATAAGTTCTTTCTTTATTTCCTAAGGTTTTTTAAGAGAGCCAACAAATAAAAGCTCATTTACTTTGCCTAAAACCAGGTAGCAGGTCTCACAGAAGCCTAGGAGAAAAAGAGAAGGGAGAGAAAAGAAGATGGGATTTGTGTTGTAACTACAGACAGGAGACAGTTGCAGACTGAGTTGAGTATTCAGAAGTACTGGGGCTTTTCAGACATAGTTGCTGTGGCTTTCCTCTTTTTTTCAGAGAGGACAGAAGGGCCTTTTGTTTAGTTTGTGTGTTTACTTGGAAGGGACTGCATTGCAGGGTCTGGGGGAGAGAGGAGGCTTTGAAATACTACATGAAAACTAACATGAAATGTGCTCTGGGGTTTGTTCTATCTCCTCATCAGCAAAAATATATGCCTTGCTCAGGTTCTCCAGACTTTGCATCCGAATACTTTTAGCAAGCTGAAAGCAGCCTTGAGGGGTGTTGAGTGAGGAGGAGAGGCAGTTACAAAGAGACTAGTGTTTGATTAGTTTGGATACCAAGTACCCTGAAACCTGCTGACTCCGAGCAGAGATGTTATAAATTAAATGATGATGTCTTGTCTGTTTAACTCTTCGCTTGTCCATTTAATTCTTCAAAACCATAACTCTTACTTTCCACCCTTTCATCTGGAATAAACCAGCACATTGTTCTTTTAAACGTTGTTCTTTTCAGACCAATTAGCCCAATCAGCCCTCTTTCTGACTAGAATATGACCAGTGAAACATCATGGTACGGCAAACCAGCTTCCAGCTACATCATACAATTCTTTCAGACATACTTAGGACAAACAGAAACACATTTTTACAAAAAAGAGAAGAAGGAAGAGGCAGACACAATGTAATGTATTGTGTGAATTCCAGAGGTTAAAAAAGTTCTTCTTATACAGTTAGGAAGCAGCAAAACCTATCATTGAAACAATGGGAAGAATATTCATAGTACTACTACTAATTAAAGTATGAAATATTCTGAAAAAGCTTTTGAATTATGTATGATAGCTCATTGTTTAACAGGAGACAAAAAAAAACTTGGCTTCTAAATCTGGCAAAGTCCTTTATTATGCAGGCTTTTGGTAAAACACTCCCTTTCAGTTTACCCTTTAGTGTCAATGGGGAGCACCCATGACAGAATTCAGATCGAGACAACATCCCAATATGTCTCTCTCCCAGACAGAAAAGTCACTTCCAAGTCACACTTGGTTTTAGGGTTAAGAAAAAGTGCAGATCTCTGCATGCTGTGCACAGAGGCAAAGCGTGGATGTGAATGTGCTTGGACAACACTTCTCCTGTGCAATATAAAGCAATCTCAGTAAGATGCTGATTCCTGAACTATTGCGCTTCTTCTCTAAGTCATTGCTTCCACTTGGAAGGAAAATTTGCAAGTACTTAGCAGGCAGAGGCAGTTGAAAACATGCTCGGGGACAAGGCTGTGTGGCACTTTTTTCGTTATGTCAATCTTACATTTCCTTCCCCAGCAGAACATGCCTACTGCAGATCAGGACATTGCATGTGTGATTTTGGAGCAGGTTTGTTAAGTCCTCCAGGCCCGCACCTGCTTATTATCACACTTGTACCATGTACCAGACATGGCTGGATCTAGAACTTCTTACAACAATACTCTGTAAGAGAAGAATCAGCCACCAGCTATGCCAAAGTGTGTTCACATGTGCCTGCTAATGTGTGTATGTGTGGAAGGGGCAGCAATACATCTGTTCTTTCCATCTAAATTCAAAAAAATATATTTTACTGTTTTCATCTGGCATTTTAAACAGTTAAGGTAGCAAGACTGTGAGAGATATAAGTATACAGGCATTAATGAATAATGTATCCCATAGTGTATTTAAAACCCAGACAATGTTTTGTCAATGCTTTTGGTTTTTTTTCAACCATATTTTTATTTACACTGTTTCTTAACTCCATTGCTTCTGGGATCCAGTTGGAACAGAAGGTGCGTTCATCACGCTGTTGTTGGTCACCATAGCTACCTGCTGCAGGGAGGATGCTGCTCTTTTCTCTGCAACTTTGGGGAAGTGAAATTAGGTATATTATAACCTGAAAGAAATATATTAAAGGGAGACAATTGAGGCCATGTTCTGCTGGTTTTCAGTGCTGTGTTTTGCATTACAGCCATCTTCTGGGTGATTCATGTGGCAGACCATTACTTGAAAACAGGGCATTAGTGATTAATATTCATGGCAAGTAACAAAAGGCAGAAGTGAGTGTGCATATTGGCTGGAAAAAGATGGGCTCAATGCGGAGTCAGATTCCTAAGCACATCCCCACACAGCATGGGGAAGATGTGTGGAGTGCAACCCACTTAATTAGCCCACCTTAAATGAACATTCTCTCATCCAGATTAACGCCTGCACTAAATCAGGGAGTGGGTTCATGTCAGAGGAAGACAGAACAGGAGGAGGGACAGGCAGAACAGTGGGCGTAGGCTGGGATGAGAAGAATGTGGTGGTGTGCGCTATCCAGAGGTGCTGTCAAATGCAGATCATCATCTGGCCTCTGTGCTGACATGGGTGCTGCTGACTCTCTTGGCAAAAATCAAAATACTTGCAACCCCTGACATTCAGGCTTCTCTTCTCGCAGTGTCTTCCCCTTCTTTTGGAGGTGTGTGCTCTCAGCAAAGCTGGCGTCCAGCTCACAGAGCAAACAAGCACAGAGCTTTCTTGTGCAAGCCATTCACATTGTCAGCAAGTCCCTTTCCACTACATGCTTCTTTTATAATCCCTCCTCACTTCTCTGTGCTTCCTGGTCTAAACCCTGGCTGTTGCCTGCAGGGCTAATAATTGCCTGAGTAGTTCTGCAGAAGAGCAAACAGCTGGCTGGTCAGAGGGCCCTGCCACCCCTCAGCAGCTAGCTGTGTCACCAGGGGAATGAATGGCTTTACCTCTGGACAGTTGCTTGATGGTCACCTGGGCCTTGTCCAGGCACACCACTTCATATTCAGGGTCTTTCAATAGACCTGTGGACAAGTGTCCTTTCTGATGTTAGTGCCAAAGCTGAAGTATATCTGCAGCTCTTTCTCTTCTTTCATGACATTTGATCAAACATGGTTATCTTCACTTATTTTTTGGTGAAAAAATCCTTTAACTTCCACTCCTCTTATTCTGTCACTACTGTTTTACCAGTCTTGTAACCAGCTAGAGACACATCTGAGCAGGGCCTGCTGCAGGCTAGGCAAGAGAAAGTAAACATGGTTGAGCTGAATTTATTTTTATTTTGTTTGAGAGGAAAAAAATATATTGTAAGCAAAATTTAAACTTAGTCAGGATTGCCCATCTTCTATGGATTTGGGGATACAGTAACCATACTTTGTCCTAGTGGGGAACGTGGTGACCATTTTGTTTAGCTATCTTCACCTAAAAGATATTCTTATCCAGAATTTCTATGTCATTTGGAAATAACAGTATAATTAATATCCTGAAGTCTTATCTGGTAACATCTAGCAAAACTAATTCATTCTTGCTGCCTACTTAGGGATAAAGGATTTTTTTTTATTATATAAATACTGAAAGTTGTATGAGATAACCATAACAAACTGCTCCACACTACCAAGCTCCCCTCTTGGTATTCCCCAAACTGTCTCCCTGAGTATAGGTCTGCTTCACTCCTATTGACAGACCGTGTCCACTGAGCAACCAATTTCTGTCAGTCCCTTGAGCAGCAATTTAAGAGGATTTGTTGCACTGTACAAGTTGAATTTTAAGCATGTATCACCAAAGCTTTTTGGAATTATTTTCACCTGAAATTACACACAAAATGAAGAGCTCTTTTCTTCCTAAATTCAAACACTTTGAAAGCTAAGCAAAATATTTCTGGATAAAGAATGATGAAAGCTGTAGGGACACTGACACTAAGGTTAATGGATGAAAAAAAAAAGAAACTGTCTTGTACTAGGTGATGAAGGGCACTGGTTTTTGCTTTGATTGTCTTCATTGCTGTGCTGAGGGGAGTGGAAGTAACCAAAATTTCTCTTCTCTCACTTACTTTCTTTTTCCACAACTATAAAGTCTTTTTGGGAAAATAAAAAAAATACATTTAGTAATATTATAAATTTCTACATTTTGTCAAAAGGTGCTTTATTAGGAAATTCTCAAACTTGAAAACGCAGTCTGTCTGCTTTTCAGCTTCTAGCCTCTCCCTCAGAAGTTTTGATTTTAATCAAGGTCAAATACACATAAATGAGAGAGAATGAAAAAGCAAAACTTCAAACTTGAAAAACTGAAAGTATGTAGAAAAGCTAAGCACAGAAATGAATGCAACTTCATGTTCATGAAGACATTTTTGGAAAACAGACTGCAGTTCTCTGTTATCTCTCAAGGTGTAGTGCTGCATTAAGATGAGGGTGGTACCACAGGTCCTGGTGGTGCTTCTGAGAGTATGGGCAGCTGTTCTGCTCACCCAGAGTAATGTGAGCAGCCAGAGGTAACAGGCCTTGCCATCAACTTACTGTGAGCCAGGGAAGAAAGGATTTAAATGTACTTACTCCTTGTTAGAACTGCAGGGCTGTATCTTCAACAGAAACTGCTTATGGTTTCATTTTGGGGATAGCAGTGAAGATTTTTTTTTTCTTTTTTCTGTATGTATATCTTTCTACTCTTTTTCTTTTTTGGCATAAACAAGCAAACAGTACTTGTTAGTTCGCTGCTAAGATATTGTAATTTGTCTCTACCAATTGGAATTTTGCCAGAAACTTGTGAGCAAAACTGATTCTTGTTCCCCCTAAGACCTAAGCAATGATAGGCTCACCATTTTATTGTCAATTGTCCCAGAATCATCCACGTGCACAGTTCAAAGACAGCTCTGAAACCATTTAAATAGTCATAATAAAATATAATATGCCCACTACAGTTTGGAACCTGAGAAAATCACAGAGCTATAGCATCTCTGCCTTTAGCACATAGTCACCAGGAGGCCTTCTGCTGGTGAGGCCTGCAGTTCTGTCAAACATACTTGATCAATCTTCGTAACTGAATGATATTGGCTTGACAATGTTTAATTAAGATATTCTATGTTGTCTAATGGCTTTTCAGTAATATTTTCTCCAAAATGTCTAGGTCAATGATAACAGTAGACTCTTAGAAAGCATTTTGTTGGCAAGGGTGATTTTGTAGCTCACCCGTAAGCCCTGATGGTCTCCTGTCAGAAGTACCTGTCTGTGCTCTCTACTACGGCATGGGATGAAACTGCAGGAAAACTTCAAACTGCTCAGCTTTGGGAATGAATTTGCTCAACTAGAGCTACCTTCCCCTCCCCACCAGCTTTGAGGTGTATTAGTGAACAGGGAAATGAAACACATGGCAAAAGGGAGGGCAATTCAGCCATGCAATTTATTAGTATCTAGTTTCAGTGTAGAATGGTGTTGATCATTTTAATCAGTGAATGATATTGCTATGAACAACAATATAAACAGCAATATCCTGAATATGACACTTGTTCTTCTACAATTTTGAAAATGTTTTGGCAAGTGTCTTAATGCCTGTTTCTATCCTCAGTCCATAAGCCGAGTGCTGCCTTGCAGGATCCTGTGCAGCTCAGTGTTTTCTTTTCCGCTGCTCCTTCTGTTCCTGCTACCATTCTACTTATTCTCCTCATTGTCCTGTCCTTTTGGACTTTGCTAATTCTTTCCCACCAGAAGTTTGTGCCTTCCCCTGCCCCAAATCAAACCTGAAATTGAGAAAACAATAAAACAAAAAAAACAAAAAAGAGGTTTACCAGTGTGCTTGCTTTCTGCTGCGGTTTTTGTCTTCTCTATTTGCCTGCAAGCCCTTACCCTGTGTTTCACAGGGATTTTTGCATAAAAGGGCCCTAGACTCATGTGTCCCTGGGCATGACTGTAATGAATATGATAAACAAAATAAGTTATTGACTTGACTGAGCTTTCCTTTTTCCTGTCACTTCTTCAGTCATAATGTGTGAAGAAAGATCTAAGTGAAGAATGTGTTCTTTATTACATTGAAATTCTTCTCTGAAAAAAAAAAAAAAGAAAAAAAAGCTAGACAGGCTATTCCAAATGTACACAATAAATGATGTTCAGAGGAGTCTTCACTAGGATTCTTTCAAATCAGTTGTAGTACAGCCCTTAATTCAGGGCTGCAAATTAGCTCTCCTTTCCTTCCCAGCACAAGTGATGGAAAGGGTAATTCTGTTCACCAGGTCTTCTGTTTTAAAGTTTATTGAAATTCTTACCCTTAACATGACATCATTACAGCTTTTATGGATAAACACGTATTCTTTTACTTCCTTAGTACAGGAAACACTAGCAATACAACCCCATTGTATTATAAATACGAAGGTTCTGTCTTAGAAAAAGAGGCATCTATACTACAGTACTGTATTCTTATTCTTAGCCTAAGATCTAAGTACATGTCATAAGGAAGCAGGAGTCTTTGAAATTTATTATCAATGGGCCTGAAAATATCCCAGAGGCACTTTTCATTTTTTGTTTGTATCTCTCCCCTCTCTGTCAGCTGTGTTGGCTGCAGTTATTTACACAACTTTAGGGAGAAACAGATGTCAGCAATAAAAGCAGTAATAGAGCTGATTCAGTTTTTTGCTATTAGCCAAGATGTGCAAACAGATATCTTGATGATACTCCACATTTGCCGTGATAACTGTGAAAACTTTTAACCTGGATAGTCTTCAAGACAATGCAGTTATTTCCAGAGGGCTTAACAGTAATGACTATAATCACATTCAAAACAATCTTGTTCTGGCAAAAGGTCCATCTTCACCTTTTGACCAGCAAATGGTGTTGCCTAAGGACTGTATACATTCAGTGATCCTCTTTTGGAAATGGCATCAGTATGACTTCCAACTCTTTTTTTTTAATGAAGGATGAAATTGTAGTGAGAAAAAAAAGTTGTACATACTCTGAATAAGTAATTCTCATACTGGCTACATACCAGTGCTCTGTTGTAGGGGTCGAACACCACAGAAGATGGTGATCAGTACATGGAAATATATTACTGGAAATAAATTCAGCTTTACTAGTGTAAGTGTTTATTATCTTCAAGTGCTATCTGAAATTCACCTCAAGTGCTCTGTGAAATGAGGTCTGCGCCAGCTGCAGCAGCCACACAAGGCATTCACTGCTCTGGTGAAGCAGTAAGTGGGAACAAGCGTGGGGCAGCTTGCTGGCTGCTGCTGGCCCTGAGAGGGAGGTGGTAGAGCTAACGGGAGCATCAGCTCTGCTGGTTGCCTGGGAAGGAGCTGAGGGCCAAGCCCAGGCTAAGCCAGACTTTGCATTATTTGCCATTGGTTTTGATATGAGAGGTACTGCTGCTGGTCCCTGCAAGGCAGTAATCACATGCACTCCCAACATGAAGCAAGGTAATCAACAGACAAAGTGATATAATCAGAGAAGCCATTAGCTTTCTAATGACTCTTGGAGGTCTCATTAAAATTGGTCACTTACTGATTGTTCACATTACTGGAAATTTTAGAGAAACGTTGTGGGATTTTTCCATGGCTGAAAAGTTAGGACACTTTTTTCTGTGTTGTACAAACAAAATTAAAAATAAAGAATAACGGATTTTTCTCAAGACGTTTTAAAAGCTCCATTTGCAATCACTACCTTTATTATTGTCATAGTAATCCCAATACCAACATTAACTTCTCTCCCTCAGTACCTCCTTTCAAAAAAAACCGAACCCAAAAACCTAACCTTTTTTAAATGTGAGGTTTATTACTTGCACTTCTCTTGGCCAAGGAACTTGACAGCTCCCTGAGTTTTTAGATCATGCTTCCTGATCAGACTGTCTCCTATTAAATAGTTTTGCTACACCACCATTGCTAACCAGTTTTACTCCCTGATACAAACTCTTTTCATGGATTGCAAATAATATGGGAACCGAATAAGAGAGTGCTCATTGTCTGAAATGGGGTATTATATAGATTGCAGCAAGAAGAGGGGAAAAGGTTAATACAATACAGAGTTTATAAGTTTCGTGTTTTGCTCAGAATTTAGGTAGGCTCAGCTCATCTCTGGATTAGGCCTAGCTCCTTGATGACTACCTTATGATAAACTTATTTGCAAACATTATTTTTTGCAGCTCTAGTTCTTACAGCTGCACCTTTTAGTGTTCAAAACCCCATTTCCCAGAGTGGCACACGATGGTCTCCTGCATTGCAAATTAGGACAGCTCTTCCCATCCCTGAACTGGAGCAGAATGGTCCCAATGGGGCATGAGGGGGACTGTCAAAGGAGTCTACTTTGAGATCTGGTGGTTAGTTAAGCAAACTGACGTATATATTCCTGGGTACCTGGAAAGACCTCTTGGTTTGATGCTCAATTGCATTAACTATTGATGTACTAATAACCAACTTAACAGATGTATTTATAATATTCATATAAATAATACAGATCTGTTCCTCAATTTTCACAATCATTTTTTTGTTTGTTTGTTTGACAATAGAATGGAAAAATCTTTGTGAGCCTGGAAAATACACTGTAATGTGCTAGAAATGCAGTCAATTGCTTATATCCTTTTATACTGTGCAGCACAGTGTGATGATGTCCAGTTGACTTCTCCAGCTGTTAGATGAAATTTCAGTTTGCACTGGCTTGTCTGTGTTATCTGGCCCCAAGCACTTCTGTGGTTTGTTTTTGATAGTGTCCATCAAACTAAATCTATGCTCTCAGGAAGCAAATGAAGCTTGATTTGTGCCAAATGCATTGCACATTTACAGGTAGTGAGTGGGCTGTCAATGCATGTTAATAATAGGGAATTGGTTGTTAGGGAGTAGGAATTCAATAATGCCTGGAAACTATCTGCTAGTAATAATGCTGGAAATAAACAACCACCTGAACTGCCTCTCCAGCTGAGACCTGTCTGGCATGGAGTACTAGAACTTTGTTTTTGAGGCTATAGAAATTGAAATATCTTGCATTTTGTGATATATGGTATATATTAGCTGTCCGTGTGTCTTATGTCTGGTAGGGACAGTGGACTACAATTCCTTCAATGAATGTAATGCTGAGAATTGGTGTGTGACTATCTGCCCTCATGAATAAATACTGTAGAATATGGGAGACAGACCATCACCAACATGCCTCATCCATATCCTGGTTTGTGAGCCAGGTTACTGTGCTCTTTCTACCCTAAAACTAAACTATGCTGCTTCTATTAACTCCAAATAATACCTTAGTTTAGTGAATAGTTCTTTAACAGACTGGGCTGCTATGGCCTCTGCTAAGTAATATCTCTTTGCCCACATGCATTAATTCTAGCAAGCTTATCCAAGAGACAAAGCAGTATAGTTTATATGTTTCGTAACACAATCTGGACCTTTAGACAGTCTGGAAGCTTCATATTAAAGCAGTCCTTTTTTTACCACAATAACAAAATGTAGTCACCGACTATTTTTATCTCTACATGTAGTGTCAAATTTAATAAAAATGCAATGAATTCAGACAGGCAGTTTCCCCAGAAATCTGATTCAGTATTCAGATAACCATATCCTGCCATGTTTCAGTCAGGTCACAACTGCAATCCATGGTCCTCAATCCTAAACCACAAAAAGATATACACTGGATTTGGGATGCCAGATAGCTGGGGAAGCATAGGTTATGACAGGCTTGCTGCTATTATGCTGCTTCAAAATAATTCCAAATAACTTTTGAGGATGTGTATTGAGAAAAGTGACCAGGAAAAACAAACACCAAAGAGGGAGCTAGAGGTATTCTGGTTGAGGGTTTTGTTGTGTATCTGGAACAAGGATTTCTTTCTCTAATTTCATTTTATTTTCAAAGTACTCTGAGTATTACATGAAAACAAAGCAAACAAACAACACACAAAAACCCACCAAACAAACACAAAGGCTTTCAACGATACACTGCAACTAAATATTGTTTTCTTAATCAGCGTACTGCTGCTTCAGCTATCTTTATCACTAAAAATATACTGTGTCTAAGCAGAAGTAGCAAGTGACTGGATACTTATTGTTATTATAGGGTGCAGCTTCAGATACCAGGTTGAGAAAAAACATGCAGAAAGTGTTGTAATATAAAGGTGGCCCTTGGATCTGAGCTCCTTTACACCTTAAGCAAGTCCAGAGCCTTGATCAATGGAGGATTTTCATTGCTGATAAGTTAAATGAAAGTACAGGCTAAGCTTCTTATGCCAAAACCCAACCTTTTTACTAAAAAGTTGTAGTCCTACAGTAATTTCTTCTACTAGAGTTTGAGTAAGAACTTTATTTTAAAATGTATTAGTTTAGTAGCCCCCTAACAGTTTCTAAAGTACTCTGTCTGAATTCTACTACTTTTTCTTCAAACAAAAGACCTTATCTTAGTTTTTTCTTTCTGCTACATTTTGTGAAATTCTGTTTGTCCAGTTTTCATTGATCCAAAGCATAAAATTCCTCTTTTCATTTCTTTTAAGAAGTTTTTTCCATTCTTTTAAAAAATCTTCAGGGGTTATGTATGTACTCAGATAACTCAGAAATAGATTCTCTTAGAACATCTGTCTTGCCATGAGCTTGCCCCTCAGTAGAGGAAAAGTGGCTTTGACTCACTCGAAAAAAAATACTCTCAGATGTTGCAAAGCTAGTGTTTGAGAACTCGACACTGTGCATGTGCAACAGGTGAATTCCCACAAAATTAGCAACAGGCTTTTGCAGAGTCTGTGACGTGGGTGGACACCACATCTTATTGGTGTGAAATAAACAGTTATTGGGGGCTTTTCTCTGACGTACATATGATTAATTCTGAAATATAACAGGAACTTTTAGCCGAATGATTCTACAGTTTGGTTGTTTTTCCTTTGGATGCGTATAACTCATTATGATTCTTAGTTTCTTATATTCTTCCCTCAGTATCTCATAAACCACACTGAAGACAGGACAGCAGCATTGAGGGATCTTTTCTCTGCCCTGTGCAGTCATGTGTTTTTATGTTGTATGACTGTTCCTTCCTCCTCCAAAACAGTTTCACTAACAGGACAATAAGGAAGTCATTCTACTGTAGATTTTGTGGTAGATAGCACCTTCAAAATACACACTGTAAAAGTTAGAGAAATAAGGAAAGTACAAAAACATCAGTAGCTGAATTTTGAACCTCAACCCCAGTTTAATTTAGTTCAGGATTTCAGTTGAAGGCTTTGGCAATATTTTGCATTATTGGAGTTGATATTTTGTCTCATTCTTGCATACACCATGCCATTTTACCTTTTAAAACACTTGAAAGATATTAAAATATTTTTAGTAAATAGAACATAGTACAGCCAAGAAAAAATGCCAGCATACAATACATTTGGTTGTTCAGTTTAGCCAGGGAATTTAAACTAATGCAAGGTCTAACACTTGTCTGTTTATGATCTATGCCTGCTACGACCTTGACTTTCAACAGCAGTTTTGAGGGCTTCTTTTCAGAAGCAGTTTTGAGTGCTGAGAGCATCTGTCAGTCAAGCAGACAAAGACTGTGGCTTATCCTGGGTTTTTTTGAGTGCACCAGCCTTGGCTATGTGAGCTGCAACTTGCCTTTCAACATGACCTTTTTATATAATGATCAAAAAGGTACATTTATCTGGAAGCAAATCAAAAGTTTTATTTTAGCATGTATACAGTGGGGAGCTAAGAAGAGAAATTGCGGCTTTTTGATGGTGTCAGAGATTCAGAACAGAAACTATATGATGAAGGCTGGGAGAGTTTTGCATCAGCCTGTAGCAGGCAGCAGGTTTTGTGGCCAGTCTGTGCTTTACACCATTGAAGGAACAGCAGATACAGATTGTTTCTTTTTTGGACAGAATATCTGAAAAACGGTAAAGTTTATGAAGGAAATAACAAAAACAAGTTTTTTAGAGCTCAACTGTTTTTGTCTTATAGACATTCTTCTGCTGGTCTGGATGGTGATTTTTTTTAATTAATATGTTTAATGGCTAATAAAAGAGTAACTTCTATAAAAAACCAAAATAATTATATATTTGAATTACCTGCAGAGAAACTACCTGGCATTGGAAAATAAACACCCACTAATATGAAGTTGGACTTTATGACTTATTTTTCGATTATTTTTATAGCCAGATTTGCAGAATTCCATGTTCTTGACATGAGATGAAGAGGTGTTATCAAAGCACCAGGATGCTCAGGAAATTTAAATTTTCTATGGTAAATAAGAAAGCAATAAAGGACAGTCAGCACAAAGGCCTTTTGTTCTACTTCCAACTTATGTAGACATAGGAGCAAAGGGTCTTGAAAGACTTAATTAATCCTATGTGAAAGTTATATGTACTTATATGTACTAGTGCCTTGAACTAACAAAATAATCTGGATTTGTTTCAAAGAAGTAGAACATACGTTTTCTTCTTTCTTACTTTTACATGCTTTTTCTTAATTTCTAAACCCGAATAAAGAGGGAAACAGTGTAATGTTTGTACAATCAAGATCACTGTGTTGGAATTTGCTTCTGATCTGGTTGTTTTCAACATCTTCCTGTTATGAAGAAAAATGTCGTGAAGCTGTATAAATCAATCAATGTGGGGAACTAAGTCTAAAGTGTGCCATAAAATTTGTATGAGTTGAAGTCAGGATGCAAGTAAGAACAGTGAAGTGTGGTTAGCTGTGTCTGAGAATCTAGCTATGATTTTGGGGGTGAAAGAAAGAAACATCTACGTATTTCAAGTCTGTACATGAATGGGAGTAGTCAAGACCAATCTTTTTCTGAACTTAAAATTCTGGAAGGAGCCCTTTATTAAAATTATCTGTATTAAACTTATTTGCAATATCAAGGTTAAAGTAAAATATCAATAACACTGCTGCTAGGTCGACCTGGTTTCTCTTCTTGATTCTGAAGCAGAGAAAGATGTCAAGAAGTGGCCACAACCTGCATAAACAGTTTCATTCTAGTCCTAGAAATGGATTAATTATCTGCATTGTAGATTTCTACTGCTACAGGTGAGGCATATATTGATTAACCTAGTAAAGTATTAATCATTGTACCATTTGAGATGAAGATATAGATCCAGGATGTGTAAAACTATGGATTTTAGCTAGTGAAAAGGAAAGTCAAATATTTTCAAACCTTTTGACAGCTGCATTAACATCAGTCATTTGGGAAAGTTTATGTGAAGAACTAAATGAAAGGGAACAGTACCACTGAAAAATAATATAATCTAGGCAAACAAACCGGAGAAATAATTACTTGTACAGAAAAAGCACACGAGCTGAACACTTTTTTGAAGGATTGAAATAGTATTAAAGAGAGAAGTAACTACAGAACTATTTTGAAAAAAAACCCTCTAAAACTTAGTGATGTACATTTTCCCAGGGAATTTTTATTATGGGGCCAGAAAAACAAGAAGAGAGGCTGGACACTTCCTATGGCAGAAATAAAGTTGTTCTTTAAATGCAAGGGACACTTGTGGCTATTCTGAGGACAAAATTAGGAGACATGATAATGTGTTTTTTTGTCTTAAAAGAGTCAGAAAGATGATCATAAATAGTTTATTACAAGCATCATATTATAGATGTCAATAATAAATATGAGAGGCCAGATTTTAATTTTGTTAAAGATGGCCTGTCAGTTGTTGTGAAACCCAGTGTGAAAATACAATTAATGTACTTTCTCAAGCATGGCCCTACAGAATGTGCCAAAATGCTGTGTCACTCTACACAAGATATGACATTGACACCAGAACCCCGTGTGTTACTCTGCTTGGCTTTCCTGTTAGAGCTGGACACGTGAGATGTAAGTGGAACTAGATATTACACACATAGTCGGAGGCCTGTCTGAAGGAACGCTAAAAAAGGCTTGACCCTATTCCATGCCATTTTAATTATAATTTCAGATTTGGAAAATACGGGATGATAGCACTTATTTTCAATATCTGCTTTGTATAGAAAATGTATTTTTTTCTTTAGTTTTACCATGTTATTTTATGGTTTTCTCTTGTTTGCATGCTGAAATTTTTCTGTGTCTGTTTTCCCCATATTTTTTTTTTTTTTACTAAATTTAAGAATCTCATAGTAAGCCTCTATTGATGCATCTTGATATCAACTTAGATTATGGTGAATGAGACAACCTGGTAACTAATAGAAGGTTTTCGCCTAGAGGCAGATCTACATTAAGCTTTTAAAACAGCCCATTAAGTCTGTTTTTTCACAACACCTATCTTAATGTAGTCCTTTCTATGCAGCAGAATTCGTTGCACTTATAGCCGGATTCTGTCACTTTGCTGCTTCTCCAGGGTGAGGTACCTTTTGCCTCACGTGCAGGTGATGGCACGTGGCTCTTGGCTCCTACATCTGGCTTTGCTGCTCTGTACTGCCGGAAATCTCTGAGCAGCAACTTCACGTGTGCTTCTCCTTTGCTGCTCTGGGCCTGGGGCCCACAAGCCTTTGCCTGGCACAAAGACAAGAGTGACTGGCAGGTTTTTCTCTTTTTGAGCTCACCCCACCTCCTGCCATTCTCTAGACATACTCAGCTTGTACTTTGGAAAGGAAAAATGCAGTCCAGCTCAATTCCTGTGAAAGCTTAAGAAATCCTGTGAAAATAAATGAGGAGGGTAACAGTGCTGAGGTATTTGGTGTGAGTTAAGAGTGGCAGACCTGTGCTACCCACCTGAGCCTGGGACAGCAGTGCTGTGTCTTTTGGGGTCTTATGAATTTCTCTGGCATACCGAAGTGCAGCCGCATAGTATGCTGTTGATTCTGGTGCTGTTTGCTGCACCATGATGGTATCTGTATGATCACATCCATACATTACTGATGAGTCATCACAGCAAACACCACTGTGTGCAAAGCAGTCATCCCTGCGCCAAAGCAGGGCATGTGTAGGTGGGGGCACCCAGGGCTACTGAATATGTTGCTCTCAAGTCCCTAATTTATCTGTGCAAACAGTGCATTGACACAGTCGGTAGGGGAAAAACAAATGTTGCAGAAGATTTCTGTAGGTTCCTTTTGCTTAGTCACCCACCGGCTGCTCATTTATAAAGAACAAATGCAGAGTCTGATGCTTACTGCAGGTAAAGGCTGTTCAGAAGCTATTAGCTACAAAAATCAAAAGTGCTTCCATAGCAGCCTCACATAGCACAAGCATCCACCTTTTTACATGGATATTAAAATCCTATTTTTCTGCATGCATATAGAAAAGTATTACATAAACAAGCTCCTGAGTAAGGAACCATTTCTCTCCCTGCAAACACCTGTATGTAGTGGTTTCCTTGAAGGTAGGGGAGAACTAGGGTTTTTTTTTACATACTGTTCAGCAAATAAATCCAGTGTGATCACACTCTCAACTGTTCTATCTCCATTTACACTCCTTACACTGAAAATAAATTTGCCTTTATGAAGTTCTTTACCACTAATCCTTATATGTAAACAGCTCAAGTGACCTGTCTGTGAGGCAAAACATACTAAAGCATTGCAATAAAAGCATGCCCTGACTTTAGGAAAAACCTCCAAACAATTAAGAAACTCACAAACTCTGAACTCAACAAAACCCCAAGAGACAGTCTGACAGGGATGGAGCAAGGTAGGATTTGCCTGTTGTAGACTGAACACTCTGTCTGGAGTCAGAAGAGCAGCTGGTGACTGATTGACACGGGGTACAGCCAACCAGCAGTGTCTGTAGAAAAATAGCAGATGATGAAGAGATCTCCCTGCAAGGGAGAGAAAGTCACCTATAACTAGCAAATAAAATGTTTCCAGTTTTGAATAAAGATTATTTTCTCCTCAGATTGACAAGTGGGAACTTTTTTGGTGCTGAGGGCCAAAGGTGTGGTTCACATTTATGTGGCAGGACACAGAGCAATATTTACCTTAATGTTACCCCACAGTAACACAAAAGATGATGAAGTCAGAGACAAGAAATGTGTGAAGTCTCTGGCTGTACATAGATTGGCTCCTAGATTTTTAAATCCCTCCTTGAACCTTTATTTGGCACAAGGGCTCGCTTAATCCATCTGTGTGGTGCAAGAGAAAGAGGACCAAGAGAGAGTGGCAATGGCATAGGTAAGTGATAGAGACCACATTTCTCAGCTTGACTTCAGGGAAGCAGTTTTGGCTGGATTTTTCCATCTCTGGAAAGCAGGTAGCTGATGTCTGACTGCAATTAACTTGGAATAACATGCCCAGCTCTCTCAGACTCACTTGAGAGTTGCAGCCTGAAATGAGCTCTCTGTCTCAGCTCAGTATCTGTAGCATATGGTGACTAAGCCTTCCCTCTCTCTTCTTTCTGGCCACAAAGATACTCCTTTGGGATGGGCCCAGCTCTGTGTTCAGAAATCACTTAGCAAAGTGGGATTCTCTCTTCAGTTGTATTTCCTGAATAAATTGACTTAAATCCTTAACGATATCAGCTATACAAGTTGTTACTAACCAGTGTGATTGTAGGCAGAGTGGCAGGAGTATCTTGTGCCCTGGAAAGCTTGGTGAGGGAACAGGGGCTGGCTGTCCTGGGTGCACTGGTGGAGAGCCAAAGGCTGTTTTCACACTTGTTTTAGAACAGCAAGGATGGAGCTGCTCACACTAGCACAACAGCTCTGCTTTAGCAGAAGAGATGCAATTAATGCTTTTTAATGGAAACTGAATTCTATAGCAGCTGGTGATCCAAAATGCTCACCAAAAAAATGGACTCTAATGAACTGTGCAATCCTCTGAATTTAGTTAGTTTACATAATTACATTTCTACCTCCTACTCAGCTTAATAATTCCATGGATGCCCTATCTTGAAAACCCGTCTTTGTGCCTTAATGGAAAGGTTTAAATTATGCTGACCCACTATGCTAATAGTAGTGATCAATAACACTACTTCATCTTCATTTATTTTTAAAGAGCCATCTATGCTCTTCTGTTATTGTCACTGTAATTGGGATCTACAGTTATAATCAGCTCTTCCAGGTGTTACAGTGATGGGGAGGGTTGTTTCCATTCTGGTTGCTCAGGACAGTTAGAATTTTGTTTTCTTCCATTTTTCTTTTGTTTCATCAGTGTTTGAGAAATCAGTGAGCAAGCCCCTGTTATTCTGTAAATGATTCCTTGGTAGCAGCTTAAGTTTACAAAATAGTAGTTTGAGGGCAGCCAACTGGTGACAGCAGCTCTTCTTATGCCAGATGGTGACAGGCGAAGTCAGTGTAAGGTCACTGATCTATACCAGCTGAGTATCTGGTCTTATAAATCTACTGATGCATCTTTCTACCTGGGATCTGTCTTCTGGTGTGAGGCCTATGAACAATGTCAGTGCACAAGTACAGACAATAATTTTGTCTTTGAGAAGGGCAAGATCACAAAATCATCCCTCCTTTTTCAAGGAAAAAAAAAAAAACAAAACCAAAACAACAACCACCACCAACATTCTACTCTTGACCTTGGACACGTGAGGTTTTTTTAAAGGCTGTTTCAAGACCAGTGAATAAAATATGGAATCTAAAATGCCCTTATGAACCTGCAGGCCTAATGTTCTCAGCAGGAAATTTTTATAGTTGCATGATGTCTTGAATCACTCTGCACATATTATTGGTCTTGTTGCCTTTAAAAACACTACCACCTGCTCTGTTCAAGCAACAGACACTCAGCAATGGGAACCTCACAGACTGGGGTACACAGGCTGCAGTAACTTTGTCTATTTGTTTAATTTAGAAATGAGATTTTACCACTTTGGGTGTTCCAAGGCTTTGAAAAACTAGACATATAATAATTGAGTTACAAAAAAGAAGCTGATGAGCTTAAACCCGGCGTTGTTCCTTGGTGTTGTTTTTCTTTATTATCCCGTTCATCCTGCAGGTTATTGGAGATATCACTCCTGTGATATCCAATATCCATCAGGAAGCCAGGAAAAAATATCCTGCTAATGCTGAATCAGTACACCATAACTCCTGTGAAATTCCCTTCATATTAATAATACCTGTTTCACTGCCACTGAAGTTCTGTTCTGCTGCCCATGTTTGGCTCTTGTCCCTCCGTCATTTAGGGGTCATTTCAAGTCCCTCCCTTTTGAATTCTTCACCCAGAGCTGAGCTGAAGTTTTCACCATGTGTGGTGATCTGTAGAAAAGTATCTGCCAGAAGTTCAGTCAGCTTTCTTCTCAGATACATCTGCAGCCACCTGGGCAGACCAGACAATGATTTATGTTCACAGTCACTGCCCATGAAAGTAGAAGCATCAGTATCACACAGAAATCTCATCAACTGAAATCACGGCTTTGTGGGATACTTTGAAATACTCTGGGAAGCTACTTGGTACCGTGGCAAAATTGTTGAGATCAAGGGTTAGAGTCCCTTGACAGCTTTCTTTACCAAAGCTTTCCTCTATTGGAACAAATCGATTGGTCCCCTCAGGGAGGTAATGATGATACAGTTCCTTGGGTGACCATGAGCTTCCATCAGCAGACAGCTCAAATATTTTTGAACCACGAAGCTGTGTTATCAAACCTAATTGCAAATGGAGGCCTTCCAATTTCAAAAGAAAAAAATGTTTTAAGTGAGCTCTGGAACAGTCTAAGGTAGCTGTAGACAATAGCAAATCACTTTTCTGTAAGAGGAAAAGCACAATATTATTTTAAGACATGCAGAATGGCATTGCTTCTTATTTGAAAAACAATTATCTCTAGACATCAACAGAGAAACCAATAGCTTTTTTCCTTAGCATTTCAATGGATGGAGAAGAATATGGGTGAGATTTTCTCTGTCCTTAGGGGGTGTGACCAGCAGTGTACTTGAGGTGCTCACTTCTAATGGTAATTCCTCAGCTTTGAAGTATTAAGTAGCTGGCCAAAACACAGGAAAGGCAGAACATCTCAGGGACTAAATTTACTGGTGCAAATGTCTGGAACCAGGCTTAGCAAAGCTTCTGTGAGCATTGTGAAACACAGTAGCTACAAAAGCAGTTCCAGCTATGTCAGAACATCAAAAATATGCAAAACATCTGGTTTCAAGGGAAAATAATATATATATATATTCCTCATTAGTAAGTGCAGCCTCGGTGATATGACTTTTTTATAGATGGATTGGGCCTTGCAGTATGTGTGCTTCGATGCT
This sequence comes from Columba livia, assembly GCF_036013475.1. Taxonomy (NCBI): domain Eukaryota; kingdom Metazoa; phylum Chordata; class Aves; order Columbiformes; family Columbidae; genus Columba; species Columba livia. The sequence goes on along the minus strand of NC_088607.1, from coordinate 30,802,515 downwards.
AAAAAATGCATCAGGTTTCTCCATGGAGTGCATAATTTTTGCAAGTTTTATACTTATTTCAGTCTGCTGATCTCCTGATTATACTGTGTCATTTCGCTACAAAAGTTGTTGATCTTTGCAGAAAATAAAAAAAAAAAAATACTAAAGTGTAGCACTGTCGTGCTGTTATTTTGTGGTGACAGGAAAGATGCAGCAGCATGCAGGTTTATTCTTATGTGACACATAATTGCTCAGAAACTATTTTTAAAACCACGCTGAAAGAAGTCACAAGGATGACACAGAGAAGCTGTCATTTGAGAAACCTGCTTGGGTTGCATGCAGGGAAAGTAGAGGGGTGTAGGGACCATGGTTGCAGTTACTGAGACAGGAGGAGAGAGAGGAGCAGAGCATCACCTGTCCAGCTCGCTCCGCTCACGTTAGTGACCACCCTGTGCAGTGTCCGCTGCTTCTCCACCGCAGCACGTTGTGGGCTTACACTCCCAGAGAAATTCTGTCTCAGGAAACGCTTTCTGGATGCTCTGCAGACCCATCTCATTGCTTCTTACTGCAGTTTGCTGTCACTATAGACATCTATAAATCTCCATAATGCCAGGCGTTGCTTCTACTTATAAACCATCCATTGCTAATGTTCTTAGACTATCATGAATACAGCAACATTACCCCTACTATACCATTTGTGTTTGCAGTGCTTTGTGCCAACAGCTGCTTGTACTGCTGCAGTCTAAACCAGGAGGTTTAGACTAATGGCCTTTTAAAAGCCAGGCACAGCAACATCTCTGGGTCTGACTTTGTTCTGGAGTTTCCAGGCATTCCATATAGTGTTCCTGTCCCACTGCTGCCCTGAACTGCAAGTAACCTCCAGAAGTGAAGACAAGAAGTCTGGGAGACGAGTCTCTCACATATACTGATTCATGATATGTTGTTCTCCAGAGGGGAAAGTGCAGGAGGCCACTTGCTTGTGCTGGTTTCCTCTGCCAGGTAAGCTGGTGTCACTGCTCTGTTGGCTGTCTGTGTTTGTGGAGCACGAGGCGAGGAGGTCTGCAGCTGATTCTGCATGTGTACAGTTGAGCAATGTATGCATTATGTTATCTGTCCACTGAAGTCTCCCAGACCCAGATTTCTTTGTTTATCCTCTGCGATGCCCAGCTCTCAGAGAAGTGAAGCCTACTCTTTCTTTTATGCTTAAGAATCTCTTTTCAGCTTTTCATCTGAACCAAGTATCTGTTACGTTGTGTCCCCGTTTCCTACACAAATAGTTGCTGTGCAGCTCCAGGTATGCAGGATTCAAAGACATCCACTTTATTTCTCACACTCTGGATATTGCAGCTGAGATGAAAGAGTGAGAGGTCTCGTAGCCCCTTCTTCAATGAGAATTGATAATGCTTGAGTCCTGTATTCTATTGATATATAATATGGCAGATGTCCCTCCTGCAGCCCCTTTAGTGCTCATCACAGTAAAATATGGTCCCTTACCAAATGACTGCAGCAGCTCTATGTTCAGGCATATGTCTGCTCTGGATGACAGTGAAGAGCTTCAACTCCAAGTGTCACTCACTGCATTAACAGGGGGCTCCACGTGGCAAACGTGTCCTGTATCAAAAATAGCGTGGTCAGCAGGACAAGGGAAGTGATCCTTCCCCTGTACTCTGCATTGGCGAGGCCACACCTGGAGTATTGTGTTCAGTTTTGGGCCCCTCAGTTCAGGAAAGATATTGAAGTGTTGGAGCAGGTCCAGAGAAGAGCAACAAGACTGGTGAAGGGACTTGAGCACAAGACCTATGGGGAGAGGCTGAGGGAGCTGGGGTTGTTTAGTCTGGAGAAGAGGAGGCTTAGAGGTGACCTCATCACTCTCTATAACTACCTGAAGGGAAGTTCTAGCCAGGTGGAGATTGGTCTCTTCTCCCAGGCAGTCAGCAATAGGACAAGGGGGCATGGGCTTAAACTCTGCCAGGGGAAATTTAGGCTGGATATTAGAAAGAAATTCTTTACAGAGAGAGTGATCAGGCATTGGAATGGCCTACCCAGGGAGGTGGTGGACTCACAGTCCCTGGAGGTTTTTAAACTGAGATTGGACATGGCACTTAGTGCCATGATCTAGTAAATGGGCTGAAGTTGGACCAAGGGTTGGACTTGATGATCTCTGAGGTCTTTTCCAACCCAGTCGATTCTGTGATTCTGTGAAATCTCATTTTACTGAGGCTCTTTTAGAATGTGCTAGTGAGAAAGGAAGGATTTGGAATAACTCTGTTGATATGATACTTAAAGAGGAAATATTTTGGTTTGCATTACAGTTTGCATTAGTTTTGCTTTCAGTCCAGCCTGGTACTTACCCAGTCCTAGATTGCTTTAGGGTAGGTATAAAGTACGCGGAGTGTGTTGCTGCTGCGCCTCTCGCACCGTGATCCTTTCCTTTTCAGTCAGAGAAGCAAAAACGCAGTTTAGACTGAGAGCTGCATTGTGATTCAAAGGGGACAGTATCTTTGCCAGAGATCTAACACTCACAGGAGAAACTTATTTCATTAGCTACATTGGTAGCCATGCTGATTTCACAGGGAGAGAACAAATTATGTGTCCTGTTTCATAATGTTCCATTTAAATATGATTAGTCTTCATAAGAAGAGGCCATTAGAAGGGTTACCTTTTAAGCATATGCACAGGTCTGCTGTGTTCAGTCAACCACGATAAACTATCATCTTGGAGTTCATCTGGCAGTAAGCAAGCTGAACAAATGTGGTTTTATATAAGGCACAAAAACTGTGATGTAACTAAGAAAACAGATTGTTAGTCTTATCCCTGAAGTTTGATTGTTGATTAAAATGTCAAGTTATTGATTTTTATACACTTTGCAATACAATTTATTCACTTTGTAAATTTTCAAATACAAGTATCGGAACATGTTCAAGGATACTACAGAAACAGGGGGATTCAATTTAAAGAACAAGCAACTAATAGTTATAGAGCTGTGCTTCTATAATTATGTGCTTATAGTTTCAGAGAATCACAAGCAAACATGAGGAAGAATGTTTAGTTAATGTGAAGTACTCTGATTTATCATTGGTATTAGGTCAGTCCCTAGAAACTCTGAGTTATAGGTGATAACTTACTGTGCAATGCAGTGTGCTACAGAAAATAATGAGAATGTCTTTAAAATAGCTGATTGTCTACATAGCTAAGACTCAAAAAAATGAATGAAAAGCATTATATTATCCCCTTTCAAACATGTTACTGAGACAGATAAATGAAATTACTTAACCAGAGACATGAAAAAAAACTGACGAAAAACTTGCAACTGAGCTGAAGAAGTTTCTCAGAAATTTTCTACAGGAACTGCCTTGTGCTGGAAAATTGGGATTTCGATGTAGATTTTTATTTCCTCAAAACGAAGATCCCCTTTCCACACTTTTCTTCTACAAATTAAAAATGGAAAAAGTGAACATAATTAATATAATTAATTGTACAGATAAAATATTGCGTTTTTCAGACACCCTTCTCAGAAAATGTATGGAAAAAAATATAAAAGCTTATATTATGCTTTTGATAGCCTTTCCTAAAATTTTCTGTTCTTCAGCTAGGTCTGATGTTGAGGCCATACCATTTCAGCAATCACCAGCCCATTATATGCTCCCTGAAAAGTTGCCACAATTGCTTCAACAACAGCGTCTACCCAAAAGCAAGAACAGCTCAAACTCATCTCCTACCCTGTGTAATCTAGGAAATGACAATGAATATATGTGGAGTTACTTTTGTGCCATCTAGGAGAAATAATGTACCTGGAAGGTTATATTTGTGTTTATTTTTTAATCTAGGTTTGACGTATGACCGTGAAATATGTAATTCTCTATGGGAAAGGGAAAAAAAACACCTTTACCTTATAATCAGCAACAAATTGCTACAGTGGCCTAGGGGAAAAAAACACTGTGCTGGGATTTTTTGTCAGTAGAGTTTCTGGCACAGGGACAGTCAGAATACCTCGAAGACTGCAGCAACCCAGTTTCTTGGCATGCAGATGAGCTACTCTGGAGAGAGCAGACAAGTGTCGCTGTGGCAGAGCCGTGCATCTCCTGCGGCTCTGGACCGCTGAAGACGGGCGATGAACAGCTGCGCTGGCTTTGCGCTGTTCAGCGTTTGACCCGTTGCTGAAGGGATTTCTGCAGAAGATGCTTTATAGCCTCTTTGCACAAGAGAAATGGCACAGCAGGGGCTGTAATACAACTGAGAACTGGGCCAACAGTGTCCTGGAGCACTTTAGGAGACAAACTGTCTGGGTTTATGTTTATATACAGCTGTTTCTTGTAGCTCTGGGAGTTATAAAATATGCTCTGCTTTCGCTGTCAAAGTCCCTAATTTAAAACCATATTCTTTAGGAATCATAGATGCTGGGAAAAACAAACAAACAAACAAACAAAAAATAACCACCGAAAACCACACAAAGTAGGAGAAAGTAGTTTGTGTCCATTTGCTTCTATCAGCAAGTTCATGACTCATTCTTACTGTTCAAAATGACACAGCATCTCAGAGATCATAGCAAATGAGGATTTGAATGACTAGCTATGAGGCATAGGGTTAAAACTTATAATGTGATCGTTCACCATTCTTCACATAGAATAAAAGTTGTCTGAATTTGTAGGGATTTCCTGCATTTTTGGAAAGGCATCGGCAATGCCTCTGTTTAAAACATGTGAAAAAAAGAGGGAATTTGTGTTTTTTAGAGAAAAGTATTTTGCATGTACAAAATTATCACAAAGCGATCTTGATCTTTTAATGAACTTACACTTTATGTAAAAACACAGCTTGCCTTTGGGCTAGTCATCTAGAAATTGGTGATGTAGTGAAATGCTGGCACAAAAACAGTCAGGAGGGCAAAATCTCCAGTTTATATAAATTTCTGTACTGCTAACACACCTGAGGGTCAGTCCTTCACCAGAAAAAAAGATTAGAGTTTAAGTAGAATTGAAGCTTTTACTTTAAGACTGTCTAAAACCCCAGTTGCGTGTATATCCTGACAGCACTGAGCAGTTCCACTTTCTTCCAGCCTCCTTGATGCTGTCACCTATGAGATCAGCATATGTCTACAAACTAAAATAGCGGCACAGGGGTCTCCAGGGGAGGCCAGTCTGTCACTGTGTCTTTCCTCTGCATCTGCTCTTGGGCTTTCTGTACAGACAGCTCCTCAACGCTATGGACATGGTGTTCTTCAACCACCTCACTGGTTGAAATGTGCTCACTGGATGGACATGTGCTGCTTAGTTTTTATGCATTTCAAAGTAGCCTAGGAGAGGATTCTTTTTATTTTGTTATTGTCAGCAGAATTAGGTAGCTATCTTCCAGGTTTTTGGAGCTTTTCTGAGATACAGGACACAGGAATCTAGAGGTCTTTTTTTTTATTTCCACACTCGGGCCCAAATGGCTAAAAACTGGTCAGTACCTGATCCTGTACATGAATTTATAAGGCAAATCTGGAATATCTTTCAACAGCATGTTAAGTCCGATAAACATGTTGAAATGCTGGAAAGCGCTTCTTAGTAAGCCTTCTGAGTTTCTTAATGCTGGGAAGGACTGCAATATGTTTATTAATGTCTATTTAACTTAAACTGACTAATGGTAAAACTAGTTTGGACCAAAGAAGATGCTGATAAGCATTCAGATGTTTAATATATCAAGGTGCTGAGGCCATTCTGAGTTGAGCTTAGAACAGAAACCAAAGCTACATTTGATGTCTCTGTTATTCCCATGAGCTGCAAGCTGTGGCAAGCAAACAAACCCACCAGTGACACTTCCATTACTTTAAATATGAAGGGACAGAAGACATAGTTGATCCAAGTCAGTTTTAAATATCTTAGAAGCTGCTGTAACTTAGGTGTTTATATTTTCATCATAGAAGCTGCTGTAACTTAGGTGTTTATATTTTCATCACTTACCTCAATTAACACAGTGATTGGCTGTAGAAAGCACTACAGCTGGCACAGCTTTGAGGAACATATGTTAAGAAAACATCGGTTTCCTGGAAGCTGATTTTAATGGGGTAGTTTTGTGGCTGCTAGCAAAATAAGGAACAGATTCAGAGCTTTCTTCTTGAGGCTATGTTTTGGAATTGCAAACCAAATTTCCTTTTCTTGCTTTCCGAAAGGTAGATAAAAACTTCTGATACCACAGAGGAAAATGCAATTTAATAAGATTACTTAATGTTCTCTATTACAGTAAGGGAAGGGTTGTAGTGTTTCTAATCTTTGTCAGGGCTGTCAGGAAAGACTTAAGAAGACAGGGTGAAAGAAGAAAATAAAAAAGACCAGACAACTATGTAGGTAATATATCGACCTACAAATAAAGAGATCACTTATTCTCAGTAAAAGGGAAAGCGTGACAACTTAAGCCTTAGATGGAATAGACTGAAGCCACTTCAGTAAAATCTTTGGAGAAACATTGTTATTTATATAGAGATGCAAGAAACAGGAATGTAGTTTATCAGCAATTTGTGGAATAGGCAGATCATGTTTGTCCGCTGTAGCATAACCCATCATCAGGTACTTCATCTTTCTGAGAAAGCGTAGGTTGGATCTGTAGTATCAGAGGGACAGAGGAGGTATCAGCCCTTTCCAGGAACTGTATTTCTGACTCAGGAATGTGGAAAACAGTGACTTTTTTGGTTCTTTGTTTTCACTTTTATTTTTTTTTTTTTTCTCCTTCTGCCCCATCCTCCTTTTCAATGGAGTATTTGTCCTTAAAAACAGTCCCTGGTGGAAAACCCCTAGCCTCAGGTGTGGACGTTGATCTTTTTGGTGGCAGAGTGTAAACTATGAATGCATGCACATTCTGAAACAAAAAAGCACTTAGTCCTGCTAAAGTAGCTTTAACACTGCTGCCCTGGGATTACTGTTGGACAGGACAGTAAGAACAACTGTGTCACTGGTTTCAGTAGCCCATTCAGTTCTGCACTTGTAAAAACTTGACACTCTGGTTTAAAAGAACAAAAGATGCTTGATGAATTGCTAGTTATCATCAAGTACTTGTGCTACAACAGGTGCCAGAACTGGTGACCCAACTGGTTGTTAAAACATTAATGCTATATAGTTTTAATTCCAGAGCCTTGAGTTTAGTTTTTAGCCATATATTAAGCTTTGGAGAATGATCCAAAAATTACCTGCCTGAAAAACAGGCAGTGACTCAAGGAAAGAAAACTTTTCCAAATATGTTAGGCATTCAGTATGGAAAATGAGCAGAATGCATGTGAGTAGCCCTGCTTTGCAGTCACTCGTGCAATGTAAGAGGGGGAATACTGTGCTTCTGTGCCTTATTTAGTTTCTAGAAGGTTCCTGGGTTTTGGGAAGTGCTTGCTGATCCTACTGGCAGTGCAAACAGAAATAGACAGTGACTGATTCAATTAAATGATAAAAATCTATGACCACCATGCCAAAAAAGCTACTCAAGGCAAACAGCAGACTGAGAAAGAGGTGGATGGATAGCTGTCATTTCTGCCTTTGACAGGCGCCCCTGGGTTCTTTCTGGGGTTGATGTAAGGCAGTACTAAGGGGTGGCAACATGAAGGGGGAAGCTAATTTATTCCTCTTAAACATCCAAAGTGCCAAAATTTCAGAAGCCAAAAGTGTGATTTCTGCACAATTTCTCAGCCTGTATAAAAAGACTTGAGGTAATCTCCAGTCTGCATAGCTTCCTTTGAAGAATTTTTTGTATATAAAATCTAAACCTTATAGGGACAATTAATTGATGGAGTTGACCAACATGGGGCTGGAAATACACTTTCCTTCTTTCTACATGGTGTGGAGTACATAGCCTGCTGCTGTACTTTAGTATATTTTGGAGTGGAAATTTTTCTCTTCAGATAGGAGAAAGAAAAATAATCATGACAAATGTGGGATAAGCCTAAGATTGTATTTAGGCAAAGTAAAACACTGAAAATATACAGGTCCAAACTTCAGACAAGCTACAAAAGAGGGGAGATTCCCAAAGTTGATGGGTCTAAATGAAATAGCTTTTGTTAATCCATGAATGTTTGTAATCCTGGTAGGATATGCGGTGGTGGGTTGAGGCTGAGCTGCTCCTTTGCTGAGATGAGGAACTTATTGCTCAGGCAATGGGGTCCGTTTACCATGGTAATCACACAGACGGAAAAAAGAAAAAAAAGTCACCAAGTAGGAAAACAGCAGAACCTCTCAACATCTTGTACAGGTTGTCAATTAGATGACCATGCTTAAATATTTTAATGAAAACTGACACTTACTGACACCTGCCACTTTTTGTCTGCAATCTAATATTGTCTCTTTGAAATATTTCTGTGGAAGGTCAGTGTTACTGTTAACTTTAGCTATTTATTTTATTTTCTGCTCCTGAATGATTTGGCAGTGCACATTTTTTTCTTTTAGAAATAGAATAATTTGTCCTCTGAAGAGGAGAAAGTAAAAATGTAATTATTGCAGTAAAATTATTTTAACAGGAAGGTTGTGTGATGACAAAAGACTGGAGATTTGCGTATGCATCTATCAATAGGACTTGAGTAGCCTGACTCCTTTCCTTCCCACTGCTTTTAGAACTTTCTTGTTAATGTAACCTTAGATTGATTTGATTTGCATATAGTGTGTATATATATATGCACACATTTAGCCAGCCCAGAAACCTTAGCTATCTGTTGGAATTAATTTTCCAAAGGTTGGCATGCTGAGGGTGCTTGTGGGTTTTATTTTAGCTGCAAAGTGGTTAAGAAAGGTTGAACTGCAAAGAAATTAATAAGTAGAGTAAATCAGTGGGAGATTTTTACACCAACCTAAGTGAAATTCGACCCTTTGGGAGAGTTCAGGGGAGCCAGAGAGATATCTTTTCATTCAGGCTGTTTGTGGAGAAACAGCTGTGATCAGCTCCAGCTGTCTCTCTCACTAAAGGCAATTACAGGTGTACTTCCCCACACTTGACATCTCATTTTCTAAGTCTATAAAGTTATGATAGCATTTAGTTCATTATCTCCCACTAGGACCGTATGTATCATTTTTTTAAGGTTTAATGAAAGGTAAGCATAAAGCCATAACACATGCTGAACCTCTCCAATGCAAGGAAACAGGAATTGATTTTGACAGTTCTCAGAGCTCCTATATTTTAATATACTGGGATAAGCAGGGCTGTAACCTGTATGAGCACTAAGGGGAAAAAAAGTTGATAACCATGTGAGGAAATATAGGATAACATTTCTTTTAAAGTTTATTATAGACATTTATGAAGGAACCTGTCGGGATTGGTGTCTTGTTGTGCTAGACGGGCATACAAAGAAGGTCCAGAAGGAGGGATGTCTTGATGAGAAGTGATCCTCCTAAGTCATATTGGCAAGAGAGAGAAAACAAAAGAATTCCCTTGATACATGCTATTCAGTCTTCACTTTTTTTCTCACTTCATTAAGTCTCCTCTTCCCTGTCAAACAGTGTTTTTCCCCAAAGAATAACACAAATCTGACATACTTACACACTCATTGATTCTCTTCCTACATTATATTATTATTCAGAATTTCTGGAAGATAATCTGAAGGGTGTTATTTTCTTTTTTTTCTTCTATGTCCTCATCCTGGATTTTTGTTTCTTCTGAGACTTAGAAACTTGAATAAAGTCATAATTTTAGAACGCTTTTGTAGAAAGCTCACCTACTCCCAGAAGAAGACCTGGAAAAGGGATGTGTAGGAAGAGAAGTAGACGTGTAGGCTAAAAACCAGAATAAATAAAAGAACCTTAAATACAGTTGGGACCTTCTTAAAACTTCCCTCAAACAGAAACTTTTCACTGGATTACAAAGAAGTTCAGGTCAGTTTGGTAAGGATATTAAAGTTTTTCTTGTTCTAGAGATACAGCAAAGGTATCTTTCTGTTCTGACAGCTGGAGTTTTTACCCACACTTAAGGGGAGAAGATGACAAAATGTAATGGAAAAACTTTTGTGTACAGGACTCCCAATATACGTAGGCACAGCCAAGAGGATTTCCAGTGGCTTCACTGTAAAGCATGACAGTGACATTTGAAACTCCAACATACAAGTGCTTTTATGTGGATTGGTATCTATAGCTGTGAACAAAGCATGGACACATGGAAACCTTGATGTGGTCTTATGCATGAAGCAGAGTTGAGACCTTCAGTGTCATTCCATTGACGCAGGAGTATTTAGAATAAAATCTTTGATTAATAGGTTTATCCCAAGAATGCTACGTTTTGTTATCTATACTGTGGTGTGCTCAAACCCTAGCACATATGGAAATACTTTTTTCCATTGAAAACAGTAAAAGCTGAGCTGAACTCTGGATATCAAATGTTCATCTATACCAAATTTGTTCAAATCTCCAGCTTTCCCTGACAAGTGCAGAGCAAATTTGATTTACAAGTACAAGAATACAGTAAAAGGAGAGGAGAAAAGAGATTGAAGAGAATATCTGAACAACTCCTTTATATGCTGAGGAGTTCCTACCCTGGCTGCACTGTTCATGTACATGCAGATTTCAGTAAAATTCTTCATTTTTAACATTGAAAAGGATCTTTCAGCACATTTGTAATTTTTCATGCCAGCCTGCTGTACATGTCATATGCTTCACTGTAAATGAGATCCTGCGTCATACAGACTGCACTTACAGCATAGGAACCAGGATATATTGCTGCTTCTTTACATTACTTTGAATTACAGAGGATTTTTGCTTATGGATTATTGTGGTTCCACCAGAATCTTCTCCAGACCTTCTGCTACTGGTTCAGTGTTTCTTAACTGCTTGATTAAGGTTGCAGTCTTAAACAGACCACAAGCTCAGATGCTTCTCTTTGAAAGAGTTTTATATCGTGGTCGCTTTAGATCTATGTCATCTTACTGCTTTTGGATAATACATGGTTTTTACTGTTACTTGCATAACCTTTTCTGTGCTTCCAAAATATGCGTGCCATGTCCATGAAATGGACCTGATTCATCAATGACACTAAAGGTTAAGACTGAGGTTTTGACAATCAAATATGGGTAGAGGCACCTCTGAAAGAGCACCATGAGATCTTGTAACTTGTACTGGAATGCCAGGTGGCTGCTTCTGTGGCAAGTAAAGGAAACGTGATGAGGCCAAAGACACCAAGGCTTTCCGTGGCAACTGATTTGTGGGTCTCAAGGTTTCCTCTCAGTCTGAGCAATTGCAAACATATTAATAGATCTAATTTAATCTCACACAGTTCCAATTGCCTCCAAATTTAGTAGTTAATTCTCATACATGTTAAATAAATCCTCTGTATCGTGATGAACACTTTATCAACTGGAAATGTTAAACTTCAAGAACTGGGGAAATTAGAATGCAATACCAGAGCTGAGACAATGGAAACTTCATCCTTCATGCAGCTTTTTTGTTGTTGTTGTTTTGTTTTGTTTTTTGTTTGTTTGCTTGTTTTTTTTTGCTAAAGACCTTGAAAGAGATTACACAGAAATAGATGTAACATCGTCCTGGCAATTCAGCATGCTTCTAGTGTTTGCAGGGGCTGCATCTCAGTTTTTAGCTGCTTTTGTTAGCATGTCTTTCTCAGTCATTCCTCTGCAATAACCTTTGCTCTCATCCTCTCCATCCATTTTTCCTTTTGTACTGGGCAGCAACTTCGACCTGTGTGGTGGGTGGAAATTTTTCTCTGTCTCCAAAACAAATCTAGTTCCCTCACAAGGAAAGATAGAACCCTCTAACAGGGCATTTTCTCCATGTAACCAAGAAAGGCATGCATTATTCCTACACGTGTAGAAGTGTTTCCAGCCTCTCATGAGCCTGATTTCACATTAGAACTTCTCCAAATATGGAAGGAACAGCAGTTTTCCAGATATTTAGAGGTTTTATTTTCTTCTGTGTAGACCTTACCGTACTATGCGCCATGGTATCTGATGAAGTTCACAAAGCAGCTGACTGAGCATCCTTCAAATTTTGTTTTATCTACATATGAAAACTTGATTGTATGTATTTTTGGTTTTCATCTCTAGAACTTGTCAGAAGGTCTGGATATACCAGTTAAATTAAGATATTTCAGACTCTTGTGCTCACAGAGTTCTGCACAACTGGCAGCAAGCCGTGTTCAGTGATAGGTTCCTGTCTGGCCAACAGCTGGGAACCAGCAACTCTTGTTCCCCCAGGAGACATTGCTAGCTTGAAGGGATATAATTTGAAGCATTCATAGTCAGTGGGAAGAAGAAGCATAGAAATCAGTAACACTGAAAAGAAGAGCTAGAAATAGCCAGCAGTAAATTAGATCTGATTTTGTAGGATGATATGTTGGGGGAAAAAAGACCAGTGGGTTTTTATACTTCAAACATAGGCTTCTCAACACACCGCTGTGACATACTTATTCCTCTTTATTTACCTGTAGGGGTGACAGTAGTTAGAATAATTCACTGTGTTCTGACAATGGAATATACACACATCCCCAAAGGGAGAAAAACAACCACTCTAAAGAGATCAGACAAGAAGATGCATATGGATAAGACAACCTGCTAGCAAAAGACTAGCAGAAGTCCATATATTTCTGGTAGAATTACACGGGAACAGAAATATGTTAAGGGATGAAAACCTGAATTTGTGTTAGAAATATGTGAATACACTAAAGAGGGAGGTATATGGATGTGTAGGAAAAATGAGTAGAATAAATTGGCCAGTCAAACTGAACATCAGGCAAGATCTTCTGAAAGTACAAAGTCAGTGGTCGCCCACTGTCTACAACACATTTAAAGGTTGCAAAAACCTTTAATGTGAAGAAATACAGAGCTGGACAAGCTACCAGAAACATAAGCAAAGAAGAGGTAGGTAATGATGTCCAGTTCCTCTGTTTGCCTTTGCCTGGAAAAGCAGTATGCTGCAGTGAAGCTTTGTTTTTCAAATATGTTCTGAGTGTGTCATGTCGTGAAAGAATATGTTAGCTGTCTCTGCCAAAGTTCACAACCAACTGTGCTTGACTCCAGAAATTTGCCAAATAAGCTTATTTTCTCCTAAACCACCAAAGTCTTGGTAGCTGAGAGTTATTACTCCAGGAACTACCGCTAAAACAAGGACTCTGAGAAGATCTGCTTGGAGTCTCATCATCCTGCTAACCAGCTCACGGGTGATATTGCCCTCTCTGTAAACAGGCACAGTTCTCCTCCACTGTGAAAGTTTAAATTCACAGGTTAAAGAGGATGACTGTTAAATGTCAACAAATGGAAAAATTCAATGGATTACAGAATCATAGAGTAATTCAAATTGAAAAGGATTTCAGTAGGCCCTCTTGTCCAATCTCTTGCTCCAACCAGGGTCAACACTAAGTTCTGACCATCCCAGTTTGTTTACAAATGCTTAAGTATTTGTAAGTCTCCAGACTGTTAATTACAAGTACCTTTGTACACAGCTGAGCAACAGGTCTTTCTAAAACAGAGAAATCTGATCTTTGTAAAAACTTCCTTTTAAACTCTTAATTACTTGACTTTAAATAGGAAGATAAAGCATTTCTGAAAACTGTTTGCACTCATCTCTATCTTCTGCTCAAAGTGCATCCTTTCCTAGACCAGCACTGTTAGTAGATAAGAAGCTACTTCAGCATCCCTTGTGTTCAGGCTTGTCTTTTTTTCTGAGATGGGAGAATTTTGATCCCAATTAAACATGACAAGGACTGTCCTGGATCCCATAAGAAGAATATATAAACCACAGTTCGAGTTTCCATGTAGCGGCTTGCTAAAATCAGAATTTGTGAAAACCAGACAGACTTGCAGAATCCAGTGAATTTGTTGTTTGCCTGGAGTCTCCGAACCAATACCCTACACTTTAATATGTTTCCATTATCATACTTTAAGACCTCCTTCTGTGTTCCCAGCTGCACTCTATTTGGTGGTTGTGTTGTTTTCTGCACCACTTTTCTTGTTCCACTTCTCTTCTTGTCCTCTTCCCCCTGTTTGTCCCTAAAGGTGTACAGTGTTGCAGCCACTAGCAGTGCCTGATCTGAGGCCACCATAGTACAGTGAACTGTTTAATCCTCCTAGACATTTCCCTATGACAACCATCCATAAAAATTTGTTCTGCTGAGGGCAATTCATGTTGTCTAATAGAGAATTACAATAGGAAATCTTACTTAAGGTAAGAAGGCTGTGTACTTCCCCTATCATAATCATTGTTCTATAACGCATTTTTACTATTACAGATTTTTAATTCTTCTCTGAGATTATTTCTCCTGTCTGGCCCTTATTTGAACAGAAATAAGTTCTCATATTCTCCAACCAGTGAACTGAGGGAGTCTGTTGAAGAAATTCACATTCCTCCTGAGCTATGCTCAACAGCAATTTTCCTCTCCTCCTAGAACTAGGCTCATCAAGAAAACAGTTTGGACAATACCCTCTAAGACAACTGTCACAGTAAGACAGAGCAGAGAAAGAGTTTGCTTTAGTGGTGTGAATGGATCTCTGAAAACTTGCAGAATATGGAAATGTAGTGTTAATGGATTTATAAAGCCAGCAGAGTAAGCCTCTGTTTAGAACTGATCAGATTGCAGGAACACTGTTTGCAATTTCCCTGCCTGAACACAAATTTTTGTTTGTGTTTTTATTTGCATTTATTTGTCTCCTTGGAATATTCAGTAGCTCCCAGAGGTATTGCCTGTAGGAAGCTAGGGCCACTATGTTGTTATTTATTGCCGTAACTAAGACACCTACTGTGTATCTCAGCTACTCATCTAGGCTTTTATTTATAGTTATCGAAAACAAACATTTTCAAGGTATAATGTAACCCATCCTAAACAGACACCTTTAACATCTACTCTCATGGGACAACCTTTGCTCAGGAGTAGACATCTCAGAAGCACACATTCACCTTTACAGACATTTATCCACTTTGAATCCTACCATATGCAACTTAGGGCTTTTGATTTAATTCAGCCTTCGGGTAAGAAAAAGCAGGTTATGAGTTGTTTTAAAAAACCTGTTTCTCTTTCACTTCTTGAGTCACGTGATGAGTGTTAACATGATGTCATACTGAGCTTCATGCATGTCAAAGCACATCAGAGGCTTTGTGAAGAACTACTTAGTTCATGCAGTTAGGAATTGTAGCATTGGGCATATTGTTCTTTTCAGTTGGTTTTGGCAAAAATAAGCTTTGAGGAAGCTGAAATACCATTGGAATAAATGCTGCAGTGTGTTTTGTATTATGAATTCATCTTCTGTATAAGCCAAAATACTTTTATGTGGAAAGATCATAGGCATTTTTCTTCATTTGGGTAAGGGGAACAAAAACATCAAACAGTTTCTTACTTTCTGGCCAGAGAATAATCTTGAAACAAATCTGATGTCATAGAAAATATAGTTGCCTCTCAAACATGTTATAATAACCTCAGAGACTCTTTTTAGATTTTTACAGAGTCACACCAGGAAGTTAGAACTAAATGAATATACCCTTTCAGTCTATAGATAAAATATATCCCAGCTGGCACAGTTTTCCTTGCTTACAACCTAAGCTTTCGAAATGAGGTAATCATCAGGAACTCTCTGGGTCTGTTTGTTTTTATGTAAAAATCTCCCCATACATATTATTTTAGCTTTTGCAATTGTAAGGCAAGGCTTGAAAATGTAAACCAGACATGATGAAAGCCAGCTACCTGAGCCTGGAGACAGCCAAAATACAGCTTTGAGATGTGCAGCAGGTTTCTCAGGCAAGACAACTAATACAATAGGTTTTTCCAATGTTCTGTTGTTCATGCAACTCAAAAAACGCAGACCACCTGTGATGTGAATGAAACAGGTCAGTAATTCCCTACCAGTGGAAATGAAACTTGATAATGAAGACCTGAGACTCTCATTTGGAGGTGAGAGCCCAGCATTTTACACCCTGCTTATAGATGGTTTATTACCACCCCTTGCAATAGAAAGGGCAGAACCAGAAGACCATTTGGGGTTGGCAACCGATCCCAGTTGTGCTTTAGACTGCTGGATTGTCAGGGTCTCTCTCCCTTGGTGGTTGGAGGTAACTCAGGTCAATCTTGCTGGAGTTGTGAATTATGCTTTTCATCTTAGAAGGATAGAAGTTACATAAACATTTCTCTTTCAGAGGTAAATAGGCTAAATCTGTCTATTAATGCAAACAGATGGACTTGCAGTGCTGGTGAAGGAATTTGTCCTTCCTCCAGTTGAGATTTCTGGTAATCTTGAGAAAACTGAGCTTGAAAAGCTTTTTTGAATGGTAGTACAAAGGTAATGAGAAGATCCCACCCTGCCTGATGCCTCAGATGGGTTGTCTGGGAGTAGAGAGTACTTAGGGTCTATTCAGGCTGATTTCTTGTGTATGACCCTGCTGTCTTAAAGGTTTTCCCTGAAATCAGCCATTTTATTCACCTTAGCATACTCTGCTCTATTTTTACTGGGGTAGCAGTTGCATGACCAGTGTTAAGATGTAGGAATTATTTGAACCGAGTACATTTTTTCAATAGATAATGGATGTGATTAGTGTAGCCTCTTCATCTTTGGATTGAATGTAGTGTCTATCTGCAAATCACTGCCTGATTGAGTTAGGATCTTATTAGTGCCTATCATACAGCACACATACACATAATTTTCTTCTTATTTAAATGTACTTGACAGTTTTTGTTAATGTGTTTTTTCATTTCCTTTAGCCTCAATATAAAGAAGTGATTGACTACACAGAGTTTATACAACCAGGATGTCTATTAGAAACTAGTGAAGCTTTTTCAGTGAAAATTCGTAAACAAAATAATAGAATCTCATGTTTTCTTTTTAATCCTGTCCACACAGGTCTTCCAAAACACTGGCCTCTAGCAATATTGCAGCTATATGTTAGTTATTTTATATATGCATCCAGCTGTCCTCGATTCATTAGATTTTGATTCATTTAATGAACTTTTGGCCAAGAATTTAGAATTAAGTTCAGTACAAACATCTTTTTTAGATTAAACTGGCATAAAAATAGTGTCAAATATACAGTTTCCTTCACTGGTCTGAAGTAGCTGTAATCATTAATCACTCTAACAATATCATGTCTACCAGCACTCCAATATATCTTCATCAGAGTGATGCTATCCAAACTGATGGATATTCAGAAAAGAATAAAGAAATAACCAAAATGGTGTTATTAGGTGTTGCATAACTGCCCACCCACACACCCTGCTCTCAAAAGCAGAGCTCTGTCTTTTTTTGTCATGCTTGATGTTTAATTTACAACTAACTTTCTGAAAAAGCTTCCATCAACAGTTTTAGAATTTGCTTTTTACTGATAGTCGTGTAGGTAGCATTAATTTTCTTCCACGTTTCCTGCAAAGCCAGTGCAGGTGGAATGCAAACTTAGCAGAAGTAAAATGATGCCTACATGTGAAGAAGTGTTCCCCAACAACCGTTACCCAGCACGGTGAGGCTGGCAGTGCCTTTTCACTTGTATCCACTAGGACAAACCTTCATTTGTTGTGGGTTAGTGAATGCATTATAAACTTCTGTATCTTTACAGGTTCTTTTCAATTTGTAATGTTTTTCTGAGGTGTCATCTCCTGCTTATGACCCTACATAAGTAATTTCTCCCTTTTAAGCACTGAGTAGTGTGATTTTGCTAACTGTAGTATGAGGCAGATGAACACATTCTGTAAGATTTCACATTAATCGATGATGGAGGGTGCTGTTTATTTGCTTTTCCTTTAATCTAGAAGGTAACACTAGTTAGTACGTCTTGGACTGTGTTATGGGTCAGCACTTGTCATTCAAAAATACTTGTGTCATCAGTAACTGCATCTAGCAAGGTAATACAGGACTCTTAGAAAGAAAGAGACCAAGAAGCAATAGTGTTTTGCTGCTATAACAAATCAAAATACATTTTAAAACATTGCATTTTCCTTCTTTAGCTTTGATAGTTTATTTGTTTTGGAAAGCACAAATCTCATCTTCAGTTGGCTTTCTCAGTTGAACATGCACTTGGGCAAAATGGCTTTGGCAAGCATTTACAAGCAATATTTGGTAATGTCACTTAAACCTTTTCCCATCTTTGCCATATTAGAAGGTGTTCCATTCCCTGTGCCAGAACCATAAACAGACTTCAGATGTTACTTGCAGTGTGGTTCATGGTAATTGTAAAATTAAGTCCTATCTCTCCTCCAGTTCAGAGCTTCTAGATTCTTCCTTGGCAAGTAATATAGCTATGAAGCACTGTTTTTCTTCAATGATTCTGTTCTAGCTGGTAATGTATCGGTCCTGTCTTGTCCCTCCTCGGTTTCCCACTGTAATTCATGAGCAGAAGTGACTGGAAATCTGGCGGTGGAAGGAATAGATTTCTGATAAGATCAAGAAGCCAAATTCTAAGTAAGCCAATAAAACAGCAAAGCACACAGATCTACTGTGTTTCTTGTGACCTGGACTTTTTCATTTTTGGCTAGCTATGTGACAAGTCATTTCTTCCTTAGGGTTTATCAGAACGTTAACATACTCTTCACAGATCTGTGAGATGCTTCTTCTGCTGCCTCTTCACTCCACCAGGATCTTGTATTACATAAAAGTACTCACCTCCTCAGATTAATTTTGTTTTCTGCCAAGAAAGACACAAACCCTATACAGCTTGTCTTTAAATGTACATAATCAAACCAAAGTACATGAATACAATGCTGAAGGGATCCAAGGTTTTCCATAGTGAACACCATCTTTTCTTTTTTCTTGCCTGCTCCTCAAAAGCAACTGGCTTAGCTGATCACATTGCTGTTTCCGAAACATATGCTGCCTTTTGTACAATATAGCAAATCTTGAATCACTGGGTTTAAACATGACCAAATAATGATAACTGGGTTTAATGAATATCTCTGAAGTGTTGAAATATTTGTCAATCTTTTCTGTCTACCAGCTCAAATGACCTTTTCAGAATTCCCCGACCTGTGTGCCAGCAAACATAGTGCATCTGCCCCAAGCATATGTTTACTAGGCAGAGACAAACAGACCCCTCATTAAGATGATCTCCCCACTGTTCAGATATTCCATTTATTACAGATATTTCAATGCACTGAATTAGAACAACAATCTGTTTTCAACTTTCAAATCTCAAAATGCTATTTTGCTTCTGATTTGTATTAGTGAAGAATATAGACTTGTTCCTATAAGAGAGCCCACATCATTAAAGTTCTCCATTTGTGCTAAGCTGGGGGCAAAAATAACTTGGGATAAAATGCAACTGGTTTCTTTGATGGATTATTATTTTTAATGGTTTCATCTTGACTCGGAAACCTCATACAAGGTGAATGAGAGCAGTCTGATGATCAAAACTAGACTCTCTTTAAATGCTAAAACTTGTCAGATTATCATTTCCTTCACAGTGATGTGCCTTACACTTAATGATGTATAAGCAGATACACAAAAAATAGACATAATCAATTTTTAAAAGATGCTCAAGTGCCATAGAAATTATCCACTCCTAAGAAATAGTTTACATAACCTTTGTTATGCACATATTTAATGATATGATAAGAAACTGAGACAATATTGCATTAAAGGAAAAAAAAAATCCCCTTTTCTCCTGTACATTTCCTCAGATGCAAGTCATCAACCTGGCTTCTCACGAAATATCTGGAAGCACTATGCAGGCAAACTGCTAAGCTACTGGATATACAACCTAATAAATAATCTTGATAGTCTTCACTCATGCTTTATGGAGTATTTTACATGAATTCTTAGAGAATCAAGTATTAGTTGAACAGAGAAAAAAAAATAAATAATTTTATGAAATTCTAAAGGACAATTAAAATATTAATATATTGGTTTGTATCTATGACAAAATAAATCTTCTGGTGCCCCTTGTAATTCTGCTCCTTCACTCTGTCTTGATTTTTATCTAATTTAAATTCAAATGTAACAATGTAATGATGTAACTTTTAAACGTCTATACTGCAAACATGAGTGTGTATAAACATTGTCCTCGATCTTTTTTCAGGAAGGATTTCTCAGTCTCTGGGGTACGATTACACTCTGTAGTGTATGTCGATTAAATTTGTCAAATCTTGAGAACAATGACAACATCTCTATTCACATCTCATTGCAAATCCTGGGTAGAAACAAACAGTTTCCATGGCTTAGCTGCCAGGAATCAGAGACCTGCCCCACCATGTATTAGTTGACACAGTGAAGTCGTATTACACAGCTTCAGCACAAGTGGCTGCGCCCATGGAGGGTGCCGTTGCTGTCTGTGTTCGGGGGCTCTGCCTGACTGGAGGGATCAAGCAGAGAGCACCCCAACCCATGGCTTGGGCACCAACCACTCCAGGATCCTGGTGATGAAACCAGAGGAAAGAGGCAGCCCCTCCAAAGAGCAGTTCACAGCCTGTGCTCTGAACTTAGGCTCCTGTGGGGCATGTTTCCAAACAGCTCTGTCTCTCCAGCGGCAGCAGCCAAAGTGTGCAGCAATTAGCTTCCCGGCACCACTGCTGACCCGTGGAGTACCTCACTCTATAAACAAAACAGACCTCTCTTGCCTACAATTTGCTTCTCCACTTTCCTTTTGGCCCAGGTCAAATACAGTAATTTGATGAGCATAGAATATGCTGCTGGGTTTCTTCTGACACAGCTGATGGCAACCATTTAGCTACGTGACCTCTTAGATCAGTACACAATTGTTATAATCCCATACTTCTAAAGTCCACTAATAACGAAGGGCTTACAAAAGCCTCCATCTTTCCAACAAACTTTCTGCCCTCAGGCTGATAGAAATGCTGACAGACTGCCACCAAATTCAGTTCTCTGCATTGTCATTATTCTCTGCTGTTGTTTTTAAGACATTCGAAGAGCTCAGATTTTTAGTGGGAGTGCTTCTTTTTACTTTTGCTTTGTTGTGTTTTGGTTTGGTTGAAAGGATTAATAGCTTTAGGGCAGATATCTGCAACATTTTGTGATTAAAGATGTGACCTCTAGCCTGTGCTCTTTTTTCCACCCACTACACTCAGTTACTGCAAGGATCACGTACTGTACATAAAGAAAAGGTCGTCTTCCCCAGACATATCACCCATTAACCTGTGACTCGTGATAGTTGTGAGACTTCACTGTGAAATGGTTTGTGCTACAGATCCCAAATGAAACTTAGTTTGTCCAGAGTCTGAGAGTGTGTTTGGGTAACGGGCATGTTACTTTTTGAAAACAGTTAATAATATTCATGTCATGTATGGTCTTTAATTCAAACTGGAACTGGAAATACCATTTCTGTGATGCACAGAATGGCATTTAAATCTTGCAGTTTCAGGGTATAAGAAGTAGTCTCATTTATCACTTGGAGCATTTACCATGAGGTGTGATGCTTTTCTCTTAAGTCTTATCTTGGCCTGCACAGTTTGTGATCTGCTGGAACAGGCAAAATAGGGTGGGGACCCTCTTTCTGACCTAATGTACAAACAAGTCTCCAAATGGAAGGCAATGCTAGTCATAACCCTCTGAGCTGGGAATAATATTTGAAAAGGAACCAAATCTCTGCAGATAGGCCATTTCTTTGGTTTATGTGAAATAATTGCTGGAAAATATATAGAAGAAGAGGACAAACCCCCTAGCTCTTCAAACCACCATTGTCTTTTCTCTGAGATGCTACTTTTTACAACTGTGTTGGGTTGAAATATGTTTAGCCACACAGTAAGTGGAAACTATATTTCTTCAGGAGGGTGTCTGGAAGCTGGCTGTGTAGCTGTTCAAGCCAGGGCTAAGCAGCTCTGAGGAAACTCAGAAAGACAACTCCTACTGCCTGGAGAGCTCTGAGGTCAGAGCAGAAAGAAAGTGCTTGGTGAGTTTTGTACCTACAAATTTGAGTAGATATTTTTGGGAGCTCTTAGGTTGTGTATGGAAAGTCCACAGCTGTTTTGTATTTGTGTGTCAATATTCCTTTTTGAATCTGCCCCTGAGTCACATTTCAGAACTTTTACAGAACCAGCACTGCCTGTATTAAATATTTTACTTGGCAGTAAGTCAGCACTTTCTATGCAAGAATATTCTAGGGCTTTGCAAACATTAATTACACTTTAGAGCCCCTCTGAGGAAAGCTAACTCTGGTTTTGGAAGACATGCTGATTTTGTTGATTGGCTGTATGCTGAAAGAAATGTAAAATCAACCTTTATGTTGCCCAAATATACAACCAATGTGAAGCTAAAAGAAAAAGCAGCAAGATTCCAAAGCCTACTGCTTCAATGCTAGAGAATAGGAAATGAAAATCAGTTTGTGACTAGAAATGAGTGCTTTCATGACTGGGAAATCTCACTTTACATATGCTACCTGATGGGTCTCTTTTTGTCAGTGCATATGACACTGTTTTGTCTAATTAGCCCTGATGTTTCTTTTGAGCTTTTGTTTTGTTTTGTATATACATATTGGAGAAGAAATCTCTGCCAGCCCCCGAGAATCATGTTTAATTCAGAATAACTATAAGCCCTTTGATGAATAGAAGGCATATTTAAAACACAGATATAGAGCAGCAAATAAAATCAGGAGGCAAAAAAATAAAAGGAATACAGTTACTGTGCTCAGCATATCAGATACAAATCCTCATGTTCAGCAACAGTCTGAGAGAGGATGTTGCGCTGGGATATTGACCAGTATGAAGCAAAAGAGGAAGCTCATAGGAATCTCTCAGGGAAATGTCAGAAATCATAAGGTCTTGTCCAAAACCATCCTCACAGCCATCCTCCATTCAGTCTGTGGTGTGGAAGTAGGTACTGTGCTCCTCTCACACATCCCTGTGAGCCCATGTCTGAAGCAGCTCATTCCTTGCTCATTATCGTGATCATCCCCATTACCAGCTTGTCCAAGCGAGAGAGACTGATTTTTAGTTTCTAAACACAACCGAAGAATTGACAGATGATATTAAGGTGGAAACACCTCTTCAATTACATGTCTGTTACTTCACTCTTTTACTATAGTCCCTTTTGTAATACATTGTTCTCTTATTGTGGCTTATACATATATTCTAATGATAATTGCATTTTAAACATCTATGCGAGGGATGTGGTTACTAATTTGGAATAAGAATCAAGCTACTGGAAAACATCTCACTCAAGGTTAGATCCATGTTGTGCTTTAACAGAAAAGCCTTTTGAATTTTGTATTAAAAAAAAAAAAATAAAGACACAGAGAAAGAAAGATATTAGAGAGCTGAAGTACTATGATTTTACTCAGCTAATTAGAGATGGAATAATGCATTGAACCCACTAAAATCACTTAACATTAATTGGTAAATCAGCTACTTCAGATGGTCCAAGCACCAGTGTAACATAGCAGGTAATCAGTCTGAATGATGAGTCTGACAAACAAAAAAGACATACGAGTTAGTTGTGGAATGAGGAGGATATAAAGGAAATGGTGTTTGTGCCCAGTTTATGACCATATTTGTTTGGTGCAAGGAAAGGTGATTAATCTTTGGTCAGGCCAAAAATATATGTGTGGCATTGAGCATCAGTCTATGGAAGCACTTGCTTTGTACTGTGAAACACTACAGTGGCCATAGCTGAGTAATCACAGAATCGACTGGATTGGAAAAGACCTCAGAGATCATCAAGTCCAACCCTTGGTCCAACTTCAGCCCATTTACTAGGTCATGGCACTAAGTGCCATGTCCAATCTCAGTTTAAAAACCTCCAGGGACGGTGAGTCCACCACCTCCCTGGGCAGGCCATTTCAATGCCTGATCACTCTCTCTGAAAAAATTTCTTTCTAATATCCAGCTTAAATTTCCCCTGGCAGAGTTGAAGCCCATGCCCCCTTGTCCTATTGCTAACTGCCTGGGAGAAGAGACCAATCCCCACCTGGCTAGAACTTCCCTTTAGGTAGTTATAGAGAGTGATGAGAGTAATGTACTTATGTTGGTCTGATTCCCACTAATTTAGTGCATGGCACTCAAGTAGACCTTGGCATTAACAGCCTAAGCAAGAATTAACACTAAAAAAATTAATGTAATGCGTTTTCTGTGAAATACAAGGTAAATTATAGTATTGTCTCCCTTGGGAATTCAGCAATTTCTAAATTACTAAAATGCAATGAGTTCCTGTGTTGCCATGTTTGTAAACACAGCCTGAAGTAACGATTTCTTGACCCTTCAGACTGGACTTGTGAACTGCTCACCACCTAATAGCACAGACATGATCCAGGTCATGCCTTCTGCAAAGTTTATTGTGCTTTTACACGGGTCCCAGAAGGACAGGGAAACCTCTTCCCAGATTAGGATTAAAGTTGTGAGATCTCTGGTACCAGAAATGATGTAAAACCTACTGGTATACAGTAAGCCCAGCAAAATCTTTTATTGTTTTAGAAGCACCAGGATGAGTTCATGCAGTGTCAGAATGTGACTGTTCAGCACTGAGGTGTTTGCTGTAGGTTTACATGTCCAATCAACAGCTTTTGTGAATCTTCACACCACGGCCTCCATTTATATTGCTGTTCACAGGTCTTTGAGTTCTTCATACTTCTTCTTCTTCTTCTGAAGCAAGTTCTCTGTTTGAATTAAGTGGAGAGCTTTGAGCATTTGTGAGTCACAGAATGGGGTTATTATGAGGCTGAGTGTAAACCAGGGGTTTTGCCTCCTGCGGTCTTTGTTATTAGAGCACAGAACTTAGACATGGTTTTCTCAAAGTCAAAGCAGGGGGAGGATAGCTACATGATCTACAGAACAGCAGTCTCTCCCAACTTATTTGTAAGGCTAGAGATGATAATTAATGAAGAGAGCAACACTGAATTTTAATTGCTCTGTAATTATAACACGGCAATTTATATTGTGAGACTTTCAAGACTGTTCAGCCCCTACAGCATTTTGTTCCTCAGCTAAATCTAGCTCTAAAAGTTAAAGGGAGAGAAATAATTGGGCCTGAAACATACTTATCATAAGTGGGTCGTGTGTGTGTGATGCCATTTATCATAATTTACCTAGGGGAAGCACCTCTGTGTCAAATCTGATAGACTGGAGACCAGGCAAGTTAGGGCATTTGTTAATAAGCAGGCAGAACTAGATTTAGCACTAGATTTAGCGGAAGGCAGGAAACATGCCAGCTGGATTCAGTCCGTGTTCTGCGACATGTGGGGAATCTGGATATGATCACTAAAATTGCTAAGAAGATCAGTGACACAGGTACAGGGTTTTTCTTCTCTGAAGGTTTATAAACCCCATATAAAGGAAACTTTAGTCCCCATAAACTCAGATTAACCAAGGGAGAAAGCAAGGAAGTTGCTGTGGTTCCCTAGATAGTTTCTTCTTCATTGGGCTTTACATGTCAAGAAATGGTAGTTTGAATCTCTTCACTTTATTTGGATCGTTGTGTTGACAGCATGAATGGTGGTGGATGTTTGCTGCTGAAGAAAGTTGTCTGAACTTATGAATGGGAAAATCTGAAAAATATCTGCTGTTGGACTGGCTCAACAGATAAGATGCTTATTTAAAATATCTAACCATTTGAAGATCTTGATCTCAACTTCTCTTATGAGAGCTCTAATTTTTCTTGCTTCCAACTGAGCTAGAAATGTTAGAAGGGCAGATTTTCCTGTGGCGTGGAAGAAAGATGTAAGAATTGTGTTACTACTTACTCCTATCATTATTTGTAAAATTCCATCTGCAAATGCTGCTTTTCCTCAAAGGCAGTCCCTAGGAGCTAAATCAAAAGATGGCCAGCTGGTCACAGGTAGGGGTGAACATTAAAGATTCCTGCAGGAGGAAGGTACAAAATATTTCCTCTCCTCATGTGAAAAAAAAAAAAAAAATCAAGAAAAATAATAATAGCAAAGTCCATAATCCAAGTTGAATTATGAAAAGGGTCAGATCCAGAAGGCTGTGCAAGACCCCTGCTTTCAGCTTACTCATTACCAAGCCTCCTGTCTCCCACAGGAAATTTCTCTTGTTTGCTAGGTTTCAACCTTGAGCTTACAAATAATGGAGGAAAGTAAACACATAAATATGGTGAGCAGGCTTTTAAAGCTTAGCTTGGAAAAGGATGTTGAGGAGGTGGATTTCCATCACTGCAGATCTTTTGGAACAGCTTAGAAAGAAATCTGTTAGGAATGGAATAACGGATCTACCTTTGAAAAAGGGAGGCTAAACTAAGTAACTTATGAAGGATGTTGTCAGCCCTACTTTTTTATGCTTTGTGGTTAATCAAAGCTTTGCCACATCACAGGCTGTATTTTAGATGTAACCATTATTTTCCACAAGCAGTTGATAATGAAGAGATTTCTGGCTGAGTTTTTCTGGAAAGTGTTGTGGTCTAATCTGGGGAAGTTCTCAAGAGGGGTGGGGAGAAAAATGGAAATATAGATATGCCTGAAGATTAATAAAAAATATCATTTAAAATTCTTGCCCTCCTAGAAATGCAAGAAACCTTCAAGAAAAAACTCCCTCTCTCTTCACTCACACACACAAACTTCTATCACCAATTCTGCATTATCCATTTCTGCTTCACATGGAAAAATATCCCATTAGGAATCTCTGCGTATACCAGGGACTGAAGTTTTGTGTATGTAGGAAGAAATATAGGTGGCTATTGCAACTGTTATTTTGAACACTTGCATTTTCTTGTTTATTCTCAAAGAAGCAAATCATCTCAGTATAATGTGGAAGTCAGAAGCATCTTTTCTGTGCAGGAATTGAGAATATCTGAAGTGACTGACATTTAGTGGAAGAAAAAAAGAACAGAACATGAATCTCAGAGCTGAAGCTTTTAACTAAAAAAAATTTTTTTTTAGGGAAGAAAAACATGTTTCTTTTGTGATGCTTGATTATGATTTCCTTTATTGTAAGGTAGCAGAGGGGGGTTGATGTATATTGTTTTGTCTGCGAAGGGATTCTGCCTTTTCTATATCTGCCATAACAAAATTGAAAATTATCTCAATTTACCATGGAGAACTTAATGAATTCAAACCGCATGAACATGCCATTTCCAACAAAGACTTCTGTTTATTTGTTTTGTTCATGGTGTCAGGAAGCTATCTCTACTCTGGAAACAATCAAGGTTATGCAATTTGGCTGCTGAAAGAAGAATTTTCTTTCCTTAAATTTCTTTTCTCTCATGTAGAAGCATTTAAGTTATTGAAATTAGTTAAGAATGCTTTAGTTAATTTCTTCAGATGTATTGCTTAGCAAAACAACTCCATTGGCAACTTTCAGTCATGTTTAACCACACAAGATTGTAGTTGCACTTGCTGACTGGTTAAAGTATACAGATAGAAGAAACAGTTCACAATCAGAAAAGAAACTTGCTTTACCAGACCATGCTACGTGACCTGTTTGTATTCTTGTTGCAATTGCTAATCTTACCACTATTATAAGAATTAATTAAGTATTGACATTCTGATATCTAGATGTTTTTTTCCATCAAAAGAAAAAGTTTAATTAGATTGCAAGTATTAATAGTAGCAGCAGGTATTTCACAGTGCTTCACAGCAGGAGCTGTGGAGAATGCCTCAAACAGCTCTGAGGCCCTGGATGAAAATTCGAAAAAATTTGAGCTCACATTATCTTTTATTACAACAATAAGCACAGACAAGTTTACCGCATTCTCTCTTACTAGGACTTTCAGTAATGATATCCATGAGTTAGACTAGATTGGATACTCTGAACTCAGGTAGTCTTGGGAAAAGCATCACATCACTGAAAGACAGATTAAAAGGCTCTCGGACAGGCCATATGGCTAAGTGGAACTAGATTCAGGGATGCGCTGTGAGCCAACAGCACCTGGAGTCTGTGCCTGGGAAGATTAAAACCTTGATTAGCATGATAAAACAAGATAATGGGATTGCCAGAGGACGTTACTAATGAATCCAAAAATACTGTTTGCAGGTAGCATAAAATCAAGTCTTAAAAAATATTTGACTGGTGAGCTGAGTTAGACTGATGAGGATAAACACCCTTTTTATGGAGGGGAAGCCAGCATAGTAAAGGCAAGTATGATTTGGAGTTGAGTAGCAGATGTCTGAAGTCATACCACTGCTTGCATGGCATTGAACTTTAATCTCTTCTTATCTCCCTGCCTTTATTCATGTCTATTATATAATAAAAATGCCAAAACTTTAAACTGTTCAAGTCTAAAGTCATTATGAACGTGGGAATAGTGCTGCTTGTAAGTAATAATCATTTTGGTTTTTACAGAACAGTGCTGAACGCTTTTCAGAATGCATATACACATAAATATAGTATGCATACACATATAGGATACAGTTACTAATCAGGTTTAATTATTCAGGTTGGTGGGTTTAGGATGTTTCTTAATGTTGCTTCTTATTCTACAACAATTTTTTGGAAGACTATTGACAGCTTTGACTGGTTTAATGAACATAGCACATACGGAAAATCTAATATGCTGCACTTTCATGCAAGAAAAGAAAGCCAGCAGTAAAACCCAGTACCATGGCAACTTTCTAGCAACAGAATATCGGCAAGCATTTTCCAGGATTTCTCTAGAGCTCCAAAATGGTTAGTTAAGGAAATATCTTCTCATGACAGTGAGATTTTTTTCTTCTTATTTTCCACAGATACAATGTCTTACTAAAATACTGGTCTTGTCTGAAAGGATTTTTTTGACAACATAGCTATGAGAAAAACAATATCATGGAATACTGGATTTGTTTTAGTATGAAAACTTAAATAAAATGAGAGCAATCTCTGTAATTTAAGCAACAATATTTTATACATCTTTCTTCTTACTAATACATTCCCTAGAAAACACTGCAGTGTCAACTTTCTTGAGGGCTTTGATATCTTCAAGAAAATTTATTGTAGAAATGCAAGTAAGGAAGACTTAGGCATAGGAAGTTGTTTTATAAGAGATTATATGTTAATATAGTGAAGCTACTCTATATAACTCAAAAAAATTATAATTAATCTGTTACTTTAGAAATGAAACCAAATCCTTATATTTTGAAGTTGTTCAGATTGCTACTGTGAAGTGTTGTTGTTGTGTTTTTGTGTGTGGTTTTGTTGTTTTTTAATTTTTTGGGGGTTTGTAATGAAATGTGAGATTAACTTGCAGGAACAACTTTACAGTAGTAATAAATGCTGATACTGATGTAAGGAGACTATCTGTATTACCAGGACTGGAACTTTATTATGTAAATCACATACAAGTTTGCAAGTGCTTGAGAACAGAAATAGTAATATAAAATGGAAGATAAAAAAAAAAATAGAAGATATAAAGATATGCAATTTTAAAGCTCTCCTCAGGGCAAAGTTTTTGTTGGAAGGCTTTCTTCCTGTGCCAGGTCATGCTAAAAGTAAAGAAGAATTTACACCAAAAACATGATTGAAAACTTTTTTTATTTTAATAATGGAAGAATATTAGCTTTGTACCATTAATATGCTGAAGTAGGTCTGTAATGACTCTTAACAATTCGAGGGGCAGGTCAGAATCAAGGTTAGCAAAAGGCTGAAATAGCATCTGAATCACTTCTTAGTCCAAGTTTGCAGTCTGTAAGGCTCTTATGTATTTGCCAGATCTGTCTATGGGTCTGTGTATTACTGGAATGTAGAGAGCTGATGCCTCTTGGGTGAAGGAAAAGGGAGTTTACTACTTTATACTGCTGTTTCTTTGGTCTGGCCTATACAGATTGCAAATTAATTAAGTAAGGGTATAGCCAGTTTGGCACTGAGTTATGTATCCTCACAGGAACACAGTCAGCTTCCAAACAGATTTTTTTCTGCCCCCAGAAGCTGTGTTGCTCAGTACAGAACAGAAATTTGCATATTTGCTTAGGATATTGTTTTATTTTTTAGTAATAGTCACATTGAGGTTGCTTTAAAATTCTGCTATGAGTTAGTATTCTTGGAATTTAGTTTAAGACACTGGTCTTGGCAGAAACTTGTTATGCAAATAATATCCTCCAGATGTGAAGTATATTATAGAAATTAATAAAGAATGTAACTCTAAGAGCGTAGGTAAAACAATCTATGTAGTGTCTTTTTATAATAAGAACTATAAAATAGAAATAATAATTGTGATTAAAAGTGTATATTATGGAACTCTCACAAACCTTTGACCCTACTATAATTTTGAACAAGTATGTTTCACGATACTGTTCCAGTAATAAATTCCCTGTACATCAATGTAAATTATTCAGAGATGGATTCACCTATAGCATGCACGCCATCATACTAAGTGGGCACAAGAAGAAATGAGAAAAGAGAGACTTTTACACTCAGGATCTCTTAATATATCAGTGGGTTGGTATTTGCCCACAGTGAGACAGGGAGGTGTGAAAACAGGAAATATGAATGAGATCTTCTCTCTTTCAAGATCAATTTTATATAATTTGGAAGCTGAAAAATGAAACTATTTATTTGTTTATAGTTGTAGAACACTACATTCTTCAGTGACAGATTTTGTCTTGAAATAGAGAGAAGCAAGAACCCTGAAAACATACACAGAATAGTAATCAACTTTGAAACCTTCAGACCTCCCATTGCAACATCTGAAAAATTAAATCTCTTTTTGCAGGAATTACTGTAGTTTAGGAGAATTAAAAAAAGCCCTGCACTGTGCACATTTTATTGTGCAACGAAGCCTCATGTCAAGTCAGGATGCAATTGTTAGGGAACAGAGATAAACAGAAGAAGTGAAATGAAAGAGTTCAGTGAAAAACACAGTTAGTGCTCACAACTTGCCTAACAAATACCAGCCACATCGTTGCAACTTGTGGACTGACCCAGCAAAGAACGAGCATCCTTACCACCTTGTAGCCTCAGGTACATAAGTGGTGACAGAGAAATCTTTTTAAGAAGGCCAATTAGATGAAAATGTAAAAAAAAAAAAACAAAACAAAACAAACAAAAAAATCCACCCCAAAAAGTGCTCAGCAGCAATGGATCTTCAATGGATCTTTAAATTTGACCTGCAATTAAACAAGAAAGCTCATGGTGTGCTTTATGCAAAATGTTGGATCCTGACCAAAAATGCTTATAAGCCATGACCTGGAAAATATTCTTGTCTTCTACCTTAAGGGGGTTTTGTTCCCTTTCACCTAATGGTTGTAAACTTTTCTGTTTGTTTCAGCCTGCATTTTTTTTTTTCTGTAGAGCAAAATGGAAGTTCAGTAGTTGTAACTCAGTAAACATACTTTTTATGTGAGCCTTTTATATCTACCTCAGAAAGCTCTCATTCATTTCTTTCTTCTGTAGGCATGAAAGATTGTTTATTAAATATAATAATAATAATAAAGTAGAGATAAGCTTGCTTAGCTGGCATTACTTCAGATTCCAACGTATTTCTCCCCAGCCTCACTTCATTATAGCTCTATTTGGTAGTGCATAACCAGCATGTGTCACACTGAATGAAGCCTGGCTTCAGAATAACATGTCAGTAAGATGATTGCTCTTGGAACACACAGTGCCCTTACTCTATAATTAAACCCAAAACCTGTGTGGAAAAACTTGGATGTTAAAAGTCTTAGCTTATGCTCACCAGTGACTAGTAGTGCAGAGGAAAATCCTGTCATACTAACCTGAATTGCTTCCCCCGTGTCTAGTTGTGGGAGTTCTGGCATAACAATGCTCCAGCTGGGAATGCTGAGCCACAGGCTGCCATGAGAGTGGTGTGAAGTTGTGCTGCCGGGCTCAGCTGCCAGGGAAGCAGTGCTGGTGGCAGCCTTGGCTGCCTGGAGGATGAGGCAGGAGGAGGGGATAACTGTGCCACTGTGGAGGGACAAATCTGACTATTGAGGCTCCCTGTTGCTTCTCCTTCAGCTCCCTGGCCTGGTTTGCTTTGCCTTCCTCAAGAAAGGATGCTTGGCCTCCATCCAACCTTCTCTCCTTGGAGCAGTGATGCTCGCTTCTGCTTGCACAGCTAAGGGACATACACATATGGCACCAGGCTGGGGTGTGCTGACAAGTTCAAGTGCTTTGAAGGGCATGGAAATGGAATCTGACCTTTTGTGTTTATCCAGCTTTTAGGGATGGTCAAAATTCAATCATGAGAAAAAGGTAATAAAAATGTCATCCTCCACTTTCTATTTGGCAGTAATGAAAGACCTATCTGTTCAACTGAATTTTTAATGAACAAAGCTTTAAGGAACAAAACTTCAATAATTTCATTATCTTTAAGGATACCAAAGCCTTGAATTCCTAGAACAGTATTTTTAGACAAGCGAATTGGGAGAACGTTGTTCCGAGATCGGAAGGAAAAAGGAGGGAGCCATGCTAAGATTGCTGGCTGTCAGTGCTGTCCATCTTGTATATTTTTTACAATTAATCTCAAGTATGCTCAAAGATACCCCAATGGAATTGTTCCAATTTCAAGCTGAATGCAGCATATACTGTAATATTCTTCAGAAGTAAAATGTGTTTTAACAAAGCTTAGAATTTTCTGAGTTTCTTTAGATTCATTTGAAGAAATCTGAAAGAGGTAAATAGTTTTACGTATTGGTTTCTAACCTGACTTTTCCAATCAGTACATCATGAACATTTAGTTAAATGAACTGGCTTTCTACCAGGTGAATAGAATGAAATTATTTTTAAAAACTTTAAAATGTATCACCTTTTTCTCTTTTCAAGTTTCCCTTGGCCTTCATTTGACCTACTCAATAGAGGTGGACAAAGTTTGTGTTCTTCCAGGACAGCTTGTAGACTTTCAGACCAGAAGTTTCTAACTTTTTTCCTCAGTTCTCATAAGTCAATAAACACTTCATACTTCAAAGCAGTCTAGCATTTTGAGACAGCAAGGTGCAAGCTCCTTAGACAGCCAACAGTATCTGTTTGTCTGATGTACTGTGTCCCCTCTTGAACTGGTTCCACCATTTCCAGACCCATATTTTTTTCTGTCTCCTGAGACAAGACATTCGCTTTTGATCTTGTCCCTGTCTTCATTCTTCTCACACAACTTTTGATTTTCAGAACTGCCATCTCAGTGATCTGTCATTTAGATGAGGCTACTTCATTACTTCTTGACTTAGCTTTAAAATTACACAATAATAAATCAAACATGAAAAATAGTTACTTCACTCACCACCTCAGCTAAGACCAATACCCTCTGAGATGTTCAGTGACACTTTTTTTTTTTCACACTGCCTTTTAAAATCTTAATTTCTGGTTTAGGACTACTGTAAGTTGGGGAATTCTAGTTTTGTACCAGGTTCAGCTCATAAAAGAATGATGTATGCTGCTGAAGCATGCAGTCCATAGGAAATGAGTGGCTTTTATCAACTGATTTTTTTAGCTGACGGAAATAATAATGAAAAAGAAGTTTGGATTTTGGCTGCACTTCACTGCTATCAATGTTCATTTTGGTTTTGACATTAAAATACTCTAAATGCTCAAGAAAATGTTCTGGTAGACACCAAGCAAATGTTCTGAAAATTTCTGTGACATTGCCAGCTCCTTTTACTCCATTCCCTCACATCTCAGCAGAAATCTGATGTTGTGTGAATGGATGAGCTCTGGCAGTCTTCTGGGACAGGTTAGGTAAACTTTAAGGATCAGATTTTTACTGGTCATTGAACAGTTTCTTGCCAGTAGGAAATGCTGCAATTGATGGTCTTCATTGTCCTCCCCATGGGAGGTTGGTTGCATAGAGGAGGTCGCCATGGTGGAGTGTAACTGCCTGGTTATATGTTGTTACTCTACCTTGCTTGATTTTGTCCCATTTCCATTGAATCCTGAGGTACTGCAAAGCCCAACTGATGTAGACCATATTCTAAAAGACTTTCAACTACATTTATCAGCAAAAGCTCTGAAAAGCTCTTATGGAAACAAAGATGCCACAGAATAAAAGGGAGGGTATTTTATGGATTAAAAAAAATGTCCAAAAGTTGGGAAAAAAAGATGTACGAGTAAATGGTTGATGAGGGAAGTCTCATGGTCATGAGGGGAGTCTCAGAGGTGTGTGCTGGGATCTGTACTGCTCAACATACTTATGAATAATTTATAAAAGGAATGACTTGTAAAATGGTAAAATGTGCTGATGCTGGTAAGTTGCACAGGGTGAAAAGATGAGTCATGGCTGTGAAGAGTTGCATGAGGCCCTTACAGGAGTGGTTATTAAATTAGCAAGTAAAATACAGTTTAAATAATTGTGAAGTGATGCATCTGGGGGAAAAAATAAGCCTTTGCATATAAAGTAAGGTGGTCTAAGCTGACCACTATTGCTTGGGAACAGGACCTTGGAGTAACGGTAGTTCTACAAAAAAATGAATTCAATGCTCCATAGCAGACAAAACAACAACAAGAACAACAACATTTGTTGGGAATTATAAGGATTTAATTAGGAAACAAAGTAGTGAGCATCATTATGGTCTTGAATACCACTCAGATAAGCTTGTGTTTTGAATACTGCCTGTATGTATGTAGTTCTGGTGTCTGTTTCAAAAACAATAGAGTGAAAGTGTAAAAGATATGGGTTTTCTCTATACAATTTTCTTATGTCTATTAGACTCTGTGGGAACTTATTCAGGTTAGTTAACAAGTGTTCAAACTGAGAACCATCTTTAACTATTATCAATGCACCAGAATATGACGTTTTTGATTTTTTGTTTCTTTCCCCTTTTATAGGTAGTAACAGATTTGTAAGCTTCCAAGCCTCTCTGAGGGTAGACACTATTGTCAGGCTTTTTTTGATTTTTGAGAGTGCACATTGCTATTCATTTAGCATTTTGGCTCAGAGGTCAGAATGTGGCTGGGGCTGTGGAAGAAAAGCAGGGAAGGTACTCATTTTTCATGCTTTGCACCTTTCATCACCTGCACATGTGTGTCAAGTTAGTGTGAAAGCCACATACACACAGCAAGGGGGCAAGTCCTTCATTGATTTCTAGCAGCATAATATTTAGGTAACTCTGAGGTTAAGAAATCACTAGGAAATTCTGCAGGGACTGCAGGGAACAAACTTACAGAAAGCAATATT
This sequence comes from Columba livia, assembly GCF_036013475.1. Taxonomy (NCBI): domain Eukaryota; kingdom Metazoa; phylum Chordata; class Aves; order Columbiformes; family Columbidae; genus Columba; species Columba livia. The sequence goes on along the minus strand of NC_088607.1, from coordinate 30,767,717 downwards.
TAACAGAAATTGGATCTACACCACCTCTTCTGTTTCCTTCCCAAGTTTTTCCAGTCAGTAATAATTTTTTGAATGTTAAAATAATGATGCCAAAGGCAGATATAGTTCTCAGGTGAATTTTACATTGGTACCTGGGGAGCAGAGATTAGAACTGTGCTGTATTTATTACAGAATTGCAAACCTTTTCCATGTGGGTGAAAAAAGTTTTCCTTTCACTAATATTAATAATACAGTGCATTTCTATCTTGCAGTGAATATTATTCTTCTTACTGTAATGTCAAACAGTCTCCTGTTAGATTGTTAGACACTGGAAAGATTTTCAGAGTGCATCATGTAATTTTTTCACTCCAGTTCTCTATTTAGTCTTTGTAATAAAGGAGCTGGATACCCAGCAACTTTCTTGAAAGTCAGCAGGATGCTGCTGGGGGATCAGTCCTCTTAGGAATTTGTCAGCTTACAGATAGATTCAGGATTTGATAGACCACATATAGGCTTCTTTTGTTAAAATCTGCCTCTTCCTTCAGTCAGCAGCCAGTAGAGAGCAATATTGCACATGCATGAGAAATTAGTTCACTACACTGTGTTATTCTAAAGAGAATTAGCCACTCCAATTATTGCTCTGCTTCTCCAGTCCTGCTGTAATAACTAACTATATATAAAGGAGTTTAGGTTTTGCTAATGTTTTCATTCTTCTCAATACTTACTTTTTATCTTGTGTATGGCTTGTCAAATCTGAAGCTAATTTATTTCGTATTATATGTTTAAAATGTTTTATTCTCTAAGAACCCACTAATAGGATGTAAATCATAAAAATTAGATTAAAGAGCTATAGAAAAAAAATATTTTAATCAGCCAGTTGAATGAAGCTTTCTGCTTCTGTGGTGAATTTATATAGTCTTCCTGTTTTGTATAAACTAATATTATTTTCAGAATTCAATTTGGGCTAGATTACCATACTGAGGTCACAAAATCGAAATGTGTGCATATACATGTATTAGCACTTCATGATCTCCTTCAAGTAGTGTTTGTTGGGCTTTCTTGTACCATCTCCTTCTTCAAATTTAGTCTCAATTTTTCTCGATATAATATTTATGTGTTATATAAAAATGTATAAGATGACTCCATTTCTGAAGCAAAATGGCTTATTACCTTAATACCTGTCCATAACCGCAGTTTTTAATTTAGAGTCTTCCAAGTAAAGAATGGATGATCAAACTTAAATAATTTATCCAATATGTCCAGAGATGTCTGAACATGCTGATCGGAGCCAGCCCAGCTGGAGCCGGTGGGGTTCAGCTGACCACAAGGTTCGGCCGAGATTAGGAAGCTCAGATGGAAACGTACAGGGACAGCGTGATTCCCGGCGAATCCCGATCCCCGCAGCCCCAGCAGCAATTGCGAGAGAGTGGGGTGTATTACAAGGGGGGTGGTTAGTAGATCAAGAGAGGTCCTCCTTCCCCTCTACTCCGCCCTGGTGAGACCCCATCTGGAATATTGTGTCCAGTTCTGGGCCCCTCAGTTCAAGAAGGACAGGGAACTGCTGGAGAGGGTCCAGCGTAGGGCAACGAAGATGATTAAGGGAGTGGAGCACCTCCCTTATGAAGAAAGGCTGAGGGAGCTGGGTCTCTTGAGTTTGGAGAAGAGGAGACTAAGGGGAGACCTCATTAATGTTTATAAATATATAAAGGGTGAGTGCCATGAGGATGGAGCCAGGCTCTTCTTGGTGGCAAACAATGATAGGACAAGGGGTAATGGGATCAAGCTGGAACACAAGAGGTTCCACTTAAATTTGAGAAGAAACTTCTTCTCAGTGAGGGTGACAGACACTGGAACAGGCTGCCCAGGGAGGTTGTGGAGTCTCCTTCTCTGGAGACATTCAAAACCCGCCTGGACATGTTCCTGTGCGACCCCACTTAGGCGTTCCTGCTCCAGCAGGGGGATTGGACTAAATGATCTTTTGAGGTCCCTTCCAATCCCAAACATACTGTGATACTGTGATAATCAGTAAACCCTCTGTTTGCGTGACCCTCAGTGACTGTTGCCCTGTCTTATCCCACACAGCAGCTTAAATCAATCTCTACCAAATTTCAGACTCACCAAGGTAGAGGAAAGTCCTGCCTTTGTTCTCCAGGACAAGGCAAAGCAGCAAGAAAAGGTACTCCAAGCACAGAGGACACCCTTGTATTCCATTGGAAGAGTAAATAAAACCTCAGCCCTGCACTGAGTCCTGGACATAGGGTCCCTCTGTGTACTCTGTACAGGATCAGCACTTAAAAGATAATGAACCTCTAATTCTGCCAGGGTCTGAGAGTTGAGGTCAGAAATGTGCCTTCAGACAGGGTGGGGCTGCAGACTCTTCCTGAGGTAACAGGTCACCTTTGTGCCTCACAGTGCAGTGCAAACTTTGCTGTGCAAGAGAGAAAGTGCATCTTTAAAAATAAACAGTAAAGTTGCTTCTTTTCTCCATCATTTCATCATGAAGACTTAGTTCAATTTCCCAAAGGCTTTAGAAAGTAGATGAATTTTAGAGAGGAAGTCACATGAGAAGTGAAGTCTATTCAGCATTGGGATACACTTCTCTAGATATCATGCAATAACTTTTTCTACATGCCCTGGGAATGAAAGATGCATTCCTAATACTAATACCTGTTACCAACAGGGGGACCTTTGAGAGCAAAATTCTTTACTCCTCTGTATGAAAAGGCAATCCTCTTCATTCTAATGTATTTTTTTCTTATAGATTCTTACAGACTTTCTCTGTGTGAGAGTGAGAGAATCTAGGTGCTTATCTCTAATATGATGGAGTTTATGCCTATAGATGACCTCTGAAAAACCATAGTTCATTGTTTTAAGAAATAATACTTCCCATTTCATCATTTTCCCAGATGTTTTACAACAGAGTCAGCAGAAGAGAGTATATACTTCTGCCTCAGTCTCTTCAGTGTCATGTCTTTCATGCTAGTGTAAACTCACGTTTCTCTGCAGTGGTTTAACTTCCCTCTTCCATGATGCTGTGGGATCAGCCTGCTGTTGACAGAAGCTGAATTACAGATGCACACAGAAAGGCTTGTCCCCAGGTTCCCTCTCTATGGGCAGCTGACTGCCAAATTGCTCCCCTTCAGACTACCTGTTCACCTCTGCCAGGTGAGCCCTGTTGGGTACCACACACCGTGGACCTGTGTGAGCAGAGAGGGAGATGTCAGTCTGTAAAGAAGGGAAATGCACAGACTATAAAACAGTATTTGTCCTCTTTTGTATACCTATTCTGGAATATCATAGAAATTATTCTGAATCAAAAATGCCAATATCACTCCTTGTTTGAGTCCAGACTGTGAAAATGGTCTCTCTCTTCATTAAGAGTATTTCAGGTCTAGCTTTAGAATGTGAGCATCTGCTCCTAGGAACTGAAATCCTGTCCTTTGCCTGACAAGAATACACTTAATGAAATTAAAGAGCAATAAAATCAGCTACATTACTCAAGATTATTACTTTCTGCCACATTGTGTATTCATGCTATAATTTACCTCCACAGGAGATCATAGGAACAAACTCCGGGTTTTACAAAGTCCTTTGTCATGTTAAGGCAATAATCAGTCAGCTATACCAACCGCCATAACGAGGGCAATCAAATCCCACACTTCAGCATGCAGCCTGATGCCTGCAGAGTCCACACTGAAATGACTTCCCTCCTCTTCCCAACCCACCCGGTAGACATCACACAACTGGTTGTGGGAGTCACATGGATTTAGGATTTTGTTGAAGTGTCAAGAGCCAGGTGCTCCTGAAGACAAGGAAGAAGATTAGTGGGGTTTATATCCATAAGATCCACAGCAAAATTTCCTTTGCTTTAGGAATTCCCAACAGACTATTGAAGAGACATTGATTTAACTGATCATCTGTCAGAAAGAACATAATAGTGGCCTTTGAAACAGAGAGGAAAAAAAAAGGGGGGGAGGGAGAAAAGCAAGTATATGTCTGTTAACAGAAATAGACTTTATCATGTTTTTGGTGTTCCCATGGAAATCTTTCACTGACTTCCATGGCATGATTTTTTTTTTTATCTCCAGATGTCAGGTGACACCTTCCAGCTTCTATGTGTTGAGACTTACCTTGCAGGAGAGCACTGTCATTAGCATCTGGATACACAGCTTAAAGCTCACATGCCCAAGAACATCTGGCCTGCTGGGACTGAAGGAAGATGTATCATCTTTGTAAAAACAGTCCATCTCACCCAAAGACATATGCAGGTCATAGATGTGCATGAGCAGATGAAAAAAACAGGGTGTCCCTGTTTGAATCCTCGGAAGTGGGCAGCAGAGCTGAGCTCTAATGTCTCCCTGTGATTGTTTACCACCCCAGCTGAGTAGCACGCCTGATTGCTCGGTTCTGCTCATTCTGTGTTCCTTGTGGTTGACAACTTGTATCACAACCCTGGAAAAAGGCAGATCAGTCTTTTGCTCTATTTGCTCTATTATTCAGGCTTTTCTTTTTTAGACACAGGTCTTTATGAAATTTTGATCTTCCAAGACATGATTGACACAATGACTGGAGAAAAATAAAAGAAGATAGCAGAGCTTCCTTCTTAGGTCAAAAAGCTGTGACAGGATAACTTGGTAACATGGAGCAGAAGACCTGACAAATCCCCCTCTCTCATTTATCTTTCTCTCTGATGACCTATGAACCTTTACAAAAGCTCATTAGCTAAGCCCAGATCATCAGCCTACATAAAAAAAGGCTAGAGATCTGGAAAGCACCCCAGGAGGGCATGCCAGACACTAGAATCTGAGAAAAGGGGTCATCTGGAAAGAGAGTTATTACCATCTGTCTCATGTCCTGAGAGGGCGTGGGAGCTGTAAGGTGTCCATGCACCAGACAGAAAAAAAGAGTAGCCTGAGGTCTCTACTGTATTTTATTCTAAAAGTCCATGCTTTTTTATAACAAGAAGTCCTGGCTTCCCTGTCTTTCTAAACATTTCATTCTGTCAAAACGAAACAAAGGTAACAGAGGAGTATTCTTCATGTTTAGCCAGAAAAACAAGTGGATAGGAAAAGAAATAAAGGGCCATCTAGTCAAGTCCTCTTGTATTCCCACTGCAGAATTCTGTTTTTTTGTTTTTTTTTTTTTTTTAAATGGCTTCACTGTATTGTTGGGAGAGAGATGATGAACCACTGAAAATAATGTCGGATGACTTCTAATAATTTCAATTTATTAATAGAAACAAGACTAAATGAGAATGAATTTTTCAGGGAAAATGAATCTTGTAAAAACTATGAGAAAAATTTATCTTTCAAAACTTTTTGAGACTTTCTTCCAAAGATATACTTTTCATTTGTCCTGGTTTCCATCCAGACCATTATGTAATTATAGTAACTTCAAATGTTTGGTGTTCACATAGGTCTCTAAGTCGCTTGAAAAAAAAAAAACCTCTTAAAGAAGTCCTATAGCCAGCCCTGATTTGAGATAAGTATGGAGACATTTTTGTGTGAGAAAAGGTCAGGTCCCTGTCTGGTTTGAATATTCCTGATTCAAATTTCTTTCAGGAGAGTGAAAGGTTCTTAGAACTAAACAAAAGCCAACAGCACTCTCAGGAACCTTTTGTCCCTTTAAAATTATCACTTGACATTAGCGTTGCCTCAGTTTGCAGCCTTGAGAATATACTCATAACTCTGATGTTTCTAAATGTCTGTTTTCAAATAGGAGTTTGACGTTATTGTGGGTTCCAGGTAAAAATACCCTTAGGGCTGAGAGTTTGATGCTCACAACGAATTCATTGAAAAGGAGATGACTGTTCACAACACAGCACAGTCATTAGCAGTGTTTTTCTGACCTGCTTGGGTCACCACCTCTGTGGTGGATGTCTCCCCAGCAAACCTTTCCACCCCCTCTGTGCTGCTCAAGACAACTGCAATAACTGTGTGCATTCATAAAGGCACAGAATTTAGCTCACTATGCCCAATTAAAAATACATTTATGTGCAAAAAGCTCTGACCAGCATTCAGGATCTACTTTGATGAGATTGCAAAGCAAGCAGCAGAAATACGTGGTTGTTCCCCTCATGTTCTTGTCTTCTTATTCCCTTGTATGTTTTCTGAATTGTGTTTAACAGTAGAACTGCTCTATGGTACAGCTTCTCCTCGCCTCTGAGGAAAGCTCCAGGGGCTTCTTCTAGACAAAAGCAAAAGATTTGTACTGTAAAGATCTAGGGAGAGATTCAGGGGACTGAAATTGTCACTGAGCACCTGCAGAGGTGAGAGAAGAATAACTTGAGAAGCAGAGAACATCCCCAGCATAAAAAGAATGAGACAAAAAGAGAGTTGATATCCCCAACAGGGATGAAATGGGGATATGCTGGGGCAGGAGGGGAGGCAATCCTGAACAAATTTCTCCTTTTAGCTCATGGTATTATAAATGATTATTTTGAATTCTTATTTCAGATTTAAAGTAGTTAAACTAATCAAATGTGACCAATTGGTTGAATAAATACAACTATGCTGTTGTCATCTACTGAAGTAAAAAACCTTACCAATTTGTTCTCATGATCACCTGCATGTCAGTCTGAGTAATAGTCACTCACAATTAAAATCATAAGCCCAGTACTTAATTTACATTGACTGGCATTTATTTTTCTCCCTCCCCTTAGGCTTTCTAGTTCTCTGAGACAAATTTTGTGCACATCTGTGACTGTCTCACACAGCAAACAGGCTGGTAGGGTCCTTTTTATAGTGCAGCCCAGCTCTGTCTGTGTGCTCTTGCTTACCCTCAGCACAGGCAGTGGTTTCTCTACTTCATGCATCATTATTCCCAGGCTACCACGGTGATTCCATGACATCAGCTCAAAGCCTTAATACAAAGAGAAGAGAAAGAAAAATAGATAGATATTGTTGTTCAAAAGTTCCGTACACCCACACAATTTTAACTTATTAGCACTATGATGTCAGAAATCACTTTGATTACAGGCTAGTATATGTTTCTGTCTTACTTCATGTACAGCCTGTATGCATAATATAGATACATTATAAAATGACAAAATAATTCAACACAGTGAATAACCAAACTTCATATAAAAATAGTATTAAAAAAAACAGGGTATTAAGAAGCATGGAAAAGACCATCTATGCAATTTTGCATTGGTTCAATTCCATTTACAGCTCAGAAATTCACTTAATATTTCTGCACACTTTTGACTTTGTCCATGCCCACAGCACTTACATTCAGATTCAGAGGAGACACTCACAGGCTCTTACCACAGCCTGCATTTATGACAACAGAGATGTGAATGAGTAAATGTTACCACCTTCTTTTTAAGCCTATGTGGTCACCACAATACAGAGTGTGTGATAGCTCAGACACAGAGGTCCTGGGGAGCAGAACCAGGAGCTCATTGAGGACAGCAGAGTCACCCCTGTGTAAATGTGAATGGAGGGGGGTGGTGGCAGCCCATGGCTCCTTTCCTGGAGCGTGTGGTGGCTCCTGTTGACATTTGCATCCGCCATATGGTGGATGCAGCATGGCCATGCAAGGCAGAACCTCTCACGTCAAAAACCATATGGCTGCCCTTGGATAGATTCATGCATTGTGTTTCTGACATCCTGTACTGCTAGTTACCTCTGCTTACACTATACAAGCCAATCTCTTTTTTTGAGGGGAATGCCATTATCACAGTTAATGCTCTGGAAGTACGTAAGCTACGTACATGCAGTCAGCACAAATAAATCAGAATCACAATAATTCACAATCAGCCAAATAAAACAGAGTAACCGGGTCAAACAGGTAGCTGTTTGTGGTTGTTGTGGAATGCAGGCATGAATGTGAGTTTTCAGTGTGAGTATGTGCATCCTCTCTTTAGTTGATGCAAAGTCAGGTCCTACCACTTCAGACTAATAGCTCATCTCATTTCTTGTAGGAAGTGATAACCTTGTCTTCCTTTTAACAGTGGGGTCTGCAGTAAAAATGCTATAGTAGTAGAAAAAAAAACAATCATTTTGATGTTTTCTTTAGAATAGAAGTATAATTGTGTGAAACTACTCATTTATAGAGAATTCTGTGTGTAAGGAAAGTAACAAAAATAAGATACATTTTCCTAAGAGTCTTGGGAGCAGCATATTACAGATTAAATACCCACAGGATAATCCATACAATGATCTGTGAAAAATCTTTGTGCTTTTTTCAAATATATTTTTCTTGTCATTGTAAAATCAAAATGCATTTTATTCCACAATTTGAATATTAGGTATTAATATATTCTTAGTTAGAAAGTTTTACTTCAGAAAAAATAATTTTGGTAAAATAAAATAAAAATACATGACAGTTTTACATTGCAAAGATATTTTTTTATTTTGCTATGCCTGTGAATTCATCTCAGCAGCAGCTAAAGCAAACAGAGAAAAAATACTTATTTATAGCTGCTAGAGCAATTAGTTAGGAATAAGGAAATTTTAAGCTCCTTACGTGCAGGTAGTGAAGGCCATGACATTTCAAGGTAATTTTGAGGGCAGGCTCTTTTTTAAACCATTTGAAATGCAGTGACAGCCCTATCCAGCCCATGCATTAACCAGTTGTTGCATCTCATAAACAATCTCTTTCTTTGGAGTTGTCTTCCTCCCACAGTTGGCATCCTTGTTGCACCTTCTTCTTAGGTCACTTTTACAAAGAACAGATGTGGAGATAAAACTAATCATCCACCTTCAGAGCCATTTCTGACAGGTCAAAGCTAAAGAATTTTAATGAAATATTATCATAGAAATATATAACTATTTACGTGAATTCTTAGGTTTGGATAAACAGAGGTTATCACTTGCTGCTGCTGTGAATCTGGCATCTTTGAAAAGCATGATTCTCTTTTAAAAAGAAAAAGCAAGAATTAAAGTTAATTCTGTCCTGGACATTGCACCAGGAGTGATGTATTAGTCTTACTACTACATAGAGATTTATGTGAGAGCATATAGTCCTTGAGAAGAAAAATCTCTTAAATTATTACATTTTACCTCTCTAACCTTTGTTCTTATGCAAGGTCAAACTGCATATTTAAAATGTGTACCTGTCACTTTCTTTAAAGATTAAGACTGCTGAAGGTTGAGCTATGCTGAATTTGCCACCCTGAGCACTGAAAGCAGCATGAGGGGTTTGTCAGGTCATGATTGCAATTTGCCTGGGAGACAAGAAATGATGGCTTGTATGGTACTCAGATCCCCACCCCATTAATGCAAACAGAACTTTTATCCATCAGATGCTATTTAAAAGTAAGCAAACCTTCCTTAACCATTTGGTGTTCTCTTGATGAAACCAACTAGCTATTCACACAAGTAGCAAAGAAATAGCCAACTAATTATGTTATTTGTACTAATGGAAGAAGAAATTAAACATGAAGCAGCTAAAGAAAAGGAGATAGTGGAGATAAAAGGGAAAGTGAGAAGTCAAGAGGGATGAAAGGGAACTTAATTTTTTATTTTCCTCTCACAGCAACTTGTATGTTTTAGTAGTCCATTTCAGTATAAAATGTTCCATTGAAAGTGATCATCTATGGGTGTAGGAAGATGCACTAAATTTGATTTCTCACTGACAGAAGCAGCAATTTCTGAATGTGAAGGGAGGTTGTCAGGGAAGTGTGTCAAAAGGCAGAGTTTACCTGAAGCCTAACCATGATTAATTTAGGCAACTTTAGGCTCAATGAACAGGTTTGCTTTTAAAATTTACCTTTCCATAAAATTTTTCATAAAAAAATACCACCCAAGCATCCCCTGCCACCTCAGCAGCAAAGTGAAGCTTTTCCAACCTGTCAGAGAAATGCCAGCAGTGCCGCAAGCTCCTGCGGACTGGTCTAGTGCAGGTCTCACTCCCAACAGGAGATGGTTTGGTGAGAAACTGTGTCCTAAACCCAGAGGAACACACTATGGTTTAGTAAATATCACTCCATGGTAATTTCTGGGAAATAGCAACACTTTCAAAACAGGATTATGGTACAGTCTGGTACAAATGAAGGAAGTTATTTCTTCTAAGAATGTATTCTGCTTCTCTTTAATGATCTGTATTTCAGATATCAATTAATAATGAAGTTAGAATGAGATGTCAGCAAGTTGAAGTTTAATCTGATTTTGACACACAGTAATTAGGCACTCCCCAAGAAGCAGATGGCTTTGTATGGTAATTATAGTGTCCCCAAATGATCACTAAAACAATACTCGCTATTCCTCTGTGACGTATCCTGACAGACTCATAAATTGGAGGAAAGAAAACTTTCTTGGGTCCCTTACTGCTGCTGTATTCTTATGTTTTTTTTGGAAAATGCACTTGTGTGTATACATTAATGACTTTTCCTGCTTGAATCCAGTTACTGGAAGCACCCTGTGAGAGTAAAACCTTATATTTTTTCCTCTCAGCAGGCACCTGGGACCTGGTTCTGCAAATGCAGTGTAGGTAGGATTTCTATGCACAGGGCACAGTGTGCCAGTTTCCAAGGAGACAAGTACATTGTGCTTGAGGTAGTGGAGATCTTGAGAAAGTGAGATGGGGTAGAACAGTCCTCTGTTTATCAGTTTTCTCACTGATTAGGAATATAAAGTGTCTCACAGCTTTCTAGTGACTTTACAGACTGTGAGTATTTACTGCAGCTGTGGCAGTGACCAATGTACAGTACCAACGTTAAGCTGCTTTATTCCAAATCATTTCTTTTGAAGACGTACACATGTGGGACCTCTTCACACCTTAGAAATTGTTGTGGTGTTTACCATCAATATTAAGAAATGCTCACAATGCATATTTTCCCTCTTTGCTATTCACCCTGACACCAGCTGTCAGTGGGGCTGCAGTGATTGCACTGTGCAGACACACTGGAGCAATCTCCAGCAGTGTGAACAGCAGCACATGGCAGGGCTCAGATTAGTTAAGCAACACTGGCTTCTGTCATCAAGAATCAGAATAAAACCCCAATATAGACACAGCCTTTAATGCGGGGAAAGCTTGTGGTAAAAATATCCTGGACAAATGCTGGAAGTAAACTTAAAATTATTTCACCAGAAGCTAAACAGAAATGCTGTCTACACACCTTGTTCCAAAATAATATTTTTATTCTGTGAACAATTTAAATGGATGTTTCTAGTCAAATTATGCTAAGCCTGAGTTTAGTTGTATGTCCCTGAATATATATATATATATACATTAAATAAGGTACAGAGCTGGATAACTCGGTGTTTCAAATTGTATCTAACAGAAATACAATGTAAAAAATCATATTCTCTATGGTTTTAGTGACAAGCCAAACTGCAGCTAAATGGAAACTTTTTTATTCCTCTCAAAAAAAAATAAATAAGTTATTTGTATTTTGGTAGGTGTGACTGAAAGGAGTGCACAAAACTATGTGATAATGTAGCCAAAGGGTAATAGGCAGACAGATATGGATTATAAAAGCAATTATATTCCCATCACAGAGTAGGTAGGTTGCAAAATCTGGATTTTTCCCTACACTGTGAATTCAAACAGTGGCTCTGTCTGGAGCAGATCAGAAAGTACCTGTAAAATACACATTCATTACCAGGTGCTGGTTTTAATTCCTTTGATGGATTATGTCTGTCAGCTTATCCATTTTCCATTCACATTGCCCTCTAGAATCTAGCTGAAGTGTAGATAATATAGTCATGGTGAGTTTTTTGCCTGTTGATAGATAATAATATATTTATGAAATGAGTAATAAGAAATCAGACCTTCTAATACACTGGTTTAATAGAGAAGGCTAGCATAATAACTCAGTTTCTTATATTTGCCCAGATGATAATGCTACGAGTTCTCTCTCAATTCAAGGATTATTTCCACAACTTGATTTACTCTTGTACCTTCTCCAGATATGCTGATTGAGGTAATAGACAGGCAACAAATCAATGCTCACATCATAGTATGTGCTATATTTTGCTCAGGCCAAATTATATGTAATTTTCTAAATACATTTTTCTTGCTTGAAGAAAAATAAATGGAAAAGACAACCTTTTTTGGGTTGGGTAGTTACCATTTTCTGTAGAAGATTCTGCAGCTTCTTCTAAAATTCTGCAGAAGTTACTGTAAAGGAAACTCTACAAATAGCATGAAAGGGAGCATGAAAGAGAGAGTGAAGGACTCTTCTAACACAAAACTAACTCATCAGTGATCATGGTTGAATAAGAGTGTGGATGTGTTCAGATGGCACTCAATGCTCAGTACACAAAATATAATCTTTCTGTGTTAGGAACATCAGGACACTGACAAACTTGCTGCATTGTACGTGGCTCGTGGGTTGACGTTGCCTGCAAAGAGATTCAATCTAATAGCAAATGCACGGGACACTTATAATTTAGTAAATACCACAAAGTGTTTATAGATGTCTTCACAGGGAAGAGAGAGCAAATGTTGTGAAGGGAGGAGGGTGAGCAATGTGTGAGATGAATGTGTATGAATGGGAGGAGGGAGAAGGTAAAGTGAACTTTCTGAGTGAAGCACATCAGAGCATGTTAGGAGGAGATTATTTTGCAGTGCTTATGTTCTTTTTGTGGCAGCTAAGCACATTTTGAATTCCCATACAGGTTACTATTATGTCTTTTGAAATCCTGCTGATTTGGAATGCATATGGTCATTTCAAAACCATAGCTTCGGCAGTGCTCTGTGATCGCAGGAGGACGATCATTACTATGTTTACAGTTGTTACCATGCCAATATGATACTATATGATATGGAAGTGCCGAAAGTCTTTTGTAGTCGTATTGGAACACTTCAATGAAAGGATGATTTGAACATACTGAGCATTACTGTTCTCAGGTATTTTGATGGAAAATGTCTTTCCAATTAGATGAAATATTTCACAGTTGCAGGTTGACTTCCTCAGAATTTCATTGAGGAAAAAGGCAGTATTCCTGCAAGATTAAACATTACAGTTTAGCATTGCAAAACACAACACTTGAAGTATCATTTTAAATGGGATATGAATAAAATATTTATAACAGGGAAAGGAAGAGGCAACATCAGAAGGAAAATGAAAATGGAATGTTTGGATGAGATAAAAACATTCCCTCATCACTACCCCGCTCCCTTCTTTGGGAAACACCCTCGTATCTGACCTGATTTTACAAAAGAAAGAGATTTTACATCCTCTACTAGTGTATTTTTAATTAATAAGAAGCTGATATTTATTTCAATGTTTTTGAAAGTGATGTCACTAATCTAATCTATGAAGATAGTTTATAGTGGTCTTAAATGGCACTGTGTCTCCTTCCAACCTCATTCTCCCAAGGTAAGTAATCTATATCGGGTCATATTTGTGTTGCTGCAGTTGGATACTAATCCGTTCAAGGCAGCTGTCAATCAAGAGCTAGATTTCCTGACAAGCAGGACTTTAGAACAATATCAGAGAGTTATCTTGTGATTCAGCAGGTGAAAGGATGTCAGGGTTTCTCTGGTAGCTAGAGAATAGGTCCAAAGTCCCCCCTCTATCCCCTGAGCTCCCATGTAGTTTGCAGGCTGGCAGCTTCCCGTGCTGAGGCCAGGCCAGGGTAGGTGCTGGGAGGCCAGTGGGGCAGTGCCAGCCTCCCACCAGATGGTACAAACAAGCAGTTAGATCAGTGAATTCTGGAAGGGAGACCCTATGTGCAAATTTAATCAAGTTCTGGCCTAATTAAACCAGGTTGCTGCTGTTGTTTTGTCTTCCTGCAGTGTCTAAGACAATAAGGTACAATAAAGGAGCCCTGGTGGTGTAATTTTATACGTCTTAACATGTCAGGTAGCTTTGGTATGTGAGTGCCGATCATATGGAGAGACAAAAGGCTAAGATGTGTTAACTTTATCCCTCCTGCCACATTAATTTTAGTACTTTTTTGATGGTGTTAATTAAACCACATTGCATTATTTTTCCATTGCGTAGCAGTTGTATACTAATAAAACTATTGAACAACTTAAAGCTTTTAAAAATTACTTCTACTTTGCAATATGCAAACTTTAATGATGTATAGAATATTTTAAAGTCAAAGTTTTTGTTTTAAAGAAAATTTATCCATGCTGTCTATCTCTGCAAGACCTCTACTGATCACCTAAACACCCTGAACACCACTACACTACACTTTATTTGTATTTCTTCTGACTTTATAGAGGAATACAGACAATTCAGTGGTGTTCAATGACTGATGTAAACTATATCAATAAATATTTCCCTTTATTCCTTTCACAGTACTGTAGCAATAACTGTACTATAGTTATTGTTGTAAACAATAACTGTAATGACAAAAATATTTGTTTTAAAGCGAAGTAATTGCGGACAAAGAACTGACATAAATCTTTAATAAGTAATAGTTAATTATTATTTTTGTTCTACCGAAATAAAACTCAAAGCCTAATTCCAGTTTTCTTTATATCATCAGACAGTGTAAAAGTATAATATTGACATGTCCTGTAATTTTCTTGTGAGTTTTCCATGTCTGGTATTTCTCTTCAAGTCCTGAATTCACCCATAATCTCAGTTTAGCTTTCTTTTGTTTTCTTTTCAAGCAAGTCTTTGGCTTGCTACAGGGAAAAAAAACTTGAAAAACAACTATAATTTCTCAACAGCTAATACTTTAAACAATCAAAAGAAATCAGAATGCAATTAATTTTTACTTTTGTGGTCTCATGCTTTGGAAATAATCTTGTTCATGAATTTTCATTGTTTACAATTACCAGTGCAAGACTGGAACTATTTTTTCTGTGGCAAATGATAAGAGTCCTCTTCCTGGGATTCTTGTTCAGTTTGGCACCCAAAAACAACTTGGAAAAAAATAGGAAGTGCCTCAAAATATGGACCATAAGGTCTTGTACTAAAGTAAATCAGGAACAATCAGTCTGAAAGCAAGAGAATAAAAATTATATTAACTGTAATGGGAGCATACTGGGGTCCCATGTTTTCATTCTGTCTGTGGTGTGCAAAGTATGTAATTTCTTATTTCTATAGTGCATCTATTTTAGTAACCACTGTTATCTCTTAATTAATATAACAAATACCAGAATATCTAGTTACTGAAATTGTCCTGATTTTTCCCTGTATGCTAAAGTCTCCCCTCTCCTAGGACAGCATCACAAAAACCAAAACCAAGCAAAAAAAAAACACACACACACACACACACACACACACACAAAACAGAAAACAAACCAAAACCAACCAAACAAAACAAACTAAAAACTCAAAACAGTGACAACAAAACAAACACAAGCAGAAATGGTGACCTAATAATTTCATCTGAGTGTGATGAGAATTCATACTCATTCTTCTTAATTACTCAGGAAATAGTGAGTCACTTTCAATTTTCTAACTTCTAGAACCAAGAAGCAGAATAAACTGTCACTACAGACTAGCAGAAGATTTCTGGTTACCTCCTCTTCTGGCATTAGAGACTCCTGAGAGTTTTGACTTTCACAAAGCAGCTGCTCAATAGTTTGAGGACATGAATCTATCTAAAAAAAATCTGAAAGCCTGATACCTGAAAAAAAAAGAAAAGAACCTTTTGAGAAATGGAAACTAAAAACTGAAGGCCATCTAAATCAGGAGTCACTTAAACACTTTGCCCTGGTAAGTCCATCTTCGGTTTGTCCACAAATTTATCACATCTGAAAGATATGCGGTGCATATATGAGAGTTTCTTGCAGGGTCACTATAACTGAAAATTATGGTTTCAATTATCAGCTACAAGAGGCTTCCTATGATCAGTTTGGCCACCAGGGACTGTCTAGAACATCTTTTTTGGTCCTGCAGTATCGCCTTGAATTTGTGTCTCAGAAACACTGCTCCCCATAAATCTACATTAAAATGCTCTGGGATCCAGGACCTGAATCACCTAGAGTACTAAGATGGGCGAGAGATGGTAGGAGAAGAGATGGAATTTTGTTAATAATCAGACAAATTCCCATGAAAAAAAAAAAAAAAAGGTTTATTGAAACTTCTTGGAGTGGTAGAGCTTTCTAATGAAATGCATGAAATGCTTATGGTTGATTAAACACAGATTAATCAGAATATTTTTTGACTATCTAATTAGTCAGAAGGAGAGGCCATCAGGTGTTGAAGAATCAATTCAATAATGAGAATGGCTCATCAGCCTCTTAGTGGCAGAGAGAACAGTATAGGAAGTCACGACGTTTTAACGGGTTAGCTCAAAGTATTAAAGTGACAGATATAATTTAGAGAGAAATATATCCTATATTAACTAGTTTTATGATGATTTGCTAAAGAAATCTGCTATCTTTAGTTATGCTAGATGCCCATTCACCTGTCTGTCAACTTGTCTTTTAACCTGATTAGACTGACAGTAAGACAGACTTCAGATAGCTCTGTTGCCGTCAATGTACACAAAAACATGTGCCCAAGTAAATTCATGCTCACTTAGAGGGAAGACTGAAATGCCAGCTCAACTATACTGGGACATTCAAGAGAATCAGCTCTTGAGAAACCTGGAGAAAAGAAGCCTATGTAACCTCCTTTTTCTTGCCCAGTTTACTATCAATCAGCAGAAATGCACTAATCTCAAATTTCTAAGTTTTGCTTAGAAAGAAGAAAGGCTGCTATGTGAAAGGAAAACCCAAATCAGCTGATCAAATGCTGCAGCCCCTCACTGCTATGTAAGTTATAATAACAAGCCAAGAGGTGGATTCCAAGGCTCGGCACTTCTGCAATGTCAGCTGTAGACACGTTTGATCAGATTGGTTGCTATCCTGACAAGCCATGCAAACCTTGTGATGACACAAGGGACTGAATATTTGTTGTCAGTTGTTATTTTCTATTTCGACCACCCTTTCCCTTGTCCCTGCTTCCAGGATTTTACAGTATCTGAAGGGACAGTGTCAGAAATGACACAAAACTACATCCCACAGGATGTTATCACCACGGGAAAAGATGACTAAGGCAAGCTCAGCCTGTCTGAACTTCTACAAGAGCACTGGCATTTGTCATTCATTTCCTGATCACAGTTCCAGGACCAAGGATTTTTCCTAGCACTGTGGTTTATTTTTTTGAGGGAATGTTCATTTATGATAACACAAGCAAATGAGTTTGGGCATGCTAAATCAAGACAAAACCATTTGGGTTTCTGATTTAGTTTTTGTTCAGTAATTCAAGTGATATATGTGTTCTGGCTCTGAGTGTTCTTTCCTCTGATGGGACTCACAGAAGAGTGTATTTAGACTGGATAGCCCCCTGCAGCCATCTATCTCACCTTCTCCACACCAATGGACTGATGCACGAGACCCAAAACAATGAGGTTCCTCTGCTCCTTCTTTTCCTCTGCAGAGTCTCTGGTAGGTGGATCAGAAACCCAGGAATTGACTTTATGATTCTACAGGCTGACCTCAGGCATCACACAAACCTATTGCCTTCCTGCAATAACACATTCTTTCTCTCACTTCAGTTATATTCCTTGCATTGTCACTTTATTCAGTAACACATTTTCTTTCTGTCCTTTATCAGTTGTGGTTGTTGCAGCCTCCATGGGCTAAAGGAAAGGGAACACAATATGCACTAAGGGGGATGTCCCGGCCCTTCCACACATTCATTCTCAGCAAGCTTTTGTGCAAGAAGTGAGAAAAGGGTCATGATCTGTATAGAAAATGCATATGGTGGGAGAGTAGCATTGAAGCTACAAGATTCAGTAGAATTTACTCAGGGAACACTTTTGAATCAAGGGGATCACAGAGTGAAATCTGTAAGGATACACATCTCCAGGGGGAAAGGGAAAGAAAAACTACTGCTAGGGTTATCAAGAGAAAAGATAAGTGTGCAATGTTCAAGGGGACTGAGAAAGTCCAGTAAGTCTGTGATAATAGGTGTCTTGAAGTATTGCATAGATCAAGTAAACCAACTGGACAAGTTTTATAGATGTTATTTCTCATTCCTTGAGTGTACTGCTTCTGGAAATAGTCTTAGTTCTGCAGCACATGAGGAAAGAGGCTGCTGTCATCTTAAATAACCAGAGGAAAAGTGAGAATTACAAAAATAAAAATTAGATTAGAAAAAGAAAGAAGAAATAAGACAAGCTTTCATTCAGATCATGGGCCCTTACTTTTCTCTCACTCAGTCTGGGGAAGATCTCCAGAGAAGTCAAGGTCTTGATAAAATTAAACCAAGAAGGGGAGATCCAGTCTTTTTGTTTCATCTTCTAATGAAATGTGTCCCTCTTTGGACATAAGACCTCTTAGTGATTGAAGGAATAACAGGAAAACTAACCATGATGTTATAAAAAGGGATTGAAGATCACCTCATAATTGTAGCAAGCCTGGACAATGGGTGATGAGGCTAGCAGACTGCCCTAGGAGCTGAAACCCAGGAGAGTTCCTCCTGCTCCTTACTGCTCTCAAAGATGCAGTCAGTGCCACCTTCTGACCCACTTTTTTCTGCAATACTTCACTTTCTTCCTCCTTCAACCAAACTTCAGCTGGTGAAGTTTCCACATTTTCCTTACTGACAACTGAAGGCTGCTATATGACTGGAACAAGGCATAAGAAAATGTATTTACAGTGCTGCAGCTGTTTGTTTAGCAGGCGCTTTTGCAAACAAGAGTCTAGAAGCAAGAAAAAAAAATAATGTTGCTATGACACTTAAAAATGGATTTAAAAGAATTTATAGGAAGTTTTGTCCAAAAACCTTAAAAAAAATCAGTCCTTAAAAATAAGATATTCTTTAATCTAATAGAATATGATTTCCTATGAGCTCATACCTGATGCTTTTCTGATCCTTATTTTTCTTCTCCCCTTGCTTCTTGTAGCAAACATGCCCATCAGCTGCTGGGTGAATTCTGTGAGACTTCCTGATTGGTTCCCGACTTTTGGAGGATAAATCTACACTGAATTGTAACTGATTTTCCTCCAGAAAGTAAGTAATTATCTCCATTTGATGCAGATGCTAACTAATGTGTTTAGGAAATTGATACATTTGAAACTTTCCTGTCGAATTTGAATTTGAAATTGGCCAAATAGTGCCAAAAATTATTAGTGAGTGGAATGGAACAGAGACATGAAGGTAGATAAACACTGCAGGTCCTGATTTTGCTGGAAATCAGAACAAAAGTAATGTTAACAAGATGTCATTTTAAAGAAGGGCCACCTTGGGAAGTGCTGATTATCTTCTCCCATGTGTTTCAAGCCAGGCCTTGCTTGTCTGAAAAAAAGAGACAGGTTGTTAAAGAGTTTGCTTTATCTTGCTCATCACGTATATATTTTAGTTAGGGATTAAAATAAAATATTTAAGACACCAGAAAAACAAGTTGACTTGCAGTGCCTGTTTCCCCAGCAGACTTTTTCCAGACTGCTCACATATGTTGGTGAAACAAAGTGGCGCATTTGCTGAAGTAAAGAGACTCGGTGCCAGAGGGCTGTAGGACACATTGCTTCCTCCCATAAGACTGCAGGTACCTGCTGCAAGAGACAGTCATCACTTTGCTATTCCTTTCCTTAAATAATAAATGTAATTACTCTTGGTTTCTGGACTACATGGCTAGGACTGCTGGGCTTTCACCTGAAGGATGGTTTCGAACAGGCTGACAGGTTCAGTTTCAATGAGAGCTTGCTGATTACCTGCTATGTATGGGACCAGACATTACTCAAGACCTGGATTTTAAATAAAATCATAGTGCACATTTTATCTTGAAGGAAAAGAATATTCTTGTCAGGAATAATTTTTTGAAATCTGTTTTATAATTTATCGGGTAATATAGCTGTTCTAGCTATTGGTTGAGTAATTTTCATGAATTATTCTTGGCTTAGGGTCTGTTTCATTTGTGAAATTCAAACAGGCCAGGTAATTGTCTGTTCTCTGTCAGCTAAACTATTCAGAGTGGTCTTTCCAGGTAAAAGTTCAAAAATCTGTTTGAGTGGTCTCTAATACTTTAATGATGCAATTTATTCACCTACTTAGAAAAGGTACACAAGAAACGCGAACACAGTAGAGGTAAACTAATGTGTTCATGCAAATTAACAATAATGGTTAAAAACCCCCAACATCTATGCTTTTTGGCATCTTGTGTTTTGTGTTTACAAAAAACGTGCATGGCATAGGCAACTATGAGAATGTAAATTCCTGTTAAAATGGTCAAATCAAGAACTGGATGATTTTGAGGAAATACTACAGAGCTAAATATGAGGTACTGGGCTTTATAAAGTAATAGCTTGATTAAGTGAGGTCAGAGCAGCTGATCCAATGGCGTCTCCTTGTTTAAAATCTTTTGATTTAGCTGCAGAATAGGAAAAGTATACACTTATTTATGTCTTGCACTTAACTTTCCAGTGGTACTTAGCATTAACAGGAAAAGGGTAACTACATATTGAAGTGGTTTCTAGTGTAAGATAGTGACAATATCTATGCACTCTTGCAGTCTGTCTATAAATACAGTACCTATATGTAGCAGGTACAAAAATTCCGTATCTGTTGAAGCTGAGAAAATGAATTTGTGGCATGCTATGATTAGAAAAAAACTGTCATGTGAAAATGCCTGGAGGTTTGGAGCATTAGCATTAGTCCTGGGAGAGAGGGATTGAGATAAGGCAATTATAGATGCGTGCTAAATTAATTAATCCCACAGCTTTATCACACAACTGATGTTTTAGGAAAAGAATTTGCAGGAGCACAGTTTCATCTTATTCTTCTATGTATGGGATTTTCTGTTCAGTGATACAGCTGAACTGAAGGCTTCTAGGTCTGCCCAAACCATAAGAGAAGTGTACTAGAGATGGAAAAGTGTATTAATAACTGTTGAGAACTACAAGTTCATTACCAGGGTGTGTAAAGATTCAGTTAGAAAAACAAAAGCTCAGCTGAAATTGAAATTGGCCTAAGATGTCAAAAACTACAAGAAAGGGTTCCTCAGATAGGTAAACAACAAGCAGGAGAGGTGAACTAGTCACCAATAACTCTGAAAAGGCAAATGTTCTCAACATTTGCTTCAACTCTGTCTATACCAACACTGTTGAGCCCCAGGCCTTGGGAACAAAAACTCAGGTCAATGCAAACACAGACCCACCATCTGTGAAGGAAGAGTTGGTAAGGGAACTGTTAAAGGAGCTTGACTCCTACAAATTGGTAGGTCGTGGCATAGTCCACCCGAGGGTGTTAAGAAAGATGGCTGACAACATTGTGAGGCCACTCTCCATAATCTCCAAGAAGTCATGGAGAAGGGCCACAAAGATCATCAAAGGACTAGGAAGCTTGATATATGAGGAAAGGCTGAGGGAACTGGGCTTGTTCAGCCTTAAGAAAGGCTGGGCCATCTTGTCTAGACCATGCTTTTGCCAAGAAATGTTGGACCAGATGATCATTGAGGCCCCTTCCAAAGTAGTATTATATGGTTCT
This sequence comes from Columba livia, assembly GCF_036013475.1. Lineage (NCBI taxonomy): Eukaryota > Metazoa > Chordata > Aves > Columbiformes > Columbidae > Columba > Columba livia. Next base: position 30,746,407 of record NC_088607.1, on the reverse strand, counting down.
ATGATGTTTTGCTTACTGTCACAGACACAGAAGATTAAGTTCTGGGATAAAAGCTTATCTATTTCTATTCTACAACTTTTATTTTGTTTATAGCTGTAAATTACAAAAGGCAAATATTTGTATTGTTCAATTGACCTAATACTTTCTTCTGATTGCAAATTACTACCGATGATAGACTGTAAAAATGATAGTTCTCTCTACATAAAACCAATATAACTTGGATAGATTTGTGTCTCTTTGGTATGGAGTTATAGAAAGACTCAACTCAGTGATGTTAGACATCCAAATACCAAGCATTTAATATAACCAAGTAAAAGATATTGAAGTCTCAGTTAACCGTCTAGGATGGATCATAGCTAATGGAGAGAGATGGGAAGTGTCCAAGCCTCACGTGTCTCCCTTCTGTGAGTACTTGTGTTCTTCTTCCCTGGCTTTAAGAAGAGCCTAGAGAAACTGCTTAAAACAGAAATCTACACTAGCTGGGGGAAAAGGATAGTTCAGATTAAGTCTCTTACCTTCTGTTTACCAGAAAGAATAAGAAAATTGAGATCATTTATGCATACTGTATATGCATATTTACAGAGAGGCATATGTATGCCTCTGATATGTTTGCTAGGCTCTGAACCAATTTACAATAATTGTGCTTTACAAAGTAAAGGGGCTGGGCTGGTACATGGGGTTATGACATGCTGGCACTTCTCCCAGGCTGCCAACATGTACAATTGAATCTCATTTTTCATTTCTCCTCCTGCTGTGAAAAATAAGCCTTAAAAACATTTATTGAAGTGCAGTCTGATCCAGCAGTGTCTGCCCACATTTCCATCCTGAACACGTGCCACTGAGAGATGTGAACTGGCCCTTTCATTTCAATAGCTAACTCAGAGTTTACATGATAGTAGTGCAGAAGTCAATATTAATTGCTACTTTGCAAAAGAGTGGGGAGGAATCACATCAGGAAGATTTACACATCTGTCTCTGAGCAGCTCTTCATTTCCATGAGGATGGAGCTAGATAATAGTACTTTTCTGTCTTCTTAAAGTCATAAATAGCATCCCGACATGCTAGCGCATATCTCACTGATCTTGCACTTAATTTTTATTCTACAAATAGATGTAAAGTCCAGGTTACTGTTTTGTTACACTGTTAATACTCTTTCTGTATCTGTTCAGTATGAACAGCATTTTTATCAGATTTTGAATTAGATTTTGCTATAGGAAAAACGTCTCTTTCCCATATTCTAAATTAATCTTTCATGCCTTTTCACTCTGAATACAGTTTTTGTCAAGGATGATACTGAAAGTATTAAGGAGTTCATTAAAAATTATGATTAATTAATTTTATTACAGTAGTACTTAGAAACCCCTGCTGAGACAGGGGACCTATTGCACTGGACGCTGCAGGGACATATAAAAGAGTGCGTTTCTGCTTCAAAGAGCTGAAAATTGAATGAGTAAAGACATGTTTTTCTTGACTTCAAGGGAAACTGAATAAGGGCTTTTGTGATATTCTTGAGCTAGCTGGAAGCCCCATGTTTCATTGAAACCTTTTCTTTTTCATTCCACAGTTTCAGAAAAAAATATATAATGAATGAAACTGGATTCAATTTTCAATTAAAAGAATCTCATACTATCTGCTGCCCGCTCTCCCCACAGCAAATTCCTTGTGCCTTCTTCTTTCTTCCTGTGGAGAAACTGTACAACAGCCCTATTTTGCCTGTTCAGTAAACATTTTCAACAGCTACCTTTGTGTCTTGTCACCACATTTCTAATATTGTATTTTCACATTTCAAAAGAGAATTGACTTCTCATTTTTGTTACCTCTATAATTATATGAAAATTTTCAAATCTCTCAACATAGTGAAAAAGAAAAGGAGCAAGAATGGCCTCCCATCTCTCATTCTTCTTCCTACCAGCTCTAATCACAAAGGAGTTAGCAAAATGCTGTACAAGAGGTGCAACAGTTGAAGACTATGCTCTCTGTTACCACTAGCCTTGAGTCAGGTTTTCTTCATTGTACAAGAGGAGGTAAAAAAAGGAAGGGAGTAGAGCTGAAGGTCGTTATTGATGCAAGGGTAGAGAAAAATCCACCTTGAGAAATTAAGTAGATTGGCAAGCTACCAAGTTCACAAAATAAATCTTGCATTATGCTTGGCTTTAGACTTATATTTCCTAAGTTTCTGCTCTGCATCTAGTGAGATGTCCCTCTAAGCCCTCTCCTACCTGCCTAAGAAGATGGGAAGAAGTTGAAATGAGGAGGGAAGGAGGAGCTGTGTGTGGAGCAGCCCAAAAGGGTGCCAGGCAAACTGTGAAGTGACTGATTAGTGCAGACAGTGACGGAGCAAGTTCCAGCCAAGCGTGATTGCTTTTAAGAGGCAAGGGCTTTGTTTCGACTTGACTATTGTTCCCTGATAATCTGCAAAGCTGGAATGGAATTCAAAGCAGCATTGGTCTGAGCATTAATCTAATGCACAGTGGTTCCTTGCAACTTGCTCTGATCTCCAGTGCTTTTAATCTTGCAGTAAATTTTGGTTTGATTTCTCTCTGTGATAAACCTCCCCAAGGAGACAGTAGACAGGGAGCTGAGGGAAGCTGCTCAGGCCAGTTGAAGTATTAGGAGGCCTGCTTGAGGCCATTGTGAAGAAAAAAAAAGACAGATTCTCCAGCTGTCTAATCTATTTTCTCTTATGAACAACAAGCTGACAGTTTTAAATTGAGTAAAACAGGTAGTTAAATCACCTTCTGAAAATGAACTACTGAACAGGAACACAATCTCTCCCATGAATTTCTGTAGACAACAGCCAAGTTCCCTGTAGTCTTTCTCCAACACACAAAGCTGTTATTTAGTTTTCTGTGGAATCTGGTGAATTATATTAGCTGACTCAGAAAATCCACAAGGACTACTTCTGTCTGCTCCAAAGCTCCTGGCTTTCAGGGGTGTAGCCATCATTTCCAACTCTAAGCATGATGTGTTGCAGTCCCAAATCAGTTGCAAGGCTCATGATTCTCAGGCAGACTAGGACTGGATGGTCCAAACCCGGGCAGCAGGACTCAGAGGAAGCTTGGGTGCATTGTGACAGCCAGCTCCTTCCCCAGATTTCTATTGTCAACATCTACCTGCTTCTTCTGGAGGAACCTGCACCACCAAGATGAAGCAATGTTTCATATGCAACTGTGCCAAGCTCCAGCAGGACTTTGTTCCATGAGGGGCAGCCCCAGCTTTCCTTCAGCTGGGTGATGCTGCCCAGTGGCAGAAGTGTGGCTGTGTCCCACCTACCTTCAATTCAGGATGTGCAGCCTTGTGTTTTGCTCAATCTAGTGAAAACTTGGGATCAGTCGGGCTCTGCTATGGGAGTTGCCACATAAGCCTTTTTGCAGGAAATATTGAGCAGCCTCTCACCAGCTGCTCAACTATGGAGCTAAATGGAGCCCATGAAAATATTTTAGACTGTGTGCATCCCCAAATGTTAGGAAGGTTAAGAAAAAAATAAAAAGTCCTTGTAAAATGAATTATGCTTCTGCTGTGATAATTTTGTAACCTTCTATTCTCATTCTGTACAATTTCAAAACAATGAGCAATTCTGTAATGGGAAATGAATTGGAATCTTTCAGTATTTTTTAAATGCTTTTACTGCTTTTCTTTCTTCTGTTTCAGGAACTTTATTGTAAGTGATATTTCCCATTTCTCTTGGGTTAATTTACAAAAAAAAAAAAAAAAAAAGATAGAAATGTGAAAATTTCTGCCTAGCTTGCTGATAATCATGACTGAGGTGAACCTCTTACTCTTATGCTTGTGAAATATTTGGGAAATAGCACAGCAAGATGGTCTGCTCTTAGCTACTGTTCAGATAGCCAGGCAGCACATGGAGGGTGCAGAGGAGCCCTTTACACTGTGCTGCAGAGCACCATGCTGCACTAGCAACGTGTGTTGGTACCCTGAGCACCCGCCTTGCCTCACCTGGGATGCAGCTCTGTTCTATCCTGTGGGTACACCAAGGCACTCCTGTTAGCTGAACTGTCAGTAATGGTAAATTCACCAACAAGCTTTTAATAAATAGGATACTCCAAGAGAGATGTCTGGATTAAACCTGAAGCAAAGGTGAATGCAGGAGCTATATTTCCGGCACAGGTGTTTGAGATTTGCAGAGGAAGAAAGGAAAGTAGGGATACTAGGATGAGGTCATTATTTTGTTCGTTTGTTTGCCTTTCAAATGCATTAGACTCTTTGTGTCCTGCTGCTTCCAGCTTCTTGGTGTGTGCCTTAGTTTAAATTTTCATAGTACTCATTTCACCGCTTAGCTGTGTCATGTTGCGTTACCCTGTAGTACCACACATCAAAACTTAATAATGGAACAAACACAACAATCACTTTAAACTAATGCTGCCCTTCTTTCATTATTCACTGAGTTACATCGTGGGCTGCTGACTAAGATGATTTTGGAACTAAATTTAAAGGTGTATTTATGTAAAAACTCTGTGTTTATGTGTAAGTTATTCACTTTGGTGTTCTTTTTCTGTGCACGCTATTCTCCTCTTGGGAGAGAAGAGTCCTCACTCAGTACATGAACAAAAAGAAGAGGGAGCAAGCACGAACATGAATTCTCAAATAAGTGTTTTATACACACAATATACATCTTTAAACTCTGCTTCTTTCATTTTAGGAAGGTTTGTATCAACCTAATGGTTAATATAGTTTTATTTTACAATTGTAATTTGTAATATCATTTTATCTTCATTAACAAAGTTTAAAAAAAAGGAGGGAGATAGTGCAGTGGTTTGATGACGAGTAAAAACAAGATTATGTTGCTATCGTACAGTGAAATTTTTACAGTTAGTTGGTGCCCTGACTTAGGAAAAGAGCAAGACAATCTTGGTGGTATTCTCTTTCTTCACACAAACACTGGAAGAACTAGTGTGAATAGCAGAATTTGGCAAAATATTGAACATGCAAATGAGCACAGTAATAAAATAAACAGGCAAGCTGATCACAATATGAAGTCATACTGATCATCCACTTGGCATGTGTGGGTTCAGTGCTAATTATTTATGATATTTCACACTGTGATAATGAATATTATTCAGTACACTTTGGAAGACTAATGAAGTTCTACTGCCAGATTCTGACACCTTTAGTTTTAATTATCTGTCAGTTATCATGTACATGGCGCCACTGACTTAAGGAGTACTCTATCTCTGAACATGGGAAAGAGGAACAGACTTTGGCTCTTGGAAAAAATAAAAAAGTATTGGATGTATATGTGACATAGGAAAATCTGGATCAATTAAGGGTTTTACACCGATGTTCTATGGAAGTAAGAAATATATCTATTTTGATTTCAAGATGTGTCTTGCTGGAAGAGGTTATCAGAAAGAACTCCAGCAGAGGATACAAAAGCATTTAGAAAAGGCACAATGAATTAGACTGGCTTTGAATCTATTTATCAAAGCCATTGCTGTTCCCATTTCAACACAGGTGGAACAATAATAAATATCGAACAAAGCAACTCAATCTGTATTCAGAGCATTTCAATACATGGAAAGTTAAATGCAAAAAGAAAGCAAGCTTTCAGAGTCAGACCTATTGACTCCTGCTATATCTGTTCCTCATTGAAAATGAATGGTGGGTGGCACACAAAGATCTGCAAGATATTTACATTGCTGTGATTAACATATAATAAGAAGCACATTCAGTAATGTGACTTTATTATTTAACTGAATCAATAATCTTTTACATCACAGGAACATAATTGGCCTGAAAACCTTGGCACTTTCATTTTAAGTGACTAACTTTACATGTCAATTTACAGACTCAGTGGAGCCATATTATTTCCCTAGCTGCCATTTATCCCTATAGGAGGAATTTTGTGCCATGAATGGGCCCCTGTATGATAAAAATCTGCCTCTTCTGTGGAGGACAGGCAGTGGGAAGACTCCACATCCAAGTTGTGAGTCCTGGCTTGCGCGGGTACCGTGGGAGCTGGCAAGTACAGCACCAGCAAATCTTTCCCTCTGCCAGTGCTCATTCGTAATCTTTTAAAGATCATGGTGTTTGCACAGCCTTCCTCACATGGATTTTTTCCCACTGTCCCTATATTAGATACTTGAAGAAAATCCCTGGAGACAATTTCACCTTGCTCAGCCAGAGCGGCAGCTGAGGTTGAAGCCTGTCAGGCACTCTGCAGAGGCTGTTCTCATGAACCCTCCTTCAGAGGCAGACTGGATTTTGCATAACTCCTACTTCAGCCAGAAATCCAAAGCAGGTCCTTGACAATATAAAGGAAAAATAAATAAATGAATCGTGAACATATTGAGACATTATAAAATACAGTTAAGCATCTAAAGGACATCACCAGATCACAGAAAAAAAAAAAAAAAAAAATGATGAGTACTCAGTTCACTGCTGCTGTCTGAAAAAGAAGCAAACAAAAACAGCAAAAAACCTCACCAAAAAAACAACTACTCCCCCCTCCCAACAACAACTAAGTCCAAAATTGCAGTGGATATGTCTTCTGGCCAGATCGAAAGTGCTCTGAGACCAATGGCAGAAGCCTCATTGCCTTCATTGCCTCCTCTGGCTTTTGGGTCAAGTCATCCAATATAGATGAGTCTTTTATCTCCATGATTAGTGCCTTGCAGCAGATGATAAAAATTCAGCGTCTGTCTTTCGTCTTGAAATTTCCAAGGCTTACGGGCTTTGTTTCATTTCACCTGAGTATTCAGCAAACAGCCCTGCACATCACTGTTTGCTTTTGGTCATTTGATCTGTCCTTTGGGCAGTCGTGCAGGCGTTTTTCATTTCAGATATCACCATTCAGAGTGCGCTGCAGCACTTTGCCAAAGCTGGTTCAGACCCTTAGAGCAAAGCAAAGAAGTGGATTTTAATTTTGAGTTGCAGCTGCTGTTTTCAAAGTTCAGTGCATTAAGCATGGATTTTGTTTTCATTGCTCTCTCATAACACCAGGAACTGCATTAACTACAAATCATATGTGCTTAATGTAAGTAACATAATGGAGAAATACATTGTTCTTGTTATTTGAAGTGTCACACAAGATCTTGGGTTCATTTCAGTAGCACAATGAAACCAAGCTGCAGTCTTCACAAAGGCATAGTTTTATATGCTTAACATGAATAGATGAAGTGTTCTTTTATTTCCTTTTGCTGTTGCTTCACAGCGACACAACAAACAACTGCCTCCATGTTGTAGCAGTGAAGATTGGTTCCTTTGTCTAGCTGCCTTTGGTTTTGTGGGAGATCAGGGAGGATTTGATGATTCCCCCTTTATTTACAGGTGTATTCCCTCCATTCAGTTTGACATACTTTGTGTCATCTTTTACACATCTATTTCCTCAGTTCAAAAGCCATTACACCACAACTAACCACAATATTAAACTATAACTTGAATAAAATCACATAGGAAATGGAATAAGTTGGGAGAAAAGCTCACAGTATAAGTAAAGGGTGGTATAACTTCCCCACCTGGCTAACAGAGAAAGAAAAGGGCAGAATCGCTCACCCTCATGCAGGTCTTACGAGTAAGGGTGTGCAGGCTATAATGTCAGTCTCTCTATTTGCTCACGGCCCTGTAGTGCTTCTGTTTCTATTGGTAAAATTTTCATCTCTCCTATTCTGCATTCTGACAGTTTTTCTCATCCTCTTCATTCCCTGGCTGTGTTATTGAACAGGTGAGACAATACCCGAGACAATCCCACTGCCTGACTGGAAGAAAGGAAAAGGGAAGGTTGGTGTTGCTATGGAGCAATGCTAAGGTTACTTTAATCATTTTAGTATCATTTTGGCTGTAAAAGGGTTGCAAGGGGAAGTGCTTTTCAGGACCTACATTTTTTTTTTTTTTTTCCTCACACTTGACTTTGCTGATACATCAGTGCCTTGGTACCTTTATATAACCATACTCAAATATTTTGTACATGTCCATGAAAATACAAGTGTATTTATGCAGTGCCAAAATCTCAGCAAGTCTCTGGAGCTCTCTCACATGCTGCCCATAGGTCATTTGTAGTTATGCTGCAAGTAGCTGCAGAGTTTTAAGAGAACAGCAAGTTGAAGGTAACAGGCTTGTCTGCATGTAGAAGCACCAGAGGTCACCTTTCTCTGTCCCATGTGTCATAAATACAGATGGTAGCCCACACTCATTTTGTCCAAGTTTTTCCAACCTGATTGCTTTGGACAGTCATCTCCCAGGTGTAGGCTTAGGGTGACGTCTGCCACGCAGCTGAGCCAGCACATTTCAGCACTTCTCCTTGACACATTCATGTATTTTCTGCTGGAAGCAGAGGCTAGCGCTTCACTTTCTCATTCCTGATGCTGTAGCAGCTAGTGGTGGCAACCTGAGTAGAACGACTGAATGAGCAGATCACTGACAGGCTTTCAGTTAGCTGACTATAAGTTAGAAACAAAGCCATCGCCATGACCAGAATTGTAACACAAATCAAAAGGCCATCACCTCCATCCAGCTCCAGTGGCCTTATTTATGGAAACCTTTTTCAAGTTTAAAGTGCCATCCTGAATGTTCCGTCCTGAAATCTCATGAAATTATGTATCTAAATCTTGTTACTAGTGGATTCCTTTGTTGCCCAAAAAAAAAAAAAAAAAAAAGAATTAGAACACTCTTTGAACAACTGGCTACAAATGATGAAATGGATACTATCATATTACCAAGCAGAGATTTGTAATAAAAAAATAGTTATTTTTGGCTTGTTAGAGAGGATTTAATGGCATCAGACTAGTTCCTAATAAGCAGATGTTCATGATACAGAAGAGAACATTTTTGCATTTGGCACCTTTTTGGAAATCTCAGTCCAAAATCCAAGGAACGAATACAGAAGCTGGATGCATATGAATAGAACTGTGATGCTCACTAGTTCTTCTACTATTTCTGAACTGAATTTTCAACATAACCTGGCTCTGCATCAAGTTTCTTCAGTTGTGGTTAGTGTAGAAACCATCCTTCAGATTTTAGTGAGGTGAACAATAGAAAGAGAAGAGTTTCTTATAGAAGATTTTGAAGACCCTTGCCATGGGGATGAGCTCCATCTCCATGTCTTCTAGATATGAAGGTACATTTGCTTTGTAAGTGTTTGAAAGGTTTTTAGTTTTGTTTTTTTTTTTTGAAAGACTCCATTTTCATATATTCGTTTAGCTTTTTGTTTGTTTGTTTGTTTTTGTTTTGGTTTGGTTTGGTTTGGTTTGTTTTCCCTGAAATACTTCTGAAGCACTGTATAACCAAAAAGTACTTGAAGGCCATAACTGACTATAAATTGCCCTCAGCAATATATAGACTTCCCATGAACTGACTCCAAGAGAGCTTTCAATGAATCACATCATCACTCTTCACGTGCTTTTACGTCCCTTTCCAGAGATGGGAGCTTGAATGCTCATCTTTTAATCTGTTCCTGAGCTTTGCTTTAATTCTGTCTGATACAATGTGTGTACATGCTGTAGAAGTCTGTAATAATACAGGTTTCTCACTCTTCTACCAGCTATTATAGACAATCTCAACTGTAAACTGATTTGAGTCACTTACAACTGCAGATACGTGAGGAGAACCTGAGTGTCCCATTGGCTCCCATACTTACTCTGAACTGGTCTGGCTGAAATGAAGATGCAAGCAATTAGAAAAAAGATACATAGGCTCAGCATCCTGCTTCAGTTCTCATTCAGCTTTGTATGTGGACAGACACATGAAATTTGAAGGACATTTCTTCTGAAAAAAAAAAAAAAAGTTAGTTATTTATCTGAATGATTGGTTAATGCAGTTTTGGATTAGTATCTCATGACATGTAAAGTCAACATTGAGAGTCCAATTCTGTGGAGTTTCAAGTTTTCAGTACAGCCCAAAGCAAAAGTTTATAGACTTTTTAAACCTGAATTTGTCACCTTGGGATGAAGATGTTCATTTTACATTGGCAGGTTTTGGAAGCCTGTATTCATGAATAGCGAGATACCCAGATAATGCCATGGAATTAAACTATTTCAGGGTATTTTTTCCACAAAATAAATAGCACAAAATCAAATTTGTGGTATGATTCAATTGTTTCAACTACAGTTCCTCAGTGTGAGGCAGATGATGCATGGAGTTAGGAACTGCATAATGCATGAGATAAGAAAGGGTAGTTTTCGCTTATATGTAAGGTTGAGAAAACCTGCACAGAATTTAAGAGAAGGAAACTGGCCAACACTATTCTTTAATGCTTTACTTTTAAAACATTTCCCAAACAAATTAATAACACAGACGTGAGTTAAAATAGTGGAATGTCAAGCCACTGTGCATTATTATACCTGGCAAAAAATCATAGTAATTCATCACTACATGCTCCATAGCATTTTCTAGTTTAGACTGACATTTCATACCAAAGATAGAAGATGTTGTATTCTCTGCCTGAAATGTCTAGAACACTCTACTCAAAGACAGGACTTTTGCTTAAGCTGCATAGGTACAATGAACATGTACAGTCAACTTGTGCCTACCAATTAATCTTTGCATGCTATGGAAAGATAATCCAGGCCACGCAATGAAGTATAAACACTGCTTTTTTTCTCACATTGAGGCTTTTATTTCTTTTTCACTATGATAAATAACATCACTAGTAACGAGTTGAATGTGCAGTTGTTGCCATAAGTGGGTCACTATATTGCTACTAAGAAAATATGACGGACTTAAAAACTGAGGGTGGGGAAACACAAAACGTCAGATGATTCCAAAGGTTTTTGCAAAGTTGGCCACTATTTGAAACACCATATGTTCAATATCATCTGCATCTGCAAAAAAAAATTCATATGTTTCAAAAGCTGTCTTCAAACCAGGTTTGCAGCAGTGATGTTGTACTTTCCCTTGGTATTACCATGGAAAAGTATAAGTTTTGAGGCAGAATAACAGCTCAGGATCTCAGCAAACTTTAGATCATCCTTTACCTTTTTTCCCTTTCCTGGTTAAGACTGGGATTTGTTCTCCTACTGCAGAGCCTGTGGCAAAGGAACTTTAGATGGAGACCGAAAGGCTACATCTATTTTTACAAGAACAAAGATAGACCTGATCATATTGCCCGTAAAACCTCGAAAATCTCATGAGTTAATCATATAACTGTCATGAAATATTTAATTTTCAATCCACTGAGCTTATGCGTTGCCTCAGAAACAGTCAGGCAATAGTATTACTACTCATGTGTTTTACTTTTGGGTCAGTGCTGTGCTATTATCACCTATTTTGACCCGATAATCTAGTGCTATATTATGATGGCAAATAGGTAGTAAAAGCCTTGGTAATACATGTCATAAAAGCACATCTTCCAATGAAAGTGGTGTGCATGCATGTGTGAAGAAAGGAACATTGGGATGAAAGGAAGATGTTGGGGATTTAATGAAAATTTTTCTTACTCAAGTGAAAAGACAGTAATTCTAGATGTGGATGACAAATAGGTTTCCACAGCAAAAAGTAAATCATCCCCCTCTTGCTCTTTCACCACCTGAATTCTGCAAAGCCACGTATGGCACCAGAGGTTTATATGATAATACATGTGAGAAAAATCCTGACTGAGCACTGTGCCCTGAGTGGAGCCATAAATGCCTTGTCGCTGTATGGTTTGCCATAATAATTCAACATTTCATTTTTTCTTCAAAGTTATGACTATTCTCTTAGCTATATAATCATTTTTTATTTTAGTATAAATGCTGATAAGACAGAATACTTAAGGTATGCTAATATTTATTCTGTATGTTGCAAGCTCTATTGGAATGACTCCATGTTTAGATTTGTCTCTTGCCTATGTATCTCAGAAATTGCTTTATGGTACCATATTTACAAGTGAATTTTCCCTTGGGTTTCTTCCTGCCCTATGCCACTCATTCTAATCATCAAAATTGAGTATTAATGTTTCCATGGTTTTTTTTTCTCCCCCATAAAGCTCAAAATGCCTCAAAAATGAGAAACAAATTTATGTATGCTTAACAAGTGGGAAAATGGAAAAGAGAGAGGAAAGATTTTACCTGTGGTCACAGAATGAATCACACAGAATTTGAAGTATAACCTTAATTTTTTAAACCAGCAAGAAGACTTAATGAGTGAAGACACAACCATTGTGCTTCTACTTGTGAAGCTGGTGTGGATATTTCTTGCAGGGTGCACCGTTATCGGTGTTAAGCCCTCCTTCCTAATGTACAATCTGTGTTTCTAACCCAGTATTTGGTAACAAGCAGTGTAACTTATCTCCCATGCTTTGCCCACTTGTACAAATTAAAGAAAATGCTCAACTATGGGTATTACTGGTGGAGCTGGTTACAGAATAGAAAAACACTAATATATGCTAGGTAGAATAGAAAGATATATGCAGATGAAAAGGAATGAAAAGAAATAATGACTATGAGAAAGTTGTGGGTTGTTTGTTTTGTTTGATTTGGTTTCATTTGTTATTGTTAATCTATTATTTAGTGTGTTGCCGTTGGTCTTCAGTTTGGAATGTAGATATATACTTAAGTGCTACAGGGCTGAAAGCCGCATTGGATATTACTGAATTCTTGAGTTCCTAGCCAGCAGAAAAAGATTACAATCTCCTTTCTACTATTCATTTAGTGGTTATTCTTAAATATTAGTATTTACTAACAATTTTGAACTATAATAATAGTAATAAAATACTCATTAAATTATGAAACACAACACTAAGCTTTGGGAGAAGGACAATCACACAGTGTTTAGCATTCATGAGAAATATCTTTGTTTAGAATAAATGTCAGTATCGACAATATGATAGTAGTAGTCAAAATGCCTATTACTCAGAATGCCAGTACTCTCCTCTGTTCAGGACACTGATTTAAGATTTGCCAATGCTTGGCTTTGTGTGTGAATCTTCTTACCAAAAATGAGCCATCTGGAAGAGGATGTTTAATCTTGCTTGAGATATTACCTATGGCAAAGTATAAAAGAAGAAGGATGGCCTAGCTGAGTCAGGTCTAAGAGTGAAGTGGAAGAAAATGATGGCTGTCTCTTATTCAGGGCTTTCTCACAAATGCATAAATAAAAACTCAACAATAACAACAACTGGAAAAAGAGAGGGAGACTGGTCCAAAACAGAGGGAGCAATGGAAGAGGAAATTGTATTGCACTTTGCATTTGAATTCTGCTTCTGTCAGGACTCACAAGAAGTATATCCTGGGTAATTAACTTTTACGAAGTGCTGATTTCCCTTTTGGCTTCCACCAGTCTGCTAGCCCTGGAGCCAGGGCTCTTTCTGCACACAGCTGAGCCAAGTGATTGCTCAGTGTGATCCTGAGTACAAGGTTTCCTCACAACCAACCTCTCACCATCTACCTAATAGCTCTGAGACATCCTCGCTCTGTCTGACTGAATGATCACTAATGACCCAACTGCTCTTAGGAAGATGCAGCACATTTTCCTGCCAAGACTTAAAATGTTTCTGTTGTGTTTAGTACTCATTGGGTGTATGATGCAGTGTAAAGCCAGTACAAAGCATCTGGGCATTCTCAAAGCCATCTTTCTTTCCCTCCCCTCCTGTATGTAGCCTCTTCATTTACTACAAACTACCTGAAGCTTGTGTCTACAGCACTCTGAAAAGTGCAAGACAAAGCTGACGGTGCTCTCTACAGCCATTTGGACAGATAGTATGTTGGTTTTCAGAAAATAAATCGGTTCTAAGATTAGAAAACTTTTACTACCCCATGTTAAGTCTTTTCTGACTTTACAGTTGAGCACAGATGGGTCTGAAGAATGAACTGCAGTAGAATAAATCACAACTTCTTTCACAACTTCATGATTATTTCACAATTCACTACATTCTACTACTGTCTAAAGGATAAAAACAGAAAAACAAACAAACAAAAAGCAACAAAGCAAAACCAACCAAACAAACAGAAAAAAAAAAAAAAAAACAAACCCAGAAAATGGTGGTTATCTTATGAGTGGTGGAATAGTGAATATGCATCCATGTGCGGGATCTTCAGTATTATCAGAAAATGGTCATGCAAGGGAGTATCCAAGGAAGGCAGACTTTCCTATAAAGCAAGTCTGGAATTTTCCAAAGTACCTGCATATCCTTTAAAGTAAAGACTCTTAGAAAGTCTCCAGACTTTTTCTTTTAGTTCTTTTTGTCACACTTGGATGGCAACCAGTATGGCAACAAGTAGAAACGGAAGAGGAGCTGAAAATAAGGAAACCATCTTTATGGCTAGGGTGCACAGAAGTGTTAACAGCAATTAAATGTGGAACTTTAACTGAAAAATGTTCTCTCAGAAACATAGTCAGTAATTTTTCATCAAATATTGTAAAGAAACATGGACTGAAAAATAGGTTGAACAAATATACAGATCGCTTTAAAAAAGGTATTTCTACTTAAGTGTCTGCTCTAGAAAAAACTGGGAGAAACAAGAGGAGGATATGTTTTCATAGTAAGGAAAGAAAACAGAGCCCATGGAACAGATTATATTTTTAAATATTTAAATAAATGTTGTCTCTCACACATTTTTCTCTTTTTTTCTTTTTTTTTAAGAGCACTTTAATTAGGTATTCTTTTTCAGTTTCTCTTGAAGAATAAATAAACAAAGAAAATCCATATATCTTTTTAAGACAGCATCTTGAATGCTAAATTTGCTTCTGTAGCCTGAATGCTTAATCTCTATACTGAAAATCAGAATTTGTTTGAGGCTTTATGAATTCAAGAAATAAGTAAAAAAAAAATGTAGTGCAGTGAGACTTAAATGAACTAAATATTTTTCCCAGTGATATAGTATATGGAGCCTTCTGTAATACTCTGTGTTTCTATGTAACACAGCAATGTATGAAATGCATCAGTAAATGTAAAAATGGCTCTTTTTCTAAGATATTTCTCCCAGCTATGTCAGACTGATTCCTAGAAAAGAAGAATTTCATCTCATGCTTCTGTTGAACATCTCAATGTCCCTATGTGGAAAGAGAGGTTCTTCTGTCACCCCCTCACCAGGAAACTCAACATCTTGGCTTTTCCTCTTTACAACAAAAAGAAACAGAAATGATAAAATGACCAGACATCTGCTGTCAAGGAGCAGCAACCACAAAAGTGCTGCTCTGAGAAATTTGGCACTAAGTTGTTTGAACAGAAAAGGAAATCAGTGATGCTAATAATCCTTCAGCAGCAGGAAGAAGCTGATAGTTTAGTAAACATTCACCATTAATATGAACTTTTTCCATTACCTATGTTAGGGGTATTGTTTATATATGATAAGGAAAAAAATCCCTTTTCCATGTCGTCTTTTTTTTTTTCCTCCCCTCTGTGGGTCACCAGAGCTGAAAACAAACTAAGCTGGCTGCCTCTGGGGATTTATTGAACTTCAAGTGCCCACAATTCATTCCATGTTTACAATAAAAAAAAAAAAAAAATACTTTTCAAATTTGCCACGTGAGAGAACGAAACAGGTTTGTTGGTTTATTTTCAATGCTGCTTCATGGCAGGAGAGAGGAAGAATGGAAAGGCTATACCAACTCTAGTAGAAAGTGTTGCTCTGTGGCATTCAGTGCCCACTGAAGTCCATGCAAAAGAGGTCTTTAAAAATCACATCTGCTTTGAAGAGGGACAATTTGAAATTAGCTGTGCATGCACCTCACAAAACATCATCAGAAAAAAAATAGTACTTTTTGTTCTGGGATGGGTGCAGTAACAAAAGTGCTATTAACAGGTGTTATTTGGAATATATATAGACAGAAAAAAATGTATGGTGAGACTCCTTCATCCTGATTCTGGTGCGGATGGAAGAGAAAGAGCTTTGTTGCTTGAAGAGAGGAGATTGAATAATGTGTGGGAGGCATTTCCAAATGAAATGGGAAGGAGTTCTCAGAAACAAGGAGGACTCTGAGCTCCCTGTTCTGACCCAGTCACTGAAGAGTTAATGCTACTTCTCTACTCCCAAGGGGCAAATGAGGATAAAAGGTGGCAGCTGTGCCAGGGCAGGGGCCCTCTTTAACTAGAATCTTCTGGAGGCAGAGTGCTCCTATATGAAATGGCACCTGGGTAAGCTGCAAGCCTGGACTATGCTTGTTTCAAGCTTTGCTTCTTGCACTCTTTCATATCTCTTCTCTCTTAGTGGTTAAACAAATATCTATTTCATTTGCTGCAGTCAATAAAACTTGAATCTCCTCTTCTGACTGGGGATTTGTGATGATTGTCTTCAGCTGTTTGTAAGTCATGGATGAAGTCTGTAAGTACTTAAAAATTTTTTGAAGCTTTGTAGATAATGGATGTGACACTGGAACAGTTCAGTTAGACTGAAGGTATTAGAAATTCAGGAAGAATCTACAAGAGTGTGGGAGAGGGCTACAGTTTGAAAAGAGAATGTACAAGGAAATGACAGTAATGTATTTGAATATGGAGCAGCACATATTCTGCAATGGGTGGAGATGCCTGATGAGCAAGGCCTCCTCCTCCTTTTGTGAATATATCTATATTTGCTTACTTACCCATGAGGTGGTCCCAGCACAAACTTATAGCAGGCAGCTAAGTCTAAAAAGCAATGCACTATTTAAAAAGATAATGTAGATTAGGGCTGCTTCCTTACAGTCCTTGTTCAACCAGTCTTTCTTTATTCATTGCAGCAGGAGGCACCTCATTGAGAAACCAGAGGGAGATAAGAAAAAAAAAGTTATCAGAGTTTAAGAGAAAGACTTGTGTTTTATGCACTCCTTATGCATTTTTGGCTTTCTGGGAGAACTATGAGGATTGATTACTCAAAAAATCAGTTCTTAAGGGAATTAATAAGCAATTAGTAGCGTGATGATCACCTGTTTGTGTTTTATGCCTGCATGTCTAATAGTGCCAGCCTCTGCAATGTGGAGTGCTGTTCCCTACAATTCACCACCCTGAGCTCTGGGACCCTGGCCCCAGAGAAGCTGAGCTGGGCCAGTGGGGGATCATTCCTTCATGACATCAGATATCTCACACATGCCCATCTGCAGTGACCCCGGAGTCTTTGGGTGAAGCTTATTCCTCAGAAGGCAGCCTGGCATTAATCTGAAGATACTAGGAGATGTCCGCTAATTATTTAAGTATTTTCTTTTCCAACTTAAATAACATCTATAGAATCCGCTATGTGATTCAAAGTAAAATGTAAAGTAGTAATTGTGAAGAGTAGACTGAAAAAATAGTTAAATGAAATTAAAATTCAGGTCTAGCTTTTTCCACATTTGTTTTGAAGTCTGTTGTCATAGCTACTGCAACATAAGCTAGCTCAGTTTCTTCACTTTCTCTTTAAAGACACCTTCACCTTTTTAAGACAGTTAAGTAACTGAGGAAATATCTGGGGACAAAAACAACAAACAAATTTGTCTTTTGTGCATCCATAATTTTATTACAAGCTGCTATTTGGATGAGGGATAGTCAACCTTTTTCAGCTTGAATCTATTTATTCCTCAAGGCCAGAGAACCAGAAAATAATTAAAAGCATATTAAAGTACATTATAGTGCAAAAGAGTTACAAACATCAAGTGGGTCAAAATTCAGCATGTCTATTTTCCCCTTAGTCTTGATTGTTAACATGAGGTATCTAGACACAAGGTGGCCTCGAACTTTTGGCTTCCGGGAGCAACAAAATATTTCTATTTCTGGATTTGGGAGCAACTCAAAGTTTAGACATCAGCATTAACCTTTTAAATTTGGGTTAAGGTTTTGAAAAATATCAGTTACTTCACTATTTATCTGTACTGCATATCCTATAATCGCATTTTTTACTCTGAAATATCTCTAGAATTCTTGTATCAAATTATTGGAATTTCTTGGGAAATCAATTTAGAAGAAACATTTTACTTCAGTAAAAATGTGGTTTTTCGATTAGACTGGAAGTTGGAAGTTAATTAGTATTTTGTTGCAGGTCAAGCATAAATGATTTCTGTCACATCTATCTAAATCAATATGGGTCTCTGGCCTACACGGTCTCTTCTCTGTCATATTCCTCTTGTGGTTTTGTCCCTCTGCGTGATTTGGGCTGTCTTGAGAGAGTTTCTTTGCAGCTTAGCACAAGCCTTGTTATGGGCTTTGCCCCTTACCTGAGCTGTATCCTGTTGTATTACATTTGGGAAATTCCCCCTGGTCGAGAATTGGTTTAAGTCCATAATATGTCAAATAATAGGTACCGGCAAATATTTTTTTCTGTCATTCCTGTAATGATCTGACAGTTGGGTGTCTTATCTCAAGAAAATACCAAAAAAAGAATGTCTTGCTGTGCAGATAGGAAATATCTCTAAAACGCGTGTGTCATCCACAAGCTGATAACATAGGCTCTTTTTGCTTTGCCCAGTAGCAAGCAGTTTTTTCCTTGCTCAGTGTTTTTGAACTGTAATGTTGACACTTTGAATCATATGTTTGTCAGACTTTAAAAGTTCCTAAGTGCATAATTTTATACAATGTTGTTTTCAACAGTCTGAAGTCCTGATAGCTGTTTTCTTCCTTGATGGGGAAACTTGTTTTTATAATGCTCACTGAGAACTGAGGATTGAAATGGGGTGTTGATCAGCTTCATGACAGTTTCTAGAAATTCCTACAAGGCAATTCTCTATCAAGACAAAGCAATGATTATGCAAAATGCTTGATTGTGCAGATAATCCTGAGCACATGAGAAATTACATGTGGAAGCTAAAACCCATGCCACATATAGCTTTATTCTTTTTCAACATAGTTCTTTCATGTTATTTGTTGTCCACATGCCCTCTCAGGGGTTTAGAGATATGTATATATGTCACTGGATCCAAACCTAATTAAGTCAATTCAATCTATTTTTTGCCCCTGGCTTTTCTGGTTTATAGTGATACAGTAATTCATAAGAACTACATCTTCCCAATTTTTACTCATTTCTAAAAAACGAGATAATTAGCTCTGTTTCTCTTGTATACTCTTTTAAGGCTTGTAGAATGGTTCTTTTCATGATCTACAAAGATAAATAAATGTTTAATACAGCGTTTTACATATGATGATAATTACATGCTGCATGTTACCAGTTATGAAATACTGAAATAACAGTCTACAAGTCAGTTCTTTGAAATTTTCAATTATAGTGTTCTCCTGTTCTGGCACTTGACCTTTCTTAAGCACAATCCAAGAAATACCCTGTTGGTTAACCGCTTGGTCTACACTGCTGCTAATTCTTTTGTCCAGTATGATCCCTTGTATAAAGACTAAATATGCACTGTTGTTCAATATTTTAATTTTAAAAGAAGGAAAGTTTGTATCAAGTAGGAATAAGCACAATTTAGTTTGTGTGGTTTTGTGTAAGAGTTGTTTGCTAAAATGCTGTCTTAATGAAAAAGCTGTAAGAGAAGAACTGTGTTCTGTAATGGGACTGGGAGGTATCAGTGTACAGGTGTATCTGTGTAAGCATGTGAATGCCTACTGATGTCAGAGTAAAATTTGTGGCAATATCATTTTTTTTCAAACAATCAGCTTTTTAAAGATGCTGATTATGAGCCTTATTTTCATGTGAAATCATCTACACCTGCTCTTTTTTCCTCCCAGACTTTTTTTTTTCGTGCCTGGAATAACACAAATGGCATGGTTTCATATAAATCTGCTGCTTGAGATGTGGGCAGGGGGATAGGTTTAGCACCTCAGATCCCCTTTCCATGTTCCTAGTTAGGCATCATCTCTTTAGTATTTGAAGAGCTATATCAGCTTCTTCTGGTTCCCTTTGGCTGGGTGAAAGGCTTTCGTGGCAGACTTGGCTATAGTGTGAATGAGAGGCCACACTGTGCTCTCAGGAGGATGGGGTTAATGGAAATCCAGCCAACCCAGAGAGTAGCTTGATGTAAAACACTTGTACAGCACAAAGTGCTTTCACATCACCTGCAAAGAGGGCTGTAGAAATATATGCTTCACTAGTGCAGGATGACACTGGAAAAAAGACAACTGCGCACCAGGGGCCCCCAAGGCGCAATGCAACCACGCTCCTTTGTTTCTGCAAACAAGCAGGTCCAGGGCTCAGTCAGCAATACTGGTGCATTATAAATAAGTGTCTTAATTTAGCATGTCATGCTAACTCACACTTCACAATAAAATTGTAGTTTTACTGAAAAAGCTTTGAAGTCAACTGAAATGAGGAATTTTGCTTGTCAGCTTTGTGTTGCTATGAAGTTGCTATTGACAGATCTTAAAAAACTATTAGATAGCTGTTCAGATCTGGAAATATAAGCTTTGGATCTATCTCCCTTTTCTTTTTCTAAGGAGTAATGGACAGGACCCTGTGTTCCTTCTCTGAAATGGCTCCCAGGGACATCTATACCAGTCACCTATCAGCACTCCAGGTGATGGGCTGATCCACGAGGCAAAGAAAGCTGCCTTGGGAGAAAAGATCTTAATGGTGATACCAGGGTAGATTTCTGCTATCTTAGCTTTGTCTTATCCTACAAAATGAGGTGGCTGGAGAAAGCTTGGACTGTGTCATTATGGCCAGTATGTTGCTCAAACTGTCCTTCAAGTACAGTATAGCATCTGTAACAACTTCTATGTTCTGCCTGATTTATCAGCACTAAGACTTCTTTGCTTTATTAGAATAGATGAATAATCTGGAGTAGATTTGGATGATGTAAGACAAAGGCACTTCTTCGGGTAGTTGTAATATGTTTCTCTAGTCAGACCTGTAGATATTGAAGGTTTCAGGTTATGTTGGATCTTTCAGTTGCTCTAAAAACCAACATACCTACTTGTGAATGCAACTTTTTTTGGTAGCGAACAACAAACCAGCTCCTTTCTTTTCCTTTTGAAATCTTGTTCATGCTGTATCATTTGTGAGGGAAAATTCTCAGGTGGTTGACCCAGATGGGAGGAGGTGCTAAACAAACAAAAAAAACCCAAACAAACAAAAAAACACCACAAAACCCAAAAACCTCTATAAAGCAGGAAGAAGGAGAAACAAGTAGATTTGAAACTCTTTTTGTAAAGATACAGTTAAATCTGGAAAAATCATGGTTTTAGTGAAGTAGCAAGTAGGGAGTTCCAGCAACAGCATGACGGAGCCATGTTGTCCAGGAGTGAGTCAGCTGTCTAGGAAACATCACTGACAGTACCGGTGATAATTTATCCTAGTTAAACTTTTGTTTGAAGACTGTAAGATTTTTTTTTCTATTCTTTGTTTCATGCATTTTTTTTTTTTAACTTAATTGTCATGCACTTTGTGTGATGTGTTTGGTTTTTTTTTCCCCTAAATATATTCTGTGCATGTAATCCAGTATTTTGGGTTTTGAATATGTCAGCTTCCACTGATGTTCATGTTTCTCAGGCATATTATCTCGATGACCTTTCTTTCACTGTTCTTTCAAAAATTATTTACATATGTATCTTTGTCACATAAGTATTTGTCACTCTTCTCATTGTCAAAAATATCAAGGCATTTTTCTCCTTTCACTTGCCTCAGTTTTGAAGTCTTTGTAGTGTGTCTGGATAATGAGTATGAATGTTTAGAGTCCTAATTGTGACTCTATGAATCATGGCTTGTAAAGTATGCTACGTTTCAGTTGTCCATTCAGAAGTGATTTTTTGACAAGTACACACTGCTGCTGCTTCTACCATCTTTTTCTCCAAAGTTTTACTGTAGAACATTTTCCGTACCCTTGCCTATCAGGTGTTAGCCACTTGGCCTTCAGGTGTTAGCCACTCTGAAGGCCAAGGCAGATCTTCCTCTCAGCTGTCTTCAGTCAAGAAGCTTTAATGCTTTTTGCATCCTCCTCATGAGTTGCAGTTTTCTTCTGTGTTATTACTAGTCCCTCACATTTGCAATGACAGCCTAAAAAATGTTGAAAAGATGGAAAAACATTAGCTGATGTGATGGAAGATTGTGTTTCAGCTAACTCCCTGCTTCCTGCACACACAAGCCACGCCAGTTCAAATGTAACCAAAATCACTGCTTTTGAAGAAGTGAAGCTTTCTCAAATCAATCTGTTTACCTTGCCTTATTTCTGGCTTGAAACTTCTATGATGAAGAGATTAAAACCAAAATATTTTAATGTGATTAGCTGTAACTGGGCTTTTATAGGCAGATGTGCTCTTTTTTTGGAGAGAAAGGGTGATAAATTAAGTTTGTTAGACACATCAGCAATGAATCCACTGGTAGTTTAATAGTATCAATAATTAAGAAGATGATTAAAGGTGGATATTTTCAGAGTATAACTCAAATACTTTCTGGTTAGCCAGTAAAAAAAGTCTTGCCTTTTATCTGAGGTGTTCTAAGTTACCACTTGACAAACATCTCTGATAACATAAGGAGTCTAGACCGGTAGTTTTGGTACCTAAGTCAAACAGCAACAGCTCAGGAAGTGTTCCTTGATATTTTCAGCAATAAAATATGTTTGGCTGATTTTATGTGAGATACATTTTTGATAAAGTGATTTATTATGTCATAGCAACATCCCAGAATGTAATAACCAATTTTAAGAGATATTTCTCACTTTATTAATAATTTTGCGTGGTTGTTTCCCATAAATTCAAAGTCTTTCTAAATGACATGTCCCAACATTTTTTTTTAGTACTTTAATATTTCATCAAGGCATTGTGTTCTTTGACCGGGTGTATCCACTAAACTCTTAAGAGCAAACAGTATAT
Organism: Columba livia; assembly: GCF_036013475.1. NCBI lineage: Eukaryota > Metazoa > Chordata > Aves > Columbiformes > Columbidae > Columba > Columba livia. Next base: position 30,723,837 of record NC_088607.1, on the reverse strand, counting down.
GTGGAAATATTCACCTATTGTGATACCTGCAGAAGTGTAGAACCATCATTCTGTACTAAGAGGAGAATCATTGCTCATGTCTCTATTTCATCTACGTGTGTAAGCACACTTTCAATTTATTTATTTTTTTTCTTTAAATACAGCGGAAGTGCTTCACCTGCAATTTAGCAAAATCCATCTGTGAAACACTAAAATCATCTCTTTGCATTCCCAAGCTAGTTTCTCTTTGGAAGCTCACATTAGAAGAGGCCCAAGGGTAGTGACTGTAGGTGATCTAATAAACCATCACAATGACATAAGTCAATTGCATATCACTCAGGTGTGTGTTAATCCCTGTGCAGGTATATTGCTTCTTTAAGAGATATAAAGGTTTAACAACTCGGTCACTCTATAGATATGCAGTGAGAGCACAGTGGCAGAAGTGTTTAGGAAAGCTGTAATAAATGCCAGCTTAGATCATCCTATTTTCTGTTAATCTCTATTGCTGGCAGGTATGTAAATCAAAATAGTGGATTTTCCTTTTCATACTACTCTGTGGCATTCATGTAAATAAGGCAAAGTGTAGCCTGTGGATTTTTAACCGAAAGCACTGCAGTGAAGACCCATGTAGAAGGGCACTAACCGGCCCCATCCTGAGGCGGGTGGGTAGGTTCTCAAAGAAATCTGCTTAGCTTCTAAAACTTACTGGAAGGGAGGAAAAGGGTAGGTACAGAATGTGTTTCATAGAAGTCTCATGTGAACAGACAGGAGAAATCTGGATAAGCTGTTGATTACTTGAGCTTACCTTTTCTGAAGAATAACAACTTAGAAGAAAATAATCTTTCCTGAGGAAGCATTTAAGGAACATCTGAGCTAATCAGTAAGTGTATAGCTGTGAAAAAGAAGTTTTTTGCAGGTAGAATTGTTACACTGAAGGACAGAATCTTAATGGGCAATTTAAAATTAGGAAAAAGTCATCAAAATAGCTGAAGAATGTGTGCAGGGAAAACAGAACAGATATAAGTTCTCATTAAAACCAGTTTGGACATATCTGAAACTTGAAGAACAACCAAGAATAACATATATGCATTAGCAGCTGACCAGGACTTGCACAAAGCTCCCAGGAAGGACCTAACCATCACCCTGCCCACCCAAGCAGGACCTGTGGGACAGGCAGCAAGGAGGAGTGACCTGCAAATGGGAAACAAATCAAACTTCATAGAATCATTTTGGTTGGAAGAGACCTTCAAGATCAGAGTCCAAATATAATCTAACTCTAGCACTAAGCCATGTTCCTAAGAGCCTCAGCCTCACCTATATGCCTTTTAAACACCTCCAGGGGTGGTGACTCAACCACTTTCCTGGGCGGCCTGTTCCAATGCTTCACAGCCCTTTTAATGAAGAAATTTTTCCTAATACTCAATCCGAACATTCCACGCAAACCAGTGCATATGGGGCTGCAGGATGTACTTTTCAGGCAAGCTCAAGAATCTATGGAGAAAAAGTGAGTTTTTACTACAAAGCAAATTGAGACAAAAAAGGAATGATGTTTTTCAAACTGATCTATAAAGTTCTTAGCTGATGCAAAGACAAAAATAAACCACATCCCGGAGATGAAAGATACAGAAAGCTCAGATTGTAGCACAAATATCTGTTTCAGAGATGCGGTAGAGAAGCTATTTCCCCACCATAGCAGGGAACTGCACTAATAAGCACAAGAGACAATGTTGCCAAGTGGGTGCTGTGTGGCACAGGCACCACAAAAAAGGTGGAGGCAGAGGGTGTAGAGGAGAAGGAAGTATGATTTTTCTAGATGCGAATGTTTAGAATAGTCTACTTGGCCATGTCAAAAGCTCCAAACACAAAACTGACTCTTCTTCAGAGTAAGAGCCAAAGTGAAGGGGGATAATGAAGGAATTTTTGTGAGGTGATGTGTGGCAATTTTAAGAAATAAAAGACAGATGTGATCCAGACTTGTGAAAATATTCAAATGTGAAAATATTGAAATGACAGAATTTATCTGAAGTAATTGAAAAAAAAATGTATACTTATTGCAGGCTAGGTTAGATAACTGGGAGTCTATTTCATTTGGTTCAACTGGACAAAAAGGGAAAACAATTTATTGGTTTCAAAACTCCATTTGGAAGATGACATTTCAAGAGAACATCTTCTGCTGTCTCTTCATCAGAAGAGATATTCCAGAAATCATACCATGTCATTTTTGCATATGGCAGGATCTGAAAGAAGCACAAGACAACTAATTGCATGGCTGCAAACGAGGGATGTTGAAAGTTAAAGTGAATGGCAGAAAAAGGAAAATGGTGCTGAGAAAATGAATTACTTGTGTCACATCCTGGAAAGAGGAATAGTTTGACTGGATCAGAACAAACTGAGAATAAAGTAATTGGAAGCAACTGTTCTTTCTGACCTTTGGAAATCAGATTAGGAATGATTAGACACCATTGATATCACTCTAGCTGAGCAGAAATCATAGCATTTCTATAATACATTGGGGAGAAGGAGATGGGGGGTATTTTTAAGGAATAACTGGGACATAAAAGAGACAGATGAAAACTAGGGTCAGAAAGCAATGTTTCAGAAGCAATATCTGGAGAAGCATTTTTGTAAGAAAACTCTCTGGTGACCCTTAGCTCAAGAGTGCAGATGTCAGTTCTGCTGTCCTTAACTCTTGTCATTGAATGTCAGAAACAGGCCAGGGTGTTGCAGGAACAGTGTGTATTGTGTGGCTGTATAGTTAAAATATGTCACAAAACTCACAAAAATGTTCTCAACATAATGCTGGTTTTTCCATTACTGAGATTTCTGTTTGATCTTGATGCCTCAATGGTGACGCCACAGGTACAATGTTGTCCTGAAAAGAATTTCCAGTAGCAAAACAGCTCCTGTGCTATTTCAGAGATTGAAATAAAATCAAATAGAACAAAAGATAAAGCATGAGAGACTCAAAGGAGCAAGTGAATGAGATACAATAACTTTTCTGTATAAAGATGTTATCAGAAATAATGAAATGCAATGCAGGCAAGACTTTCTGTAATGAGTTCAGGCCAAGGTCATGTTCAGCAGATGTAGTACTATTTTTATTGTTGCTAGTGAATCTGCATGTGTCTCTGAAAAAAATTCAGTGGTTTTCATTTCGTCCTTCCGTGGACTATCAGAAAAGTAATCCCATGGCCCAGTAAAGCAGATCTCGAACAAGGATAGAGATGTTCAAAACCTTCTTTTGGTTTTGCAGAGCATTCAAACCTCACCTGTGCAGACAGAGTCTTGATATCTCGAGTATGATGCTGAAATCAATAACATCTGCAAGCTTCTCTTCTGATTCCCAGCATTTTAAATCATGGCAAAATAAAAGCTGGTTGGATGGAAGAAGGCAGTAAAGATTCACTTATAATAAAATGCCATAACTCAGAAATCTTTGGAAAAAAAACTTCATAAAAGAGTTGGGAAGCTGATGTAGCTAGAGTTCAGTAACCAAGCAGTTGAGTGCATGTGAAGTTAGGGAATAGCATGTAAGTGACAGGTCAGACACCTGAGGATTGCTCCTATTAGTGCAACCACACCTGATGATGAAAATTCTGGCCTAAGGTGCTGAAACAGCCAGGGAAGAGAGTGCTTTCTGTGATCCCAAGAAACCATTAACAACCACCCACCGTGCACAGAGGAGACACTACACAATTACAACTGCCACTGCATGATCCTCAGATGCTACTAATGGCCATGTACCTGGACACAAGCAGCAATGCTCCTGCACAGCCTTTCCCAAAGCCTTGTAATACTTCTATGTGAGATTAATATGCAGCTTCATTATTAATGACATCTCCTACCTGCCTGTGTGCCAAGAGTGGATATACTGTACTAATACACACTGTGATAACTTCAAATTAATGTAACTAAGTCCTTGGTTTTCTGTCTCAGCTTTAGATCAGCCTTTTTAAGTTCAGTACTCTGCATCAGCTCACAAAGTGTGCTTAAGCATCCTGTGAGTTCCCATCCAGCTAATTTTTGAAGAACTAGTCCTCACCCACAGAGTTGGCCACCCACACTGGCTTCAATGGGAGGGACTAGGGAATGACATAAATATGTACATTTCATTGCTAACAGGCTTTGTGCATTGAGTGTCCTTCCCAGTCACTTGCGAACTCCTGGAAATTAATTCTGCAATGATTTCAAGTCAGTGTAAGTTTGCAGCGAAAAATTGGTATAATGAGAAGTAAATAAAAATAATAGTAAGGAAGATAATATAGTGATCAGGATAGTGAAGACGCTACTCCTGGAAAGAGTAAGATTGTGGGGTTTTTTTAATGAGAAAAAAAAATCTGTCCAAAAGGTGATTGCATATATCAATGTTTGTCTGATATTTTAGGGGCATGTAATATAGTTTTTAAGTGGTGATACCTAGGAAAGCAAGTACTGTAATTAGGGATAGTTTTAAGATGTAGGGGTGAAGAGTAGATAGGATTTTTGCATTATAAGAATTTAGATATTTCTAAGACCTTAGGGCTTCAGTTAATAGGTTTATGAATTTTTATTGGTAGTCTGATTGATAAAATGAAAATTCAGTAGCTGCACCATAGGCAAATTTAATTTGAAAGGTCCACTTCCTCCTTCTCTCCTGCTGGCTTTAATTTACACATACTGAAACCAGCTCTCCCACCCCATAAATAAACAAGTACATAAAAGGGTTTTCCACATAAGCAGTACAACAGGGAGGTGTTGGCAGAAGTAGCTGTGTGTAAAGGTGAACAGAGGCAGCCTTTAGAGAGAAGAGTCCTCTAACTGGCTGCAGGGAGAGAAGGACTCCTGAGTGTTTTTTCCCTTGTGCTTGGCCAGCTCATGCCAAGAGGTTCAAAAACAAGGTTTAAAGGAGAAGGGAACTGTTGAGAAGTTAGTGGGGAAGCAGCTAATGGTGGCTGGCTGTGCTGCAAGTGCCATAGTCAAGCAAGGTGAGGGACTGAGAGGTGGCAGCTAGATCCAGTGGAGAGAGAGAAGACCCCAGCTGTTAAAGCATGTTGAACATGCAGACTTAAAAATCTCTCTATGTTGTGATCAGTTGCTTCCATTTTTGTTCATAATGAGCTAACCTGCTGTGCCACGTCAGCCTCTTACTGTCTTTTTACTTGTCTGACCTTTGAAGAGGGGGATCATCACCTACTGAAACACCTCTGAACAGAGAAGTCCTAATTTTCAAGCTAGTGCTTACAAAATTGTCCAGACTGTGTGCTCTGTAAACAGCTGGGTGTTTTGGACCTAGAAATGAAGGAAGCTGTGGCGTGCACACGAGTGGAGTGCAGTTCCAAATTCGAGTAAGAGCGTTACAGGTTGATTTTGTCTTTTCCCTGTACCTAATATTTCATACCCATATTTATTTCAGCTTCTCAGTTCTCCTACTAGAAAATAATTTGTTGCCTCAGTTGTAGATCTGAGCCGCAGTTAGCTTCCTTCTGCATCTGCTTCTAACCAGTCCATGTTGTGTACGAGAGCTATTGTATGACACAGCAACTGAGTTAATGGCTTTGTGTTATGGGGGTTTTTTAAGCTCTAATATTTTCTCTCCAAGCTAAGCATAGTATTAATGTCAACCAACCAGAAGATAATAACTGTAGTTTCAAATACCAATAAACACCCTGTTAAGGATGGTTATTTATGTCCAGGTACACGTGTTCTGAGATCCAGGACAGGTGAGCCTTTAGGCAATAACGTTTTTGTGAAAAGGTGATTCTTCTGGTTTGATTTCTGTCATTTCCAGGGGCCTAGCTGTCTTACTTTTGTGGAGGTTTTTTTTCAGTTTGTTTGTTTGTTTGTGTTTGTTTTTGTTTTGTTTTCCATTAGCTAGGATTTTCTCTGACTTTCAAGTCCTCATCTGCATATGCCTCCCTTTTGAGACATCTTTTGAGAGGTGTTGTGTGAGGTAGCAATGGCAGAACTCTCTCATGAGATGTCACAAGCACTTTCAAGTGTTGTTTCCCCTTAGCATCCCCCATGGCATTGTTTTCATTAAGTCTCTTGGCTAGTGATGTTTTTTACAACACAGTCTATTCCCATTTCTGCAGATCCTGACTTTGAACTTTGCAGATGACTTCTTGGGAAACTGCAATCTCTCTGTAAGGACTTATTTCTGGGTTCTGTGCTCATGGCTGTAAATAATGTTCTGTCTCAGTCCAAAAGTGCAAACAAGTTTCTTATTAAGGAATTGTGTAGTCTTTCAAATTCATAAGATGGTTTTCTGAATTCCAAAAATCTTTCTCTGACTTTTTTTTTAATCTTTTGTAAATCAACTATATATTTAGGAAAAAAAAAAAAAAAAAAGGGAAGAAAAAAAAAATACCACAACCAACAAAAACCCTTTTCCCCTTTATCTTCACAGAGTCAGTAGTCTTCCAAGTATGCCAGTACAATGTTATGTTAGGCTCCCAAACACTATGAGAAGACAAGTCCTTTAAAGTGTATGTTCCTTTCCACTGCTCTGAAGTCTGCTTTTCAGACCCTGTTAACTGTCTTTAACCTTGTCTAGTTGCTATTCTCATTGTTGAAAGGTTTCTTTTTTTTTTCCCCAGCCCTGGCAGAGCTGTGAATTGTACTGAGGTTGGTTTGTTTGTTTCCATTTGGAGTCCTTTCCTCTGCTACACTCCCAATGATACAGCCAAGGTGCCTGAGAGCTGAATGAGAGCTCTGTCTCATTCAGTGTCTGATCAGCAATGCACAACATGAACCTCTCTGCAGAAAAACAATGCTTTCCAGCTGCCTCTTGCCAGAATCATTTAAAGCCCATATCTCTACAGCTGGCATGGTGGCTTTGGTAAAGAGACAAAGACCAGCCTGAAGGGAATTACGGGGACCAGGAGCCTCTACAGAGGGAAGTGGCAGTTTTGTTTGGACAACTAAGAGCTGATAGACTCCATGGGAACCTTGTGTGTCCCCCAGCAGTGAGTGACCATTCAAACTTGTCACTTTATTGGTGACTGAAGTAATTTATCAGCTTAGCATTCCTTTGCAGCCTCTTCATGCTGGCATTAATTTACCACAATAACTAAAAGGAGCTGATGTCATTGTCACAAATATCTTCATAAATGCAGCTTGATGTCAGCCTACTGTAATTTGAAAAGACATGTTTCCTTCCCTGTGAGGATGGCCTTATTCTCCAAACTGGCTTCCGAGAATGAAAATCCCAAACCTGGTATAAGCCAAAGCAGTCAATTTTATTTCGGGTCACCAGAACTTCTTAGGTGCCTCCTATAGGTTCATCATTGACTTTTGGTCTTGAGAATAGGTCCTAGACCTTGTAGATCCAAAGTACTAACAAGAATTTGTTTTCTGATAGGAGGTGAGGGAGAAGGAATAAAAAAAATCAGTAGTTTTAGCTGAACAGCCAAGGACTGAATTAACATCGACATGATTTGCCTTCCGGAGAAGGGCTGAGACATATTGGCAAGAAAATGTGCAGAGACCTGGCTTGCAGTCTTGTAGCTTGGCTTGTGCAACGTTTGTAGTGCATGACCACTTTATATTTAGCACTCTCCCATGCTGTCAAATGCTGCTGGTTACATGCTGCTGGTTACATTTTTTTTTTTCTTTCATTTTCTTATTTTCTTTTTTTCTTTTTTTTTTTTTTTTTTTAAGATGATGTTAATTTGTGTATTTGAACTTGTAGTCCGAACATTAGTTTTTCGCACTACAGATTACTTCTTGCACCTTCCTTAATTCATAACCTGGAAAGGATTGGAACCAATGACTTCAGGCCAACCCTTAGAAAACAACTGCTTTGAAATAGAGTTTTAACTAGAATCTTTTAACAAAAAAATGCTTTTATTGCCACAAGAGCTCTTTAGTTAGTGCTCTAGTTTTTGTTCTGTCACTTGTCACTGTTTTGTTTCATGCTGGTGGAAAAAAGGAAATGCATGTTTTCTTTGTCACGAAATGCGAAGTGACAAACATATTAAAAATTATTCAGTTGCATTACTGTATAACAGCTTAAAATTCTTTGACATATAACAGTGTTTACAGAGAAAAATATTAACAAGTAAATATTTTTGAAGAGCATAATTAATTCCATAAAACTGAAATTTGGTGAAAAATCAATAAATGCTAATATTACTGTTCAACAAATTATCTGTTCAATCATAATTAGTTACACATATGATTAATAATTAGAAAAATATTTGTTTTAGGAAAAGTATGGAAAGGCATGGCATTGTTCCCTCTTCCTATTTCTACTTCCTGAAATACGAATTTATTACGGTTCTGCATTGCAGGAAGACATATTAAGTTTGGAATGTGCATGCAGTCAAAGGGGATGGGACAGAAGTACTTGCCATAAATTAGCAGCTTTATGAATATTTGAGCTGGTTGCACTCATGGAGCATCATAGTAGGTCAGGTCTGCTGTCACTGTCACCCTGACTATACAATTATGCTTCCCTGTGATGTGCCAGTACTGTGAGAAATGCATCTGGGTTGACTGGAGGCAGAATTTCCATACAGTGATTATTATTCTACACATAGAACTATGGGAAGTCTAAAATGGGGATAAATAATGTTTTCTGTTAAATTATAAAAGAGGAGCATGCTGTATGAATTGGCCCCCTGTAATTTTCACTGTGTATATATATAAAGAAATAATGCATGTTAATCCTCATGAATCAATAAGGGATATGTTAAAAATGTTTAACCAATTTCTTCCTGCTGTGGGCGGCATTTTAAAAAATTCCAAATACCCTTGACATATTCCTTGTAAGAGGTAAGACTTGAAGGGATAATGGCTGTGAACTCAGCATACTATCAAAGATGCTGCTTTACAGGTTAATATCCTTCTTTCACCTAACAAGCTCTGAGTCATTTACAAGCAGGACTATTTCTAAGGTCTGTAAGCATTACTACATCACCTAGAGCAAAATGAGGATCCACCAAGCTACACTGGTCACCATCTACAAAGCCATTTGTCTGTTTTCTGTTGTGTAGACAGAAATCTCTGGTCTGAGAATGAGAAATGACCTGAAAAAATCAGTGTAGGAAGTCAGTGTCCAGTTCTCAGAGTTACACATGGGTTGCTGTCTTGGAGCTTCTACATGATTTCATAACACCAAGACAGCGAGGGTGTCTCCAAAGTTACTCTTGAGTAGCTGGAAACACAGGTTCATGTCCCAAGAGAATTCAAGAAAGGATCCAAACTCATGCTCAGTTCTGCACCACCAAGTACTTCCCAGGCAACGCCAGAGATCCAAGATCCCAACTTCTATTAACTACTCCTGTAACCATGGCTGAAGAAACATGAAATGTAGATTAAAGAATAATAGGAAAATGTTAGCAGTTTTCTTACATGTGTAATTAATACAAAGCTGATTAAGTAATGCCGGGCTAATATTCTGTGGAAAGGGGTTTGGTTTGGTTTTTACGTTGTTACTGAATGCAAGAGTCCTGAGAGATAATTTTCCTTACTCTGCATATTGGATTTTTACTAATAAAGTATTAGAGTGTGTAGGCATTCTATTCCTGCCTCCTAATTATGCAGCAAGTCTAAGTATTGATATTGTCAGTAAAAAGAACTTTGGCAAGAGAATTGCATATCTTTGCGTCTCACTTTTAATGAAGTAGTTACTACCTTTAGAAGTTTTTCTAAGTCTGGCAGATTTTTTTACCCTTCTTCCCTAGAGCTACTTACGTTGTATTTTCTATATTGGGTAGACACATGCATAATTCAAAAGACATCATTAGAAAATTGAATATAAACACTTTTGGATAACTGTATTATGAGCACTGGAACTGTTGTAACAATGTGAAGCTGTGTTTAGTCTGCATATAAAGTTACTGGTTTATACAAGAGAAATGGGCTACCTAACTTTGAGAACCAGTCAGATCTGGGACTTCCCTTGGAACCTGTCAACCTGACAGCAGGATTGTAGCCTGGTTCTGAAGAACCTTTCCAGGTAACTTTCTAGAGAGGGGGAGAAATATCCAGCAACACACAAAATTTCTAGTGTGACTTGTCTCAGAAGGAAACACGTATGTACAAGTTTATGGAACACAGAGATTTTCTTTGTTAGACACTCCTGCAACATTCAACAGTTCTTAGATTCATCCTGAGGCAAAATGGGAAAAGCTGTTAATTGGAAAAAAAAAAAAAAACACAAGATGGGAAATCCACTTTTCATAAATCTTTATTAGCCAAATCTTCTCATTGTAGCAGAACTTTACTTTTCATGCCTCTTGCCAGTTTGACAAAGGAAGCTTAGTTTTAAAAAACATCACTACAAAAAGCAAAATCATTATTTGGACTCTAATTAACAATTTGACGTTGTGGTACAGAGCTGGAGGTGTATGAAATTATTCCCCAGGAGCTTACCACCACTGGGAAAGGTGATTGATTCTACTACATGTAGAAAGTAATAGATAATGTACTAAGTAACACAAGGATGGTTTATTTCGTTCACATTAAGTAAAAGACAAATTTTATCTTCATTTTAATTTTTAGACGAGAGGCAGCACCACACAGAGGCACAGCTGCGAAGCTCTAAATTCTGCTGGTCCATATTGGGACCCCAATGAAGCAGAACATTAATCTGTATAGCAAACAAATGACTGTCATTTACATAATTACATTTAGTCACAACTTATAACATATTCATAAGCACATGAGTGAGAATGATGCATTTGCTTTGTAAGGGATAGAAATAGTGGATCAGCTTGGGCTTTACCAGAACAGGAGAACCAACAGAAAGAAGTGATTTGCCAATACGTTAGAAAACTCAGATTTCTGTTTTGAATTCAGCCATTGATTACTTGTCCTTTCTGGTATTTTTATTCAGATAGGTTTTATTTCTGTGAGTAATTGTGGATTGAGGCTTTTTTTGTGTAAATGTGTGGTAATTCTTACAGCGATCATTGGGAAAAAGGGCAAAAATTTATCTTTTTTCCAGAAACGTTTCCATTAATGACTCATGATTTACCTGGAGATGAAAGAAAGTGGATAGAAATTAGAGGGACTTCAAATCTGTCTTGTATCTCTAACTATTGCTCTTACAGCTACAATTGTTCTAATATGCCAGGGATTAAACAGCAGAGAGTAAAGCTTCCATAAAGTTTACATAAATCCATGTCAATTTCTTTCCACAGAAGAATATCAGCTAATAATCTTGGGTATAATTTTTATTCCTCCTTGATTATCAATTCTTGCTTCCTCCTCTTTTACCCTTCTTTTCTTACTTTCCTTATTTTTACCTCTCCTGTTTTACTCTCCTTTCTTCTCTTGATTTTTACAAGTCAAACAAGGAAGACATCATGCCACCAACTGTTATAAGCAACTATTATGACATTTCTACCAGTTCCATCTCACTCTCTCTATTTCACATCAATTCCTTTAACTCTTCTGTATTTTTTTTGAGCTACTGGACATCTGTTTCTGAGTTTTTTCATGATTAATGTCAACAATTTCTCTGAGGTTTAGACTTCTCACATAAACACATCCACCTCTGTCATTCTGAAGAACATGCAACTATAACTCAGGTTTCAGAGAAGAGTAAAAATAAAGCCATGATGTAAAAAAGCACCTTATCTGATATAATCAATTAACATAAAAAAGGGCATGATTCAACTAAAACCAGTCTTTTGTTTCCTCCTGGACACAACAATTCAGCCAGATAACTCTGTACAGAAAAGAATAAGTCCTGTTCAGATTGTTTGTTTGTTTGTTTGTTTGTTTTTCCTGGCAAGTCCATGAGGGATTGCCATCAGCATAGTGCAGATCAATAGCACAGCCTGGAGCAGTAGGATGGAGATTTTGCGCCTCACTCCCAGCTTTGCCAGGGAATTCAGCTCAAGGTGCTCTGAGGTTGCCTGTTTGGCTTGGGATGTTTGAGGGGTTCAGTGGCAAAGAAAGGGGAAGGACTTGCAGACAAGCAACCCTGTAGTGAGTGAGAACAATTCAAAAGGCTCTGGGATGTAATATAGTACTTCGGTCTAGGCTGTACATGGTTTCATATAATACAAATCAGCAAAAAGCCCTAGATGCTAATGTATTCCCCTCCTAAGTGGTGTAGCATTTAAACAGGAGGTGAGCAAGAGGGTTGACAGTTTTTCTTCTCAGTCAAAACTTTAGTCTAAATTCAGCTTTGGGAAGTTTGTCTGCCATGAGGGCTAATATTCCAACAACTAGTTAGTTACTCGTGTCTTTTTACTGCCTGAGCTGTGTCACTATGTTGTGTTCAAAAGCAATGCAGTCAAAGAAATCCCAAAGAGAGCTTTTAATGCAATTGCAATGTTCGTGTTCAACTCCTACCCATTTTATAAAAAAATTTAATATGATAGTTTTAAAAATAATTTTTATGAAACTGTTACCTTCTTCATAAAATCTAATTAGATGCATCACAATTGCACTTCACATGACTTCTCCATTTTCAAAGATTTAAAAAGCCCAGAATTAATTTTCTTCTACGCATTCTTAAGCACCGCTTTAAAAAAAAAAAAAAAAAAAAAGAGTAATGGGCAGAAAAACTATTTGTCAATCAAAGTTCTATTTTTATCCTGGAAACTAAATTTACTAAATTACATAGACACACCATTGAAATGAATTTGCAAACAGTCTATACTTCAGGCCATCAGTACTGTCTTGTTTGTTTGGTTTTTTTTTTTTGTTTGTTTTTTTAAATCTAAACATTTAATTTGTTAGGGAACACATGAGAAGTTTAATGACGACCAGAGTATTTCAGGCTT